>NC_079190.1:245978088-246307255 GCF_029499605.1 Hyla sarda | reverse complement strand
GAACCTGGAAAAGGGTAAGAAATGTAACTCTTTTTTTCAGGAAACTCCACGCCGGCCACACGCCCCTGATAGAACTGAGAGATGAGACTGGACATATGCGGAAGGGAAGGGAGGATATGATGGGGTCTGTAACAGAGTACTACCGCAATCTCTACGTCCCAAAGACATCCGACCCCGAAGCCGCTGAGAGGTTCCTGTCAGGAAACACTAACGTTGTTGATCCTGCAGGTGCCACGGCTATGGACGATCTCTTGACAGTGGGGGAGCTGCTCTCTGCCGCTAAATCCTTTAAGCCCAGCAGGACCCCGGGCAGTGACGGTCTCCCGGCCGAGCTCTATGTAGCGCTTGGGGACCTGATCTTTCTGGACCTGTTGGAGGTGTTCGAGGAGATGGTGGTGGGGGGCAGAATGCCTCCGTCGATGAGGGAAGGGATGATCACGATCTTGTATAAGCGGAAGGGAGAGATGTGAGTGGAAAAACTAACGTCTTATCTCTCTCTTGAACGTGGACTACAAGATCCTCGCCAAAGTGCTAGCAAACAGGCTGAAGTCGGTCATCGGGCAGATCATCCACCCGAACCAAACCTGTGGCATTACCGATCGCAGGATCGCCGACAGCCTTGCCCTTGTGAGAGACACGGTCCATTATATTCAGGACCGTCATGCCTACGCCGCCCTGGTCAGTCTGGATCAGAAGAAGGCGTTTTACCATGTCTCTCACAAATTCATGGGCAGGGCTTTGCGCAAGCTGGGTCTGGGGAAGATGTTTTGCTCTTCTGATGTATGTTGACATTTGCAGCACGACGCTGGTGAACGGCTGGAACACTGACCCCTTTCCTATCCTTTCCAGGGTCAGACAAGGCTGCCCTCTTTCACCTCTTGTTTTTGTTTATGTTATAGAGCTCTTCTCTGAGTCTATCCAGCATAATGGAGAGATCTGAGGGATCACCGCACCAGGACCAGATCGCAATGAGGTCAAGTGCTCATTTTACATGGACTACTTGACCGTCTTCTGCGCTGACTTCTGCGTTCGGTGACTGCACTCGTCCAGACCTGCCAGGACTTCGGCAAAGCTTCTGGGGCAAAAGTCAACTGCAGGAAGTCGGAAGCAAATCTTGGGAGTCTGGTTTGGGAAGAAAGGAGCGGCCTTAACGTCTTGGCATGACCGACTGGCAAAAATGAACTCTAAGATTGGACTGTGGAGCTCCAGGAAGCCTGTGCTCCAATACACCGCACAGGCCTGGCCTCCCCATACCACTGTTTGCAAGGCCATCACCCGGACCATGTTTCACTTCATCTGGGGCAAAATGGACAGTAAAGCGGATTGTGATGTATAAGGAGCCCCACAAGGGTAGGAAAGAGATCCCTGATATCCCCACTTTGCTTCAGGCTTTCTTTGCATGTGTCAGCGTGCAGCGGACTCTTGTGGAAAAGACTGGCTCAGCGGGCAGGTCCATGTCTTGCTTGTTTCTCTTGCCCCTCTGGAGAAAGCTCAGTTGGGACAAGTGGGACAGCTCCATCCCTTACAACTGGAACACTCCCTAGTTCAATTGGGATGTTATCCGGTTTGTGTGGAATGTGCAAACAAAAATTGCCAATTATTAGGGATCCTACGCATATACCATAGAACAACAAGAGAAAAAATATGCGTATGTAGATCAAAAAATATTAAAATTTTATTAAACATGAATGCATTGAGACATGACATTTAAAATCACTACAAAATATAGCTGTATCAGATCAGTTGTAAACAGAGACTAATGTATCAATTGCTGGGCATGAAGTTTAAGAAACATATATATCAAACACTATGTAGGCTGTATAAAACATGCAACAGAGGGAGACATACAAAGGGTACCCTGAATACTGCAAGTAACTAAGTCATTGTCAGTAAAGAGTTACAGCATTAAAGGTAGTTACAAGTATCACCTAGTGGGAGCACAAAAAGACCTCCAGCATCACCCATGATTAGGGGACTTTTTGGAGGAATAATTATTTTCCTCATACAGATCAATGTAGTTCCATAGAACTACATTCATCTGTGTGCTCTGCGCTTGATTGATAAAGTCTGATTCAGGCAGGCTTTATAAATCTCAAAGACGGGACCAGCACAGGATGAGATGTAAAGGTATCAGCCGAGGAGCCGTATACTGATGGCATCTTGACCAAAGCCAAGATGCCCAGGGGTTGCAGGGAGGTGAGGAACCTAATGGCCACACACACCTCCCCTAGACCGCCAGGAGGGACACCCAGAAGGGCTACCGCATCCTGACAATCCTGTGTACAAAACAACATGTAAAAGTGGCACAGTGACAAAACACAAAAAATAAATAAGTGGATAAGTGCAGATATACTGCCCGGTCATCCAGCCAGATCTATAAAAATTGCCCTGATCCTAGCCAGAAGGCCGGGATACCAAGGGTGAGTGCCAAAGGGGAAGAGTATTTTTTTTAAGAGCTGGGGAACGTATTCTCGAATCACCCAAAGTGCAAGAAAAAGTGCAAACGTGTTACACTAAAAAAAACTTGAACAGAGGATGCGGTCTATCGCAAGCCCTCCTCCGATAGGAGAGAGGCCCCCCATCAAACCTTACCCTTACCCTTACCCTTCGCCTCCGGACCAAAAGGTACCTGCAAGGTTCCAGGTTCGATGTCCCTTTTCACCGAAACTACTAAGGGACCACAAATGCTCCCGGCATCCACCTAGGCGTTGGCCAAGGTATCTGCCCGCAGAGCCGATAACGGTAGGTACCCTGCCAGAGCAGGAGTACCCGGGGTGTTTGCAGGGAGGTACGGAACCTAATGGCCACACACACCTCCCCTAGACCCCCAGGAGGGACTCCCAGAAGGGCTACCGCATCCTGACAAATCCTGTGGACACACAACACGCAATAAGTGAATGTGTGCAGATATACTGCCCGGACATCCGGCCAGATCTAAAAAAAAATTCTCTGATCCTAGCCAGAAGGCCGGGAATCAAGAGGTGAGTGCCACAAAGGTGCAGAGATCATGGTGCCCGTGCTTCAATTTTTATTGAAAGCCGAGGTATGTGCTCTCAAATCATACAAGTGCAAGTAAAAAGTGCAAGGGCACAAAAAGTGGACAGTGACAAAAAATAAATAAATAAGTGGATGTGCTCAGTGTGTAATACTGCCCGGACATCCGACCGGATCTATAAAAATTACCCGATCCTAGCCGGAAGCCCCGATCCTATAGAAAGTAACTTTATTAGCAATCAACCGTCATGAATATAAAATTTACTGCAATGCAACACAGGTTAGAATGCTACACACAATAAATTAACACAATAACTGTTCATATAGCGACAATACCATAGTAAATCTTTATGACACTCTTTAAAAAAATGTAAATACATTACGCTTTTATTCTCAGTTGCAGCACATCTCTCTGTGCAATATAACCATTGTTCCACAAACATTTAAGACAGTATAACAAACAGAGAAAGGACAAGAGAACATCATAGAACTTCAAAGAGAGATTCCCAAACACTTCCATTTTTCTATAATTATTACAAAATATAAACCAACCACTCAGCTTGTGATCTCTCTCTCCACCCTCTCTATGATAGAGAAAGAGCACGGTCATCAACAGCAGTCAGTACCTGCAATGAAGCAGAACTGAAAGCTCAATTCGCGCTCAGGAGAGATCACTACAGCTCCTGACCCGATCCGACCCGATTTCACGACCCAGCTCCACCCCACCTTGAAACTGATAAGAACAGATACTACACTTGATCTTAGCCAAAAGGCAGACAAGCGACCTTCTCAGCCTCATGGCGAGACGCAGAGGAAACAGGTCACATCGGGGCAGCAGTCACGCTGATTCCTCAGAACCAGCCCGGAACGCCCTGGTACACCTGTCCCCTCCACACCACCTTGAAACTGATAAGAACAGATACTACACTTGATCTTAGCAGAGAAGCGATTATATAATTATAATACGCTCAGACTGCCTAGCGCCATCTATTGACGTTCACTTGTAATATGCTCAAACTACCTAGCGCCATCTATTGGTTTTATAAATTCAGCAGCATACTTTAAATTAGAATCTGTTTCAAAACAATTAGCGCCATTTATTGTTTGTCATGTTGTGATCTCTAAATATCTAGGGCCGTCTATTAGTTTTGGATACATGCAGTAGAGTGCACGTACTCAACATATGTAGGATGTATAGGTTTTGCTCTGTCATATGAACAGAGAGTAGTTTTACTATCTTTCCTCCACAGAGAGCCTGATGCCGTTTCATAATTACACACACATAAACTTAAGTATACTTATAATTTATACAGAAATAATTACTTATCTGTTTATTTTTAACTTTTCATAAAAATTTCATTCCAACCACTCAGCTTGTGATCCCTCTCTCCACCCTCTCTATGATAAAGAAGGAGAACGGTCACCAACAGCAGACAATAACTGCAATGAAGCAGAACTGAAAGCTCACTTCGCGCTCAAGAGAGATCACTACAGCTCCTCCTCATGGTTGGTGAGCTTGGACACTTTCTGTGACATTTCCACCATTTTTTTTTTTTTTGAAAGCCGAGGTACGTGGTTATTGAAAGAGCTTTATTGTCCGTTCAGTCATTACAAGTCATACAATAAATTACAATCACACAAAGCATGACAGTACAATACACAGCATAGGTTCCCTAAGCTATACATCGCACATCATGCTACTCTAACACTCCGCTCAATCCTGTAATAGAAAAGCAAAAGAGATCGAACAACAAAACAATACAATCTGTGATCGGGGTAGAGGGTGTGGGCGACTATGTGGGAGTGGGGAGGGGGCGGATCACAGGGCCAAACTTCAAGGGGACATGGGAGAAGGAGAGGGGTCTTCACTCCTCTTCTTCCTCATCAATGGCCGGGCTGTCCAAGATGGAGTAGTCTCTAAGCAGGCTCTTGATGAACCTGTGGCAGTCCCGGACGGACATGTTCTCCCTGTTGTTCACGAGGCGGTTCCTGGCAAGCCACACTGCGTCCTTAAAACAGTTCATAAGGCGCCAGGCCTCCTGGATGGCCTCCACGTCGTGGGTCCCAGGGAACAGACCGTAAAGCACCGAACGGTACGATAGGCAGCTCCTGGGTACAGAGTCTCTGAGTTCATGTTGCAGGGCATCCAACAGACCCTGTGCAAAGGGGCACTGCCAAAACACATGAAAAGATGTTTCCTCCATGTAGGGGCACCGGGGGCAGTACCAGGTTGTGCACAGGTTGCGGGCATGCATGCCGAGGTACGTGCTCTCAAATCACCCAAGTGCAAGTAAAAAGTGCAAGTGTTCACACAAAAAAACGTGCACGAGGATGCGTTCTATCGCAAGCCCTTCTCCAAAAGGAGAGAGGCCCCCCAACAAACCAAACCCTTCGACTCCGGGCCAAAAGGCACCTGCAAGGTTCCAGGTACGATGTCCCCTTTCGCCGAAGCTACTCAGGGACCGAAAGTGTTCCCGGCAGACAACTAGGCGTTAACCAGGTTGTCACCAAGGAACCAGTAAAAGCGGTTTGGCATCCTGGCGAAACATGATGCCACGGGGTATAGCAGGTAGGTGAGAAGCCTAATGGCCACACACTTCCCCTAGACCGGCAAGAGGGACACCCAGAAGGGCTACCGCACTCTACCAAATCCTAGTGGACAAAAGAACACAAAAAGTGGACACAGTGACAAAAAAAAAAATATATAAATAAATAAGTGGATGTGCGCAGTGTGTAATACTTGCTTTAATGCTTTCATTCAAGAGGGGTTGCAAATCCCAAGTGAATTCCGGCACCCTGGGGTCACCACTCCCAGGGCACTTGTGCACCTCGGCCTTCACTCTACCCGGACCTTAAGGCCAGATCCAGCAGGGAACAGATCTCATCGTGGATGACTGCTGTGCTATACACCCGTCCTACTGTGTGGTTCCCCATCCTGCCTTGGTGGTCTTCCACACCGCCAACTAACAGGAAAGGTACTACACTTGATCTTAGCCAAAAGGCCGAGAAGCATTTCCACCATTATTGAAAGAGCTTTATTGTCCGTTCAGTCATTTCAAGTCATACAATAAATTACAATCACACAAAGCATGACAGTACAATACACAGCAAAGGTTCCCTAAGCTATACATCGCACATCATGCTACTCTAACACTCCGCTCAATCCTGTAATAGAAAAGCACAAGAGATCAAATAACAAAACAATACAATCTGTGATCGGGGTAGGGGCGTGGGGGGTAAGGGCAATTATGTGGGGGTGGGGAGGGGGTGGATCACAGGGCCAAACTGCTGGGCTGTATCTTCAAGGAGACATGGGAGAAGGAGAGGGGTCCAAGATGGAATAGTCTCTAAGCAGGCTCTTGATGAACCTGCAGCAGTCCCGGACGGACATGTTCTCACTGTTGATCATGAGGCGGTTCCTGGCAAGCCACTCTGCATCCTTAAAACAGTTCATAAGGCGCCAGGCCTCCTGGATGGCCTCCACGTCGTGGGTCCCAGGGAACAGACAGTAAAGCACCAAATGGAACGATAGGCAGTTCCTGGGTACAGAGTCTCTGAGTTCATGTTCCAGGGCGTCCAACATACCCTGTGCAAAGGAGCACTGCCAAAACACGTGCAAAGATGTTTCCTCCACATAGGGGCACCAGGGGCAGTATCATAGAACTCCAAAGAGAGAGTCCCAAATACTTCCATATTTTTATCATTATTAGAAAATATAAACCAACCACTCAGCTTGTGATCCCTCTCTCCACCATCTCTATGATAGAGAAGGAGAACGGTCATCAACAGCAGCCAGTACCAGCAATGAAGCAGAACTGAAAGCTCACTTCACGCTCAAAAGAGATCTCTACAACTCCTCCTCATGGTTGGTGAGCTTGGACACTTTCTGTGACATTTCCACAATTTTTTATTTTTTTTTATCTAAAGCCGAGGAATGTGCTCTTGAATTTTTTTTTTTATCTAAAGCCGAGGAACGTGCTCTCGATTCACCTAAAGTGCAAGAAAAAGTGCACAAAGGATGCGGTCTATCGCAAGCCCTTCTCCGATAGGAGAGAGGCCCCCCAACAAACCTTACCCTTCGCCTCCGGACCAAAAGGTACCTGCGAGGTTCCAGGTTCGATGTCCCTTTTCGCCGAAGCTACTAGGGGACCACAAATGCTCCCGGCATCCCCCTTGGCGTTAGCCAAGGTATCTGCCCGCAGAGCCGATTACGGTAGGTACCCTGCCAAAGCAGGAGTACCCGGGGTGTTTGCAGGGAGGGACACCCAGAAGGGCTACCGCATCCTGACAAATCCTGTGAACACACAACACGCAAAAAGTGACACAGTGAGACAAAAGGAAATAAATAAGTGAATGTGTGCAGATATACAGCCCGGACATCCGGCCGGATCTATAAAAATTTCTCTGATCCTAGCCAGAAGGCCGGGAATCAAGAGGTGAGTGCCACAAGGTGAAGAGATTATGGTGCCCGTGCTTCAACTTCTTTTTTTTCTAAAGCCGAGGAACATGCTCTCGATTCACCCAAAGTGCAAGAAAAAGTGCAAACGTGTTACACTAAAAAAACGTGCACAAAGGATGCGGTCTATCACAAGCCCTTCTCCGATAGGAGAGAGGCCCCCCAACACACCTTACCCTTCGCCTCCGGACCAAAAGGTACCTGCGAGGTTCCAGGTTCGATGTCCCTTTTCGCCGAAGCTACTAGGGGAACACAAATGCTCCCGGCATCCCCCTTGGCGTTGGCCAAGGTATCTGCCCGCAGAGCCGATAACGGTAGGTATCCTGCCAAAGCAGGAGTACCCGGGGTGTTTGCAGGGAGGGACACCCAGAAGGGCTACCGCATCCTGACAAATCCTGTGAACACACAACACGCAAAAAGTGACACAGTGAGACAAAAAAGAAATAAATAAGTGAATGTGTGCAGATATACTGCCCGGACATATAAAAATTTCTCTGATCCCAGCCAGAAGGCCGGGAATCAAGAGGTGAGTGCCACAAGGTGAAGAGATTATGGTACCCGTGCTTCAACTTTTTTTTTTTTTTTTTTTTTTTAAAGCCGAGGAACGTGCTTTCGATTCACCCAAAGTGCAAGAAAAAGTGCAAACGTGTTACACTAAAAAAAACGTGCACAAAGGATGCGGTCTATCGCAAGCCCTTCTCCGATAGGAGAGAGGCCCCCCAACAAACCTTACCCTTCACCTCCGGACCAAAAGGTACCTGCGAGGTTCCAGGTTCGATGTCCCTTTTCGCCGAAGCTACTAGGGGACCACAAATGCTCCCGGCATCCCCCTTGGCGTTAGCCAAGGTATCTGCCCGCAGAGCCGATTACGGTAGGTACCCTGCCAAAGCAGGAGTACCCGGGGTGTTTGCAGGGAGGTGCGGAACCTAATGGCCACACACACCTCCCCTAGACCGCCAGGAGGGACACCCAGAAGGGCTACCGCATCCTGACAAATCCTGTGAACACACAACACGCAAAAGGTGACACAGTGAGACAAAAAAGAAATAAATAAGTGAATGTGTACAGATATACTGCCCGGACATCCGGCCGGATCTATAAAAATTTCTCTGATCCTAGCCAGAAGGCCGGGAATCAAGAGGTGAGTGCCACAAGGTGAAGAGATCATGGTACCCGTGCTTCAACTCAGTGAGCCAATACTCCCAGTGAGTTTCGGCACCTCGGGGTCACCACTCCCCGAGGCACAAAAGTACCTCGGCTTTAGACCCTCTCAGCCTCATGGCGAGACCCGGAGGGAACAGGTCACATCGGGGCAGCTGTCGAACTTATTCCTCAGAACCAGCCCCGGAGAGCCCCGATACACCTGCATCCTCCATGCAGCACCCATTCCCACCAGCCCCATACCGGCGTAGTTTGCCACCGGCATGAAAACTGATAAGAACAGATACTACACTTGATCTTGGCCAAAAGGCGATCAAGTGTAGTATCTGTTCTTATCAGTTTTCATGCTGGTGGGGATGGGTGCTGCATGGAGGATGCAGGTTTTATAGATCCGGCCGGTACAGGACCAACAGGAGGTGAGTTAAAGTTTATTTTGTTTATTTTTTGCAGCTCGGGCATAGGGATACAGCATAAGGATACCGCACAGTATAGGGTGTCAGCGCCGGTGGCCCGCAACAAACAGGAGGAAGAGGAGGGCAGCGCTTGCGGGTGACATGTAAGTATTTACCCAGATGGGGACAGTGCAGCGCTGGGCTGATAATTAATTGGGGGGGCAGAACAGCGCTCTCGGGACACATATGATTAGTTCCCCATTATGGGGACAGCGCAGCCCTGGGCTGATAATTCATTCATTCCTGAGGGGGAGGGGCCAAACCGGTATTGCGGTATGGGTTAAAATTTATATCGTGCAGCACCAAAATTTTGGTATTCGGTATGAACCGGTATACCGTCCAGCCCTAGTATATGTCTCCATACAATACCTCCCATTATATTATTTATTTGCACCTCCAATAGTCCATACACATATGGAATTAGGTAGATATACATTCACCCCTGTGTAAGGTTACTATTCATATGGGTATATTATGCAGCAATAAAAACACATTACGCTTTTATTCTCAGTTGCAGCACATCTCTCTGTGCAATATAACCATTGTTCCACAAACATTCAAGACAGTATAACAAACAGAGAAAGGACAAGAGAACATCATGGAACTTCAAAGAGAGATTCCCACACAATTCCATTTTTCTATAATTATTACAAAATATAAACCAACCACTCAGCTTGTGATCTCTCTCTCCACCCTCTCTATGATAGAGAAGGAGAACGGTCATCAACAGCAGCCAGTCTCTGCAGTGTAGCAGAACTGAAAGCTCACTTCGCGCTCAAGAGAGATCACTACAGCTCCTCCTCATGGTTGGTGAGCTTGGACACTTTCTGTGACATTTCCACAATTACGACCTATAGAAATGATCCCTGAAAGTATAGTCCTAACCTTCTGTTGCTCTACAGACACTCCGGGTGATAGGACCCTGCGTCTAACATTAGGGAGACGCCCACACAATGTTACAAATATGGAACCCTGAACACAACCTAACAAATAAGGAACCCTGAACACAGTGATATATTAGAAATAGTTAGAGCTACGACTATGAGAAAAATAGAATCTTTTAGGACATGTATAAAAGTTGAAAGAACTAATACCCAGAAGAAAACTGCTTTTACTTAGCATGTGAGTTCAAGCAATCAGCAGGAACCTAGTTTAGCTCTGTCACTCCGACTACTAACTTTTTTTTTCGATAGAAAGTAACTTTATTAGCAATCAACCGTCATGAATATAAAATTTACTGCAATGCAACACAGGTTAGAACTCAGCACACGATAAACTAACACAATTACTGTTCATATAGCGACACTACCATAGTAAATCTTTATGACACTCTCTTAAAAAAAATATAAACACATTCCGCTTTTATTCTCAGTTGCAGCACATCTCTCTGTGCAATATAACTATTGTTCCACAAACATTCAAGACAGTATAACAAACAGAGAAAGGAAAAGATATCATAGGACTTCAAGGAGATTCCCAAACTCTCCCAATTTTCTATCTTTATTACCAAATATAAACCAACCACTCAGCTTGTGATCTCTCTCTCCACCCTCTCTATGATAGAGAAGGAGAACGGTCATCAACAGCAGTCAGTACCTGCAATGAAGCAGAACTGAAAGCTCACTTCGTGCTCAAGAGAGATCACTACAGCTCCTCCTCATGGTTGGTGAGCTTGGACACTTTCTGTGACATTTCCACAATTACGACCTATAGAAATGATCCCTGAAAGTATAGTCCTAACCTTCTGTTGCTCTACAGACACTCCGGGTGATAGGACCCTGCGTCTAACATTAGGGAGACGCCCACACAATGTTACAAATAAGGAACCCTGAACACAACCTAACAAATAAGGAACCCTGAACATCATAGTTAGAGCTATGACTACAAGAAAAATACAAGCTGTTATATCTGTATAAAAGTCGAAAAAGCTAATACCCAGAATACAACTGCTGCTTTCACTTCTGAATTTGCATGTGAGTTCAAACAACCAGTGGGAACCGTGTTTAGCTCTGCTGCTCCGCCTACTCACTTGCACGTGTGAGTGTGATCTGATCACTAACAGGCATAAGCTGCACCCTCCCCCTCTTGCATTTCCTGTTTACTGACTCTACCTGCACAGCAAACACAAGCATGACGTAGAAAGTGACAAGTCAAGGGTTTATTGAAAGAGCTTTATTGTCCGTTCAGTCATTACAAGTCATACAATAAATTACAATCACACAAAGCATGACAGTACAATACACAGCAAAGGTTCCCTAAGCTATACATCGCACATCATGCTACTCTAACACTCCGCTCAATCCTGTAATAGAAAAGCACAAGAGATCGAATAACAAAACAATACAATCTGTGATCGGGGTATGGGCATGGGCTGTGGGCGTGAGGGGTATGGGCGACTATGTGGGGGTGATTGAAAGAGCTTTATTGTCCGTTCAGTCATTACAAGTCATACAATAAATTACAATCACACAAAGCATGACAGTACAATACACAGCAAAGGTTCCCTAAGCTATACATCGCACATCATGCTACTCTAACACTCCGCGACTATGTGGGGGTGAGGAGGGGGGCGGATCACAGGGCCAAACTGCTGGGCTGTATCTTCAAGGAGACATGGGAGAAGGAGAGGGGTCTTCACTCCTCTTCTTCCTCATCGACTGCCGGGCTGTCTAAGATGGAATAGTCTCTAAGCAGGCTCTTGATGAACTTGCAGCAGTCCCGGACGGACATGTTCTCCCTGTTGATCACGAGACGGTTCCTGGCAAGCCACACTGCATCAGGCAACGATCAATAGCTCTGAAATTCTTTTCTAGAAGCATGGCTCCAGATACATTTACATTTATATGTCAGCTGAATTCTGCACATTCCCTAACTCACTGTCCATACAGTTGTTTAGCCTGTGAGCGTTATTAGAATGTTGTAGTGCAGTGTAATGCAATGTATGTAATGTAATGTATTTATTACAGGATAAGTTGTACTTTTCAAGGATATTCTACATTTTGCCATACTTTATTATTTGTTTCATAAGATATATAGTTACAATGAAAATAAAAAATTGTACTAAACTGGTTAACGACCAAGGATACACGTCCTTGTGCCGTTAACCAGGTATGGCGCGGGCTCCCGACTCAAGCCCGCGTCATACCGGTCGGCCCCCAGCTGATTCTTGTAGCTGAGGGCCAGCATTAATAGCTGACATGTGGCGAGCCGCAAATGGCTATTAACCCTTTAGATCGCCGCAGTCAAAGCTGACAGCGGCGTCTAAAGGTACCCTAACATCTTAAGGACGCAGGGCGTACCTGTACACCCTGCACCCGTTCCGGTATTTAAAACGGTGTCACGGCGTGACCCAGCATCATACCGGGTTGGTCCCAGCGGTTTATGATTGCCGGGACCCTGGGCTAATAGCGTGCGACACAGATCGTTGTGCCGCGTGTGCTATTAACCCTTCAGACGCGGCGATCAACTTTGAACGAAAGTAAAGGCTAAACGAAAGTAAAGGCTTCCCTGCAGTTCAGTCGGGCTGATCGGGACTATCGCGATAAAATCGCGATGTCCCGATCCACTAGGATGCGAGCGGAGGTCCCCTTACCTTGCTCCGTCGCCTCCGATCGGCGTTTGATTGCTCCAAGACTGAGCATCAGGTTTGAGCAATCAACCCCCTATAATGCTGAGTCCATAATAGTGTATTTTTGGTCACTTTTTATATCATGAAAAAAATTTATAAAAAGCAATCAAAAAGTTCAATCAATACAAAAATGGTACAGATAAAAACTTCAGAATACGGCACAAAAAAATGCGCTCTCATACTGGCCCGTACGTGGAAAACTAAAAAAGTTATAGTGGTTAGAAGATGAGAATTTTTAACGTATAAATTTTCCTGCATGTAGTTGATTTTTTTCAGAAGTACTACAAAATCAAACCTATATAAGTATGGTATCATTTTAACCGTATGGCCCAACAGAATAAAGATAAGGTGTAATTTTTACCAAAATATGCACTGTGTAGAAACGGAAGCCACAAAAATTACAAAATGAAAATTTTCTTCAATTTTGTCGCACAATAAATTTTTTTTTCCGTTCCGCCGTGGATTTTTGGGTAAAATGACTAATGTCACTGCAAAGTAGAATTGGTGGCGCAAAAAATAAGCCATCATATTGAATTTTATGTGCAAAATTGAAAGGGTTATGATTTTTAGAAGGTGATGAGGAAAAAATGAAAATACAAAAACTGAAAAACGCTGAGTCCTTAAGGGGTTAAACGGCTCCCTGGTGGTCCAGTGGGGTGTATCGCTAATCCCCCCGCCCTCATCGCATGCAGCGCGATCGCGGGGGGCAATACACTTCTGAGGTAGCCAGAGGGCTTACCTCTCCTTCCATGTCTGCTGCTGCGCTGTGAATGATAAAGCCTGGCAGGACCAGGCTTTATCAATTGAGCACAGAGCACACAGATCAATGTGGTTCTATGGAACCACATTGATCTGTATGAGGAATCAAATGATTCCTCCTAAAAGTCCCCGAAGGGGACTAAAAGTGTAAATTAAAAAAAAAAAAAAGTAGGGATGTCCCGATACCATTTTTTTAAGACCGAGTACGAGTACCGATACTTTAATTCTAGTACTCGCAGATACCAAGTACGAGTACTTATATTTTAAAGGGAATATGACACCAGGGTGACCAGGTTTCTGGCACTGCTTACCGTATGATATGTGGGTTCCTTGTTGTGTACAATGGAGGAGGTTGCTGTAGTATGAGCCAAGATTTCTCTCCTCTCCATTGGACAGAACAGGGAATTTGCATTGGCGGTGAGACCGATGACCACATGGTGAGCAGCGGTAGAAACCGGGTCATCTGCACTATCCACCTATAAATCCAAGTTAGTGCAGGTGACTCTGCTGTAAGATTCCGGAGTAGGATTCTATTGTAGCACTTGTAGTCCGCTGCAGGCATCCTCCATTGTATGCATTTTTATGCTGGGGATCGCCCCTAGCAACGGACTATATTAGCACCTATATTAGCCAACTTAGATGGGGCTTGCAGCTTGCCTCCCATTGTATGTGTGCTCAGCCACGCTGGAGGGTACCTGGGAGGACTCTGTGAGTCGACCTAATGCGGCCGTAATTGCCCACTGGCCCCTGTTTTGCTTGTCACGCACACGTAGGTTTAGCGCTAGGTCCCGTGCCATTTCAGAAACCTTGGCTTTGGTGTGCGGGCTCTGGTATGTCCTTCATATAAGGATTTACTGGTGAATGTCTCAATTTTAGCATCAGTGTTGAGAGATAGCCAATGTCACTGTATACAGCCACCCCAGTAGTGCACCTATATTCCTGTATTGTATTGTTCTAATTGTTACACATCCACACTGTCTATCTGGTGTAGGATTCTATTGTGGCACTTGTAGTCCGCTGCAGGCATCCTCGCAGGCATCCTCCATTGTATGCATTTTTATGCTGGGGATCGCCCCTAGCAAGGGACTACAAGGGCAGGATCTGCTCCCACAGAATAAATGCACAACCGCATTTGGGGTTGAGCACCTCCAGCCATTTGAGACCACGTTTTTTGTTGTTGTTTAAACTTTATACTTGGAGGTGTGTAAACTCCATTTGTAATGCGCCTGGAACATTTTCCAGGCAGCATGAAGGTAGCACCTGTGAGGCCATGCACCTATATTAGCCAACTTAGGTGGGGCTTGCAGCTTGCCTCCCTCCTCCCATTGTATGTGTGCTCAGCCACGCTGGAGGGTACCTGGGAGGACTCTGTGAGTCGACCTAATGCGGCCGTAATTGCCCACTGGCCCCTGTTTTGCTAATCACGCACAGGAAGGTTTAGCGTTAGGTCCCGTGCCATTAGAGAAACCTTGGCGTTGGTGTGCGGGCTCTGGTATGTCCTTCATATAAGGATATACTGGCGAATGTCTCAATTTTAACATCAGTGTTGAGGGATAGCCAATGTCACTGTATACATCCACCACAGTAGTGCACCTATATTTCTGTACTGTATTGTTCTAATTGTTATACATCCACACCATCTATCTGGTGTAGGATTCTATTGTGGCACTTGTAGTCCGCTGCAGGCATCCTCCATTGTATGCATTTTTATGCTGGGGATCGGCCCTAGCAACGGACTACAAGGGCAGGATCTGCTCCCCCAGAATAAATGCACAACCGCATTTAGGGTTGAGCACCTCCAGCAGCAGCCCCCCCCCTTTAGACTGCAGTAGCCCCCCCCCACCTTTAGACAGCAGCAGGCCGCCCCCCCTTTAGACAGCAGCAGGGCCCCCCTCTAGACAGCAGTGGGGCCCCTTCTTAGACAGCAGCAGGGCCCCCTTTTAGACAGCAGCAGGACCCGCCCTTTAAACAGCAGCAGGGCCCCCCTTTAGACAGCAGCAGGGCCCCCCCTTTAGACAGCAACAGGGGCCCCCCTTTAGACAGCAACAGGGGCCCCCCTTTAGACAGCAACAGGGCCCCCCCTTTAGACACCAGCAGGGCCCCCCCACTTAGACATTAGTAGCAGCCCCCTCCTTGCAGGCAGCTCACCTCCTCGGATCGGGTGCTGGTGCTGCGCCTCTGCTGCCCCATTCTCCCGTCCTCTGGTCCGCATTGTGTCGTCCTATGGAGGAGCATGTGACATACACGTCACTCTGCTTCCTGGGTGCAGGGGAGGAGGCGGAGTGACGTGTGTGTCACATGCTCCTCCATGGAACACTATGATGCAGACCGGAGGATGGAAGAACGGGGCAGCAGAGCGGCACCAGGTACCTGGCATGGTATCGGGGACATTAAACGAGTCCCCGATACCACGCAAATGGCTAGTACCGGGACATCCCTATAAAAAAAGTTTAACCACTTAGGGTCCAAGGGCGTAAAGGGACGCCTTTGCTCTCTGGTACTTAAGGACCAAGGGCGTACCTGGGAATTTTTGATATCAGCAGACACCCCCCCAAGTTGGCGATCGACGCAAATTTGCAGCGATTCTGGGTCATACGGGTCTCCAATGACCCGGTGACCCGGAAAATAAGGGGTCCAACACACCCACGATCCCCCTGAAGGGATAGGAGTGAGGTGGCAGGGGTGCAACCCCTCCTATCCCTGCTATTGGTCATTCAGAAGGGACGACCAATAGCAGATTGGGGGCAGGGGGGTTAACGTTCGGTTCCCCCGCTCTGCCAACACACTGTTGTCCAGGCAGAACGGGGGAATCGACGGCGACCGGCACCGAAGGTCTACTTACCCATCGGTGACGGCAGCGGGCGGCAATCGGCGACAGCAGAGGACGACGATGCGGCTCCCTGGATCCTACGGAAGCCGGTGAGTAGCCCAGCAACATCTGGAGGGCTACATTTTGGAGACCACTATATAGTGGTCACTAAACTGTAGCCCTCCAGATGTTGCAAAACTACAACTCCCAGCATGCCCACACAGCTGTTTGCTGTTTGGGCATGCTGGGATTTGCAGTTTTGCAACAGCTGGAGGGCTACAGTTTGAAGATCACTGTGCAGTGGTCTCTAAACTGTAGCCCTCCAGATGTTGCAAAGCTGCAAATCCCAGCATGCCCAAACAGCAAACAGCTGTCTCGGCATGCTAGGAATTGTAGTTGCGTTCCTCCAGCTGTTGCATAACTACATCTCCCAGCATGCCCTTTGGCGATCAGTACATGCTGGGAGTTGTAGTTTTGCAACAGCTGGAGGCACACTGGTTGGAAAATAATGAGTTAGGTAACAGAACCTAACTGAAGGTTTTCCAACGAGTGTGCCTCCAGCTGTTGCAATTTGACAATGGTATTAACGAAAATAACACATAATTATTCCAAACTTCCACTATCATGGACGGGACGATTGGCTGCAGTTAAAATGACCATGCTGCCCAAAATTTTGTTTTATCTGCGTAATCTTCCCGTCCGAATTCCCAGGTATATGATCAAAACATTACAGTGACAAATTATGCACCTAATATGGCGTAATCGCAAAGCACGGATACAGGCCAAATTATTATATCCACCAGTTGATAGAGGGGGAATGGGGTGTCCAGATCTGGTACAGTACTACCACGCTGCATTGTTAGACCAGCTGCAGCACTGGTGGCACAATGATATCAGTAAACAATGGGTGGAAATAGAAACAGAGTTGGTCCCGGAAAAGTCCTTAAAGGAAACTTTATGGGCTGAGAGACTAAGACCAAACACATACAGAGGTGGGTACCCGACAGTAGCAGGAATACATAAAATTTGGAACCTGCCAATAGTTAAAGATAAGTTATTACCATTAACTATAGAAGAAATTCCCTTGGGCATAGCCCAATCTATGATCCCAAATTCTGACTACAGGGAATGGGGCACTCAAGGGATAACTACTACGGCAGCAGATATGATGGATAAAGGAGGGAAACTTCTCACCTTTTAACAAATTCAGAGGAGATATAATCTCCCCAACATGGATTTCTATAAATTTCTTCAAATGAGACATTTTATTAATTCAATAAACTCCTTAGGGGAAAATCGAACCTCCTCAATAAAACAAGTACTTTTTGGTAAAAGATCAGCTATTAAAGGCATATCAAAAATCTATCAAGCCCAACTAGGAGAAAATGAACTACAACCACTATGTGATAAATGGGAGAGGGATTTGGGGGAATCATTTACAACCCAACAATGGTCTAAGGCAGGGGTCTCAAACTCAAATTATCCGGGGGCCACTGGAGGTAGCAGCTGGGTGAGGCTGGGCCGCATGCGCCCATTACATATAATGCCCTCATCATACGCCCCTCATCATCCACCAGCAACACACCCCCCCACCAGCAGTAGCACCCCATCATCCCCCCCATTCCCCCTACCCCGTGTGGTAATAGCATGAGCTGACGGATGATGGGGGTGCTACTTCTGGGGGTTCCCCACATTAGGTAGGCAGCAGGTTCCCCACATTAGGTAGGCAGCAGGATCCCCACATTAGGTAGTACCAGGTTCCCAACATTAGGTGGGCAGCAGGTTCCCCACATTAGGTAGGCAGCAGGTTCCCCACATTAGGTAGGCAGCAGGTTTCCCACATTAGGTAGGCAGCAGGTTCCCCACATTAGGTAGGTAGGCAGCAGGTTCCCCACATTAGGTAGGCAGCAGGTTCCCCACATTAGGTAGGTAGCAGCCGGTTCCCCACATTAGGTAGGTAGCAGCCGGTTCCCCATATTAGGTAGGCAGCAGGTTCCCCACATTAGGTAGGCAGCAGGTTCCCCACATTAGGTAGGCAGCAGGTTCCCCACATTAGGTAGGCAGCAGGTTCCCCACATTAGGTAGGCAGCAGGTTCCCCACATTAGGTAGCAGCAGGTTCCCCACATTAGGTGGGCAGCAGGTTCCCCACATTACGTAGAAGCTGGTTCCCCACATTAGGTAGAAGCAGGTTCCCCACATTAGGTAGAAGCAGGTTTCCCGCATTAGGTAGTAGCATGTTCCCCACATTAGGTAGTAGCAGGTTCCCCACATTAGGTAGTAGCAGGTTCCCCACATTAGGTAGTAGCAGGTTCCCCACATTAGGTAGTAGCAGGTTCCCCACATTAGGTAGTAGCAGGTTCCCCACATTAGGTAGCATTTTCGATTACACCCCTCACCCCGACTCACACACACAGACACCCACACATGCACACACACATAGACAGACACACACACACACATGCACACACACATAGACAGACAGACACACATGCACACACATAGACAGACAGACACACATACATGCACACACACAGACAGACAGACACACATACATGCACACACACATAGACACAAGCAGACAGACACACACATACACACACACAGACAGACAGACACCCACACATGCACACACACATAGACAGACAGACACACACACATGCACACACACATAGACAGACAGACACACACACATGCACACACACATAGACAGACACACACACATGCACACACACATAGACAGACAGACACACATGCACACACATAGACAGACAGACACACATACATGCACACACATAGACACAAGCAGACAGACACACACACATACACACACACACAGACAGACAGACACCCACACATGCACACACACATAGACAGTCACACATACAAATGCACAAACACATAGACAGACAGACAGACAGACAGACACACATGCACACACACATAGACACAAGCAGACAGACACCCAAACATGCACACACACATAGACAGACACACACACAAGCAGACAGACACCCACACATGCACACACACAGACAGACACACACATGCACACAAGCAGACAGACAGACACACACACATAGACAACCTTACCTATCCTGCACTGCGCTTCTCCTCTCCGGAGTAGTGAAGAAAACTGTGTCTTGAAGCGTTCTATGTCCCGAATAGCTGAGGAAAGTGTTGAGTCACTGTACTGAGTGCTGAGACACTGTGATTGGTTGATGGGGGGACGTGTGCAGTCTCTGCTCAGGACACAGAACTGCTTCAAGACACAGTTTTCTTCACTACATACCTAGCACGGGCCACAAACTTTCGTTCCGCAGGCCCGCGGGCCGGGAGTTTGAGACCCCTGGTCTAAGGCATTCATATCCGGGGCAAGAATCTCTAAGTGTGCAGTCCATCTCGAGAACGATAGGAAGCTATTATACAGCTGGCACTTAACCCCTATAGAATGTCAAAAATTAACTCAGGAAACTCAAACAGTTGTTGGCGCTGTAACACACAGATAGGAACGTATATGCACATGTTATGTCAAATAATAGGTTACACAATACCCTGGGGTCCGGAAATAGCACTTTTAAATTTAAAATTAGACGATTTACCATTACAAGATATAACAATAATAATTCACTGCTTAACAATTGTAAGAAATAAAATAGCAACAAACTGGAAAAAGTCTGACATTCCGGAGATAAAAAATGTAAGTAACTTGATACATCATAATTGTCTCATGGAGTGGTCGATAGCGTCATCAAACGACACACATGCTCAATTCAGGAAAGCATGGGCTAAATGGTTAAAATATAAACCTATAAGTGGCTAAACACAATAATTCCGACTATCAAGTCATCCTACCCCCCCTTCCTCCCCCCGCCCTTCTTTTTCTCTCTAATTAGGTATTTTCTCACGTATTTTTTTCTTTCTCTCTCTCTCACCCTATTATTTCTTTCCTCTTTTCTTCTCTTTTCCCTTTTTCTTTCCTATATAATCCTTTGCTTTCTTTCAATATGGAGCAATGATATATTTTATTTGTTTATTGTTTTATCTGTATATAAACTTAAAGAAAAAAAAAAAAAACAGTGACCCCCCGACATACGATAATTTCAACATGCGATGGCGCTCTCAGAGGCCATCGCATGTTGAAGGCAGCATCAACATACGATGCTTTTGTATGTCGGGGCCATCGCGTAAACGGCTATCCGGCTGCGCTGACTGCTTCAGCTGCCGACGGATAGCCGTTTACGGTGCCCAGTGTGCTCCGGTGATGGTCTCCTACCTGTCCTCGGGGCTCCGGAGGGTCCTCTTCATGATCCCATCCATCGCCGGCGTTCTCAGTCGTCGTAATCACGTCGTGCGCACACCGTCCCGTCATCCAATAGGAGCGGCGTGCGTGCGTAGTGACGTGATGACGGCGACGGAGAGCGGAGAGCAAGGATCCCAGGAAAGCAGAGATGTCCGGAGCGTCGGGGACGCGGCGACAGCGATGGAGGGCGATATTCAGGGCAGCGGTGACTGGTCCAGAGCGGCGGGGACAGGCGAGAACAGCTTCCTATACTTTACATTGCACGGATCCCTCAACATACGATGGTTTCAACAAACGATGGTTCATTTGGAATGGATTACCATTGTATGTTGAGGGACCACTGTACAACTACCAGCAAGCACGGTCTGTCAGTACATGCTGGGAGTTGTATTTTCGAAACAGCTGTAGCTTTGCACCCCCCCCCCCCCCCATGTGAATGTACAGCATACATTCACATGGGTGGGTTTACAGTGAGTTTCCTGCTTCAAGTTTGAGCTGCGGGAAACTCACCGTAACCCTCGCCAGTGTGAATGTATCCTAAAAACACTACACTACACTACCACATAATAAAGGGTAAAACACTACATATACACCCCTTCCACTGTCCCCCCCCCCCTCCCCCAATAAAAATGAAAAACGTATCATCCGGCAGTGTTTCCAAAATGGAGCCTCCAGCTGTTGCAAAACAACAACTTCCAGCATTTCCGGACAGCCACTGACTGTCCAGGCATGCTGGGAGTTTAGCAACAGCGGGAGGCACCCTGTTTGGGAAAACACTGGCATATAATACCCCTATGTCCACCCCTATGCAATCCCTAATTTAGTCCTCAAATGAGCATGGCGCTCTAACTTCAGAGCCCAGTCGTATTTCAAGGAAACAGTTTAGGGCCACATATGGGGTATTTCCGTACCCGGGAGAAATTGCACTACAAATTTTGGGGGGCATTTTCTCCTGTTACCCCTTATGAAAAGGAAAAGTTGGGGTCTACACCAGCCTGTTAGTGTAAAAAAATAAAACTATTTACACTAAAATGCTGGTGTTGGCCCATACTTTTTATTTTCACAAGAGGTAAAAGGAAAATTTCTTCTGAGTACAGAAATACCCTATATGTGGGCATAAAATGCTCTGCGGATGTACAACAAGGCTCAGGAGTGAGAGCGCACTATGTTCATTTGAGGCCTAAATTGGTGATTTGCACAGGGGTGGCTGATTTTACAGCGGTTCAGACATAAACACAAAAAAATAAATACCCACATGTGACCCCATTTTGGAAACTACACCGCTCACGGAATGTAACAAGGGGTATAGTGAGTCTTAACACCCCACAGGTGTTTGACAAATTTTCATTAAAAGTTGGATGGCAAAATGAAAAAATAAAATAAAAATGTTTTCATTTTCACAAGGGAAAATAGGAAAACAGCCCCCAAATTTGTAACCCCATTTCTTCTGAGTAAGAACATACCCCATATGTGGATGTAAAGTACTCTCCGGCGAACTACAATGCTCAGAAGAGAAGGAGCGCCATTGGGCTTTTCAAGAGAAAATGTTTCCGGAATTGAAGGCCACGTGTGTTTACAAAGCCCCCATAGTGCCAGAACAATGGACCCCCCCCCCCCATGTGACCCCATTTTGGAAACTACACCCCTCATGTAATGTAATAAGGGGTACAGTGAGCATTTACGCCCCACATGTGTCTGACAGATTTTTGGAACAGTGGTCCGTGAAAACCGCCCACTGTTCAAAAGATCTGTCAAATGCCAGTGGGGTGTAAATACTCACTGCACCCCTTATTAAATTATGTGAGGGGTGTAGTTTCCAAAATAGGGTCACATGTGGGTGGGTCCACTGTTTTGGCACAACGGGGGGCTTTGTATACGCACAAGGCCCCTGACTTCCATTCCAAACAAATTCTATCTCCAAAAGCTCAATGGCGCTCCTCCTCTTCTAAGCATTGTAGTTAGACTTTTAACAAAAAGTCGTCAAACAACTGTGAGGTGTTAAGGCTCACTGTACCCCTTGTTACTTTCCTTGAGGGGTGTAGTTTCCAAAATAGTATGCCATGTGTTTGTTTGTTTTTGCTGTTCTGGCACCATAGAGGCTTCCTAAATGCGACATGCCCCCCAAAAACCATTTCAGCAAAATTTGCTTTCCAAAAGCCAAATATGACTCCTTCTCTTCTGAGCATTGTAGTTCACCTGCAGAGCATTTTACATCCTAACATGGGGTATTTCCATACTCAGAGGAGATGGGGTTACAAATTTTGGGGGGCATTTTGTACCATTACCCTTTGTAAAAATGGTAAATTTGGGGAAAAAACTGAACTTCAGTGAAAATAATTTTTTTTTCATTTGCAGATCCGACTTTAACGAAAAGTCGTCAAACACCTGTGGGGTGTTAAGGCTCACTGTACCCCTTGTTACGTTCCTTGAGGGGTGTAGTTTCCAAAATAGTATGCCATGTGGGGGAGGGGGGTTCTGCTGTTCTAGCACCATAGGGCCTGGGTTCTCAACCCGTGGTACACGTACCCCAAGGGGTACACCATGGGTTGAGCGGGGGGTACGCGAAAGCGCTGTCAAATAATGGCCATGCATTGGCCAGTATTTGACAGCGCACATGTGCTACTGTGAGTGAGCTGCCTGGTTGCCGGGGAGACGTGTGAACTCCCCTTACGTTGCGCGGAGTTGCCGCACAACGCAGGAGGACGTCATACGTCAGTGTGGTCCCACCGAACGGGTCGCACTGCATCAAGTGGCAGCGAACAGGGTCCCGCCAGAGGCCAGGTGATATGAAAAAAGAAAGTTAACAACTGTGTGGGCCAGAGGGGGGGAAGTGTATTGGACGGGGGGGGGGGGGGGGGGGTAGTGTATTGGACGAGGTGGGGGGGAAGTGTTTTGGACGAGGTATGGGGGTAGTGTTTTGGACGAGGTGGGGGGGAAGTGTATTGGACGGAGCACAAGGCATTAAAGGGGTAGTCCAGTGGTGAAAAACGTATCCCCTATCCTAAGGATAGGGGATAAGTTTGAGATCGCGGGGGGTCCGACCGCTGGGACCCCCCGCGATCTCTCTGTACGGGGGCCAGGCTTTCCGGCCAGATAGCGGGTGTCGACCCCCGCACGAAGCGGTGGCCGACACGCCCCCTCAATACATCTCAATGGCAGAGCCGGAGATTGCCGAAGGCAGCGCTCCGGCTCTGCCAGAGTTGTATTGAGGGGGCGTGTCGGCCTCCGCTTCGTGCGGAGATCGTCACGCCCCCTTCCCGCGGGCTGTCGGGGCTCCGTACAGGAGATCGCAGGGGGCCCCAGCGGTCGGACCCCCCGCGATCTCAAACTTATCCCCTATGATTAGGAGAGGGGATAAGTTGTTCACCACTGAGTCACCACTGGACTACTCCTTTAAGATGGAGGGGGAGAGGGATAATGGCGGCGGGGTGGGGTGGGTGAAGTAATAAAGCACAAGGCATTGCATTTTAATGTCTTGTGCTTTATTTCTCCCTCATCCCCCTCCGCCATTATCCCTCCCTACTCCATCTTAATGCCTTGTGCTTTATTACTCCCCATCCCCCCTCCGCCATTATCCCTCTCCCCTTCCATCTTAATCCCCTTGCGCCATTTCCCCTTCCTATGATCCCCTTTTGCCATATCGGATAATAATGGCACAAGGGGATTAAAATGGAGGGGGGAATAATGACACAAGGGGAATAAGATGGAGGGAGGGATAATCAACCCCCCCTCCATATTAATCCCCTTGTACCATTATTATCCGATATGGCAAAAGGGGATCAGAGGAAGGGGGAATGATGGCGCAAGGGGATAAAGATGGAGGGGGAATAATAACACACGGGGATAAAGATGGAGGAGGAATAATAACACAAGGGGATAAAGATGGAGGAGGAATAATAACACAAGGGGATAAAGATGGAGGGGGAATAATAACACAAGGGGATAAAGATGGAGGAGGAATAATAACACAAGGGGATTAATATGGAGGGGGGTGGGTTGATTATCCCCCCCCCCTCCATCTTTATCCCCTTGTGTTATTATTCCCCCTCCATCTTTATCCCCTTGTGTTATTATTCCTCCTTCATCTTTATCTCCTTGTGTCATTATTCCTCCTCCATCTTTATCTCCTTGTGTTATTATTCCTCCTTCATCTTTATTCCCTTGTCTTATTATTCCTCCTTCTCCATGTTTATCCCCTTGTGTTTTTATTCCTCCTCCTCCATCTTTATCCCCTTGTGTTATTATTCCTCCTCCATCTTTATCCCCTTGTGTTATTATTCCCCCCTCCATATTTATCCCCTTGTGCCAATATTCCCCCTCCATCTTTATCCCCATGTGTTATTATTCCTCCTCCATCTTTATCCCCTTGTGTTATTATTCCTCCTCCATCTTTATCCCCTTGTGTTATTATTCCCCCTCCATCTTTATCCCCTTGTCCCATTATTCACCCTCCATCTTTATCCCCTTGTGTTATTATTCCTCCTCCATCTTTATCCCCTTGTGTTATTATTCCTCCTCCATCTTTATCCCCTTGTGTTATTATTCCCCCTCCATCTTTATCCCCTTGTCCCATTATTCCCCCTCCATCTTTATCCCCTTGTGTTATTATTCCTCCTCCATCTTTATCCCCTTGTGTCATTATTCCTCCTCCATCTTTGTCCCCTTGTGTTATTATTCCTCCTCCATCTTTATCCCCTTGTGTTATTATTCCTCCTCCATCCTTATCCCCTTGTGTTATTATTCCTCCTCCATCTTCATCCCCTTGTGTTATTATTCCTCCTCCATCCTTATCCCCTTGTGTTATTATTCCCCCCTCCATCTTTATCCCCCTGTGCTACTATTCCCCCCTCCATCTGATACCCTTTTGCCATATTGGATGATAATGGCACAAAGGGATTAAGATGGAGGGGGGAATAATAACACAAGGGGATAAAGATGGAGGAGGAATAATAACACAAGGGGATAAAGATGGAGGAGGAATAATAACACAAGGAGATAAAGATGGAGGAGGAATAATAACACAAGGGGATAAAGATGGAGGAGGAATAATAACAGAAGGGGATAAAGATGGAGGGGGAATAATAACACAAGGGGATAAAGATGGAGGAGGAATAATGGGACAATTGAAGAATAATAACACAAGGGGATAAAGATGGAGGAGGAATAATAACACAAGGGGATGAAGATGGAGGAGGAATAATGGCACAAAGGGATAAAGATGGAGGGGGGAATAATAACACAAGGGGATAAAGATGGAGGAGGGAATAATAACAGAAGGGGATAAAGATGGAGGAGGAATAATGGGACAATTGAAGAATAATAACACAAGGGGATAAAGATGGAGGAGGAATAATAACACAAGGGGATGAAGATGAAGGAGGAATAATGGCACAAAGGGATAAAGATGGAGGGGGGAATAATAACACAAGGGGATAAAGATGGAGGAGGGAATAATAACAGAAGGGGATAAAGATGGAGGAGGAATAATAACACAAGGAGATAAAGATGGAAGAGGAATAATAACACAAGGGGATAAAGATGGAGGAGGAATAATAACACAAGGAGATAAAGATGGAGGAGGAATAATAACACAAGGGGATAAAGATGGAGGAGGAATAATGACACAAGGGGATAAAGATGGAGGGGGAATAATAACACAAGGGGATAAAGATGGAGGAGGAATAATAACACAAGGGGATAAAGATGGAGGAGGAATAATAACACAACGGGATAAAGATGGAGGAGGAATAATAACACAAGGGGATAAAGATGGAGGGGGAATAATAACACAAGGGGATAAAGATGGAGGGGGAATAATAACACAAAGGGATAAAGATGGAGGGGGAATAATAACACAAGGGGATAAAGATGGAGGAGGAATAATAACACAAGTGGATAAAGATGGAGGGGGGATGCATTAATATAAAGGTAAGAACACGCCTTTTGTCCACGGGTACCCCTCGCGCGCAAGTTCCGTGCGAGGGGGTAGCCGCGGACATACTTTCAGCCTTTTGGGGTACAGTCGCCAAAAAGGTTGAGAACTACTGCGATAGGGGCTTCCTAAATGCGACATGCCCCCAAAAACCATTTCAGCAAAATTCACTCTCCAAAATCCCATTGTCGCTCCTTCCCTTCTGAGCCCTCTACTGCGCCTGCCGAACACTTGACATACACATATGAAGTATTTCCTTACTCAAGAGAAATTGGGTTACAAATTTTGGGGCTTTTTCTCCTATTACCCCATGTAACAATAAAAAAAACTGGGTCTACAAGAGCATGCGATTGTAATAAATGAAGATTTTGAATTTTCTCCTTCACTTTGCTGCTATTCCTGTGAAACACCTAAAGGGTTAACACACTTACTGAATGTCATTTTGAATACTTTGAGGGGTGCAGTTTTTATAATGAGGTCATTTATGGGGTTTTTCTAATATGAAGACCCTTCAAATCCACTTCAAAACTGAACTGGTCCCTGAAAAATTCCGATTTAGAAAATTTTGTGAAAAATTAGAAAATTTATGCTGAACTTTGAAGCCCTCTGATGTCTTTCAAAAGTAAAAACATGACAACTTTATGATGCCAACAAAAAGACATATTGTATATGTGAATCAATATATAATTTATATGGAATGCCTATTTTCCTTACAAGCAAAGCGTTTCAAAGTTGGAAAAATGCAACATTTTAAATTTTTTCATCAAATTTTGGAATTTTACACCAAGAAATGATGCAACTATCAACAAAAATTTACCACTACCATAAAGTAAAATATATGTCACGAAAAAACTATCTCGGAATCAGAATGAAAAGTAAAAGCATCCAACAGTTATTAATGCTTAAAGTGACAGTGGTCAGATGTGCAAAAAAAGCTCTGGTCCTTAACCCCTTAAGGACGCAGGACGTAAATGTACGTCCTGGTGCGGTGGTACTTAACGCACCAGGACGTACATTTACGTCCTGTACATAACCGCGGGCATCGGAGCGATGCCCGTGTCATGCGCGGCTGATCCCGGCTGCTGATAGCAGCCAGGGACCCGCCGGCAATGGCCGACGCCCGCGATCTCGCGGGCGTCCCCCATTAACCCCTCAGATGCCGGGATCAATACAGATCCCGGCATCTGTAGCAGCACGCGATTTCAATGAATGATCTGATCCCCCGCAGCGCTGCTGCGGGGATCCGATCATTCAGAACGCCGCACGGAGGTCCCCTCACCTGCCTCTGTCTGGCTCCCGGCATCTTCTGCTCTGGTCTGAGATCGAGCAGACCAGAGCAGAAGATAACCGATAACACTGATCTGTTCTATGTCCTATACATAGAACAGATCAGTATTAGCAATCATGGTATTGCTATGAATAGTCCCCTATGGGGACTATTCAAGTGTAAAAAAAAAAGTAAAATTAAAAATAAAAAATAAAGTGAAAAATCCCCTCCCCCAATAAAAAAGTAAAACGTCCGTTTTTTCCTATTTTATCCCCAAAAAGTGTAAAAAAATAAATTTCATAGACATATTTGGTATCGCGTAAATGTCCAAACTATTAAAATAAAATGTTAATGATCCCGTACGGTGAACGGCGTGAACATAAAAAATAAAAAAAGTCCAAAATTGCTGCTTTTTTAATACATTATATTAAAAAAAAAATGTATTAAAAGTTTTAATTATTTAATTATAAAAAATGTATTAAAAGTTTTTTATAGCAAATGTGGTATCAAAAAAAAGTACAGATCATGGCGCAAAAAATGAGCCCTCATACCGCCGCTTATACGGAAAAATGAAAAAGTTATAGGTCATCAAAATAAAGGGATTATAAACGTACTAATTTGGTTAAAAAGTTTGTGATTTTTTTTTAAGCACAACAATAATAGAAAAGTATGTAATAATGGGTATCATTTTAATCGTATTGACCCTCAGAATAAAGAACACACGTCATTTTTACCGTAAATTGTACGGCGTGAAAACGAAACCTTCCAAAATTAGCAAAATTGTGTTTTTCTTTTTAATTTCCCCACAAAAATAGTGTTTTTTGTTTGCGCCATACATTTTATGATATAATGAGTAATGTCATTACAAAGGACAACTGGTCATGCAAAAAACAAGCCCTCACACTAGTCTGGCGATGAAAATATAAAAGAGTTATGATTTTTAGAAGGCGAGGAGGAAAAAACAAAAACATAAAAATTAATTTGTCTGAGTCCTTAAGGTCAAAATGGGCTGAGTCCTTAAGGGGTTAAAGGGGTACTAACGTGGAAAACTTTTTTTTTTTTTTTTTTTTTAAATCAACTGGTGCCAGAAAGTTAAACAGATTTGTGGGCTGTATACTACAGAGGAAATGCTTTTCTTTTTGGATTTCTCTGATGTCACGACCACAGTGCTCTCTGCTGACATCTCTGTCCATTTTAGGAACTGTCCAGAGCAGCATATGTTTGCTATGGGGATTTTCTCCTGCTCTGGACAGTTCCAAAAATGGACAGCAGAGGTCTGCAGAGAGCACTGTGGTCGTGACATCAGAGATATCCAAAAAGAAAAGCCTTTCTTCTGTAGTATACAGCACTTAAAAAGTACTGGAAGGATTAAGATTTTTTAATAGAAGTAATTTACAAATCTGTTTCACTTTCTGGCACCAGTTGATTTAAAAAAAAAAAAGTTTTCCACGGGAGTACCCCTTTAACCCCTTAAGGACCCAGCCATTTTACACCTTAGGACCCGGCCATTTTTTGCACATCTGACCACTGTCACTTTAAACATTAATAACTCTGGAATGCTTTTAGTTATCATTCTAGTTCCGAGACTGTTTTTTCGTGACATATTCTACTTTAACTTAGTGGTAAAAAATTTTGGTAACTTGCATCCTTTCTTGGTGAAAAATCCCCAAATATGATGAAAAATTTGAAAATTTAGCATTTTTCTAACTTTGAAGCTCTCTGCTTGTAATGAAAATGGATATTCCAAATATTATTTTTTTTAATTCACATATACAATATGTCTACTTTATGTTTGCATCATAAAATTGACGAGTTTTTACTTTTGGAAGACACCAGAGGGCTTCAAAGTTCAGCAGCAATTTTCCAATTTTTCACAAAATTTCCAAAATCACAATTTTTCAGGGACCAGTTCAGGTTTGAAGTGGATTTGAAGGGTCTTCATCTTAGAAATACCCCACAAATGACCCCATTATAAAAACTGCACCCCCCAAAGTATTCAAAATGACATTAAGTCAGCATTTTAACCCTTTAGGTGTTTCACAGGAATAGCAGCAAAGTGAAGGAGAAAATTCACAATCTTCATTTTTTACACTCGCATGTTCTTGTAGACCCAATTTTTGAATTTTTACAAGGGGTAAAAGGAGAAAATGTATACTAATATTTGTAGCCCAATTGCTCTCGAGTAAGCACATACCTCATATGTCTATGTAAAGTGTTCGGCGGGCACAGTAGAGGGCTCAGAAGGGAAGGAGCGACAAGGGGATTTTAGAGCGTACGTTTTTCTGAAATGGTTTTGGGGGGGCATGTTGCATTTAGGAAGCCCCTATGGTGCCAGAACAGAAAAAAAAAACCACATGGCATACCATTTTGGAAACTATACCCCTTGAGGAACATAACAAGGAATAAAGTGAGCCTTAATACCCCACAGGTGTTTCACGACTTTTGCATATGTAAAAAAAAATTTAAAAAATGTCAATAAAATGTGTTTCCCCCAAATTTCACATTTTTGCAAGGGTTAATAGCAGAAAATACCCCCCAAAATGTGTAACCCCATCTCTTCTGAGTATGGAGGTACCCCATAAGTTGACCTGAAGCACACTACGGGCGAACTACAATGCTCAGAAGAGAAGGAGTCATATTTGGCTTTTTGAGAGCAAATTTTGCTCGGGGGGGGCATGTCGCATTTAGGAAGCCCCTATGGTGCCAGAACAGCAAAATAACCCCACATGGCATACCATTTTGGAAGCTAGACCCCTTGAGGAACGTAACAAGGGGTACAGTGAGCATTTACCCCCACTGGTGTCTGTCAGATCTTTGGAACAGTGGGCTGTATGAAATTAATTTTTTATTTGCACAGCCCACGGTTCCAAAGATCTGTCAGACACCAGTGGGGTGTAAATTCTCACTGCACCCCTCATTACATTCCGTGAGGGGTGTAGTTTCCGAAATGGGGTCACATGTGGGGTTTTGTTTTTTTTGCGTTTGTCAAAACCGCTGTAACAATCAGCCACCCCTGTGCAAATCACCTCAAATGTACATGGTGCACTCTCCCTTCTGGGCCTTGTTGTGCGCTTTGCGCCCACATATGGGGTATCTCCGTAGTCGGGAGAAATTGCATTACAAATTTTGGGGGGCTTTTTTCCCTTTTACCTCTTGTCAAAATGAAAAGTATAGGGCTACACCAGCATGTTAGTGTAAAAAAAATATTTTTTTACACTAACATGCTGGTGTAGACCCCAACTTCACCTTTTCATAAGGGGTGAAAGGAGAAAAAGCCCCCCAAAATTTGTAAGGCAATTTCTCCCGAGTACGGCGATACCCCATGTGTGACCCTAAACTGTTGCCTTGAAATACGACAGGGCTCCAAAGTGAGAGCGCCATGCGCATTTGAGGCCTAAATTAGGGATTGCATAGGGGTGGACATAGGGGTATTCTACGCCAGTGATTCCCAAACAGGGTGCCTCCAGCTGTTGCAAAACTCCCAGCATGCTTGGACAGTTGACGGCTGTCCGGCAATACTGGGAGTTGTTGTTTTGCAACAGCTGGAGGCTCCATTTTGAAAACAGTGGCGTACCAGACGTTTTTCATTTTTATTGGGGAGGGGAGGGGGGCTGTGTAGGGGTATGTGTATATGTTTATTTTATTTTATTTTGTGTTAGTGTAGTGTAGTGTTTTTAGGGTACAGTCACACGGGCAGGGGGGGTTACAGCGATTTTCCCGCTGCGAGTTTGAGCTGCCGCGCAAAATTTGCTGCATCGCAAACTTGCAGCCTGATACTCACTGTAAGCCCCCTGCCCATGTGAGTGTACCATGTACATTCACGGGGGGGGGGACCTCCAGCTGTTGCAAAACTACAACTCCCAGCATGCACAGTCTATCAGTGCATGCTGGTAATTATAGTTTTGCAACAGCTGGAGGCACACGGGTTGGGAAACACTGAGTTAGGAAACAGACAATGTTTCCCAACCAGTGTGCCTCCTGTTGTTGCAAAACCACAACTCCCAAACATTCTCAGGCATGCTGGAAGTAGTAGTTCGGCAACATCTTTAGAGCCAGATGTTGTCGAACTACAACTCCCAGCATGCTTGGAGTTGTAGTTTGCAACATCTGGGGGACTACAGTTTGCAGACCACTAATACAGTGGTTCCCAATCTGTGCCCTTCCAGATGTTGCAAAACTACAACTCCCAGCATGCCAAAACTGTCCAGGCATGCTGGGAGTTGTAGTTCTGCAACATCTGAAGGGCCAGATGTTACAGAACTACAACTCCCAGCATGCCTGGACAGTAAGGGCATGCTGACGATGTGTAGTTTTGCAACATCTGGAAGGGCACAGTGGTCCCAAAACTGCGGACCTCCAGATGTTGCAAAACTGCAACTCCCAGCATGCCCAGATGCCAAGGGCTGTCTGGGCATGCTGGGAGTTGTAGTATACAGGGTCCCAATACAGCAATCCATGTCGCTTTATGGCGACGTGCATTGCTGTAAAAGGCCCGACCGCGGCTGAAGATCTACTCACCTGTTGCCGCCGCTGCCATCTTCCTTGCCGGGATCCGGGTCTTCAGGGACGAGGTAAGTACCGGGGCCGGTCCCCAGCAGTCCCCCGTCCCCCGCCGCGTCCTCCGGTCTTCCTCCCGTCCTCTCCGGACTTCCAGGGGCCGGGCAGGACGGGAGGATGTAACCGACCCCCCCCCCCCCACCCCCTGCGATTGGTCGGTTAACTAACCGAAGAATCGCAGGGGATCGGAGGAGGTGGCAGGCTTGCCACCTCGCTCCTATACTCCAGCATGGTCCTGGCTGTCTGTGACAGCCGGGATGATGCAAAATTACCGGGCGGTCGGGTCCCAGAGACCCGATCAGCCCGGTATCGCCGCAGATCACAAGGGCGATTTCCCTTGCGATTTGCGGCGACATGGGGGGCCTACATGGCCCCACTCGGCGTTTGCCCTGGATCCCTGCTGAAGGATTTCAGCAGGGATCCGCTTCCGATCTCCGCCGGGTGAGTGGCGGAGACCAGGAAAAGACCATGATGTATGCATACCTCATGGGTCCTTAAGACGTAGGGTGTGATGACGTATGCATATGTCATGGGTCCTTAAGAGGTTAAGGTGAAAATGGGCTTGGCCCTTAAGGGGTTAAAAACACACACACATTAACCCCTTCCTTATTAAATGTTTAAATCACCCCCCTTTTCCCAAATTCCATATAAAAATATATACACATAATAAAAATAAACATATGTGGTATTGCCATGTGCATAAATGTCCTAACTATAAAAATATAAGGTTAATTAAACCGCACGGTCAATGGCGAACACGTAAAAAAGTCCAAAACTGCGTATTTTTGGTTACTTTGTATACCCTAAAAATATGTATAAAAAGTGATTTAAAAAAATTAGCCCTCATACATCCCCGTATACAGAAAAATAAAAAAAGTTATAGGGGTCAGATGGGGACAATTTTAAACATACAAATTTTGTCGCATGTAGTTATAATTTTTTTAAAGTAGTAAAATGAAGAAAAACTATATAAATTAGGTATCATTGTAACCGTATGGACCTACAGAATAAATGTATGATGTCTTTTTTCCCGGAAAGTGCATTGCTTAGAATCAGAAGCCCCCAAAAGTCACAAAATGGCATTTGTTTCCCAATTTTGCTTCACAAATATTAGTTTTTTGGGTTCGCCGTAAATTTTGTGGTGAAATGATTGATGTTATTACAAAGTACAATTGGTGAGGCAAAAAATAAGCCCTTATACGAGTCTGTAGGTGCAAAATTTAAATCATTATGGGGGAGATTTATCAAAACCTGTCCATAGGAAAAGTTGCCCAGTTGCCCATAGCAACCAATGAGATTGCTTCTTTCATTTTGCCGAGGCCTTGTTAAAAAATGAAAGAAGCGAGCTGATTGGTTGCTATGGGCAACTGGGAAATTTTTCATTTGCACAGGTTTTGATAAATCTCCCCCTATGATTTTTAGAAAGTGATGTGGAAAAAATGAAAGTGTAAAAACGGAAAAACCCGTGGTCCTTAAGGGGTTAATGTAAAAGTAAATGTCCTAGTTCACAATTGTTTTCTGACCTTAACTGACAGTTTTTTTGACTGAAAATAACTTTATTTGCAATCAATTGTCAATCACATATACAATAAATAATAAACTCACCATACATAGCATGACAGCACCATATACAGAACAGGTTCCCTACGCTATACATCATACTGCATGCTACACAAAAATTCCTGCATACATTAGATATGTTTCCAAAAACAACAGTATGTAAACAGCCAATGGGAAACAACCTGAAATTGCTGCTCCTCCTACTCATTTTACACATCTGAAGATCATGTCTTGTCATGTGTAAACATTTGATTGACACACGCATCTCTGCATGTATAGAAATGAACAGATAGAGAAGTCAAAACCCATGATTATACATATTTTGTTGCTTGATATAGTAGATACTGTTCGTTTTGACAATGTTTCATAATGTATGCGGGAGTGTTAGTGAATCATGTAGTATGATGTATAGCGTAAGGAACCTGTGATTTATATTTTACTTTCATGCTATGTGGTAAATGTATTATTTATTGTATATGTGAATGAAGATTGATTGCAAATAAAGTTATTTTAAATCAAAAAATGATTCCACATATAAATAAGAAGCATGTTTATACTGTGCAAGTTACCAAGCTTTCCTGGGGTCCTGAAAAGCAAATATGCCTAGCTATGGTGTTATTTGGGAACACAAAGGAGGATTTTTCTAAGTATTCAGCATACTCTATTACAGCTCTACGCAACTTCCCAATGCCTGAAAGGCAAAATCTGCTTAGCTTTGACACTATTTGGGAGTAAGGAAATGGATTTATTATGGTAGCTGTAGCATCTGGCAGTCCCTATTACAGTTCCAGGGGGCCTGTTTGTTGTCTATCGGCTTTCCAAAGCTGATGAAAGGCAAATATGCCCAATCTATCAGTTCATCATGAACTTCTGTGGCAACTGTGGATTGCATTTACACACTCTGGGGGGGGGGGGATTTATCAAAATCTGTTCAGAGGAAAAGTTGCTGAGTTGCCCCTAGCAACCATTCAGATTGTTTCTTTCATTCTTGAAAAGGCCTGTGGAAAAGAAAAGAAGCGATCTGAGTGGTTGCTATGGAAAACTCAGCAACTTTTCCTCTGGACAGCGTTTGATAAATCTCCCCCTCTGACTCCAACAAGACGCTGTATTCTTCCTAGGGTCTAAGGGGGGGGGGGGGGGGGCAGTTGTTTGACTGGCTTTTTCAGTATGAAATACTGAAAATTTTCTAATGAAAGCAATTGCAAAACCTATTGGTTTTACATGCTTTACAACATATCAAAAGTTTATATCTGCCAGTGCACATTTAAAGAGTACCTGTCATCATCTAAACTTTCCCTGATCACCCTTCCCATCTGTCCCTTTCTCTAACTATGCCTATCCCTGTGTTTATTGAGGTTTAAAAAGCTGTGGAAATACCTTTTTTTATCCCTCTTCATTAGCTCAGGAACACTGTCTTTCTGAGGGGTGGAAGGAGGCGGGTCCCGACAGGTATGATGTCACATGAAGCCTGGCTGGGACTCTGCTTCTGCCAGTCTTCCTGTATGCTGCTCTCCCTCTGCAGCAGTGTTTCCCAACCAGGGCACCTCCAGCTGTTGCAAAACTACAACTCTCAGCATGCCCAGGCAGCCAACAGCTGGGGGGGGGGGGGGGGTGGCACAGAGCAGGGAGTGCAGTGAGATAATACAATGTATAAGATAACGTGTGGTGAGGGGCAGGGAGAACACAGAGCAGGGGGGAGGGGGAGGTGACTGGCTGTTATATGAGAGGCATGTGCAGGCTTGTAGCTCACAGTACTGAACTTCCGGTGGAAGGACCAGAGCCCTTCAGCATTAATCCTAAAAGCTGTATACTTACTATGAAAAGCATAGGATGCTGCTTGCAGAACAGGCATAGAAGAGTGACCCCTAGTGGCCAAAAGTATAAAATGAAAAAACTGGTATAAATATTAATATTTTTTAATGAAGATATATTACAATATCTCTTCATTAATGATTATGAACAACATATTAAAAGTTTTTGTTGATGACAGGTACTCTTTAAGGACCCAGGGCATACCTGGGCGTACGCCATGAACATTTCCATTCACCACCGGTAACCGGACGGGTCATACGGGTCACCGGTGACCCAGAAAAAGAGGGTGAACTGTGGTGTACTACACACCACCAATCACCCTCTGTTGCTAGGGGCAGGTGTCGATGACATCACCTCCCCAGGAGAGCAGCTATTGCTCGGCCATTAATCCGATCAATAGCTGCCGGCTGAGGGAGGGTTAAAGGGGTACTCCGGTAAAAATCTTTTTTTCTTTTAAATCAACTAGGGGCAGAAAGTTAAACATATCTGTAAATTACTTCTATTAAAAAATCTTAATCCTTCCAGTACTTATTAGCTGATGAATGGTACAGAGAAAATTCCTTTCTTTTTGGAACACTGATGACATCACGAGCACAGTGCTCTCTGCTTACATCTCTGTTCATTTTAGCAACCATGCATAGCAGATGCATAGCAGATGCATAGCAGATGTATGCTAAGGGCAGCATGGTGGCTCAGTGGTTAGCACTGCTGCCTTGCAGTGCTGGGGATTTGGGTTCAAATCCCACTAAGGACAACAATAAAGAAAGCTTTATTATTATTATAACGTCAGCAGAGAGAACTGTGCTCGTAATGTCATCAGTGAGCATTCCAAAAAGAAAAGAATTTCCTCTGTAGTATTCAGCAGCTAATAAGTACAGGAAGGATTAAGATTTTTTAATAGAAGTAATTTACAAATATGTTTAACTTTCTGTCACCAGTTTTTTGTTTTTTTTTATCTAAAGCCGAGTAACGTGCTTTCGATTCACCCAAAGTGCAAGAAAAAGTGCAAACGTGTTACACTAAAAAAACGTGCACAAAGGATGCGGTCTATCGCAAGCCCTTCTCCGATAGGAGAGAGGCCCCCCAACAAACCTTACCCTTCGCCTCCGGACCAAAAGGTACCTGCGAGGTTCCAGGTTCGATGTCCCTTTTCGCCGAAGCTACTAGGGGACCACAAATGCTCCCGGCATCCCCCTTGGCGTTAGCCAAGGTATCTGCCTGCAGAGCCGATTACGGTAGGTACCCTGCCAAAGCAGGAGTACCCGGGGTGTTTGCAGGGAGGTGCGGAACCTAATGGCCACACACACCTCCCCTAGACCGCCAGGAAGGACACCCAGAAGGGCTACCGCATCCTGACAAATCCTGTGAACACACAACACGCAAAAAGTGACACAGTGAGACAAAAAAGAAATAAATAAGTGAATGTGTGCAGATATACTGCCCGGACATCCGGCCGGATCTATATCTAAATTTCTCTGATCCTAGCCAGAAGGCCGGGAATCAAGAGGTGAGTGCCACAAGGTGAAGAGATTATGGTGCCCGTGCTTCAACTCAGTGAGTCCTTCCTCCCAGTGAGTTTCGGCACCTCGGGGTCACCACTCCCCGAGGCACAAAAGTACCTCGGCTCTAGACCCTCTCAGCCTCATGGCGAGACCCGGAGGGAACAGGTCACATCGGGGCAGCCGTCGAGCCGATTCCTCAGAACCAGCCCCGGAAAGCCCTGGTACACCTGCATCCTCCATGCAGCACCCATCCCCACCAGCCCCATATCGGCGTTACTGTCCACCGGCATGAAAAACTGATAAGAACAGATACTACACTTGATCTTAGCCAAAAGGCCACCAGTTGATTTAAAAGAAAAAAGGTTTTCACCGGAGTACCCCTTTAATGCCCCTTTCCCTCTGCTCCGCCCACCCGCCTACCTCAGTCGGCGAGAAGAGCTGAGAGAAGGAGCCAGGGAACCCCCTCAGAACAGATCTGTGCCCTCCAGGGTACCCATAGTGAAGTGATTCCCAACCGCGGTGCCGTTCGCCACTGCCCGTGGTGCCGCGGGATTTTGCTGCGATTTTATTTATTTATTCTTTTTTTTTTTTTTTTATAAATATCCCGCTTATGACTGGTGGCGCAGGGGGAGAAGGGAAGGAAGCCTGCGTGCGCACTGCGCACACAGCATCCCCCTCCCCACTGCATCTCCCTCCCCCCTGCGTCCCTCTCCCCCTTCTACCTTGCGGCGCAGTGAGACGAAAATGGGTCCCTGGGGCGGAACGATCTTCACCTGCGCCGGACTCACGTGCCTGCCACGGACCTGCAAGCTGCGCGGACCGGCTTGCTTAAGGTATTGTACCCTTTCCACCCCTCTGTTACCCCTTCTCAACCCTGTCCAAACCCCCCCGTCACCCGGGTCCACCCTATACCCCCCCCCCGTCACCAATGTCCACCCCCCCCTTCACCCATGTCCACCCCCCCGTCACCCATGTCCACCCCCCCGTCACCCATGTCCACCCCCCTCCGTCACCCGTGTCCACCCCCCCTTCACCCGTGTCCACCCCCCTTCACCCGTGTCCCCCCCCTTCACCCATGTCCACCCCCCCTTCACCCATGTCCACCCCCTCCCGTCACCCATGTCTACCCCCCCCTGTCACCCATGTCTACCCCCCCCGTCACCCATGTCCACCCCCCGTCACCCATGTCCACCCCCCCCCGTCAGCCATGTCCACCCCCCCCTGTCCACCCTCCTGTCACCCCTGTCCACCCTCCTGTCACCCATGTTCACACCCCTGTCCACCCTCCTGTCACCCCTGTCCACCCTCCTGTCACCCATGTTCTCCCTCCTGTCATCCCTTTCACTCCCGTCCACCCTCCTGTCACCCATGTTCACCACCCCCCCTGTCATCCATGTCCACCCTCCTGTCACCCTCGTCCACCCTCCTTTCACCCCTGTCCACCCCCGTCACCCCTGTCCACCCTCCTGTCACCCATGTTTACCCTCCTGTCATCCCTTTCACTCCCGTCCACCCTCCTGTCACCCATGTCCACCCTCCTGTCACCCATGTCACCCATGTTCACCCTCATCCACCCTCCTGTCACCCATGTTCACCCTCCTGTCATCCCTTTCACCCCCGTCACCCATGTTCAACCTCCTGTCATCACTTTCACTCCTGTCCACCCATTAGTCACCCATGTTCACCCCCCCCCCCGTAACCCTTGTTCATCCCCCCTGTAACCCTTGTTCCCCCCCCGTCATTCATGTCCACCCCTCCCTGTCACCCATGTCCACCCCCGTCATCGCTGTCACCGCAGTCCACCCTCCTGTCATCCCTGTCACCCCCGTCCACCCTCCTGTCACCCATGTTCCCACCCCTGTCACCCATGTTCACCCTCCTGTCACCCATGTACACTCCTCTACACCCATCTGTCACCCATGGACACTCCTCTACACCCATCTTTCACCCATGTCCACTCCTCTACACCCCTTTGTCACCCATGTACACTCCTCTATACCTTTCTCTCATCCATGTACACTCCTCTACACCCCTGTCACCCATGTACACTCCTCTACACCCATCTTTCACCCATGTCCACTCCTCTACACCCCCTTTGTCACCCATGTACACTCCTCTTTACCCTTCTCTCATCCATGTACACTCCTCTACACCGCTGTCACCCATGTCCACTCCTCTACACACCTCTGTACACTCCTCTACACCCCTCTGTCACCCATGTACACTCCTCTACACTCCTCTGTCACCCATGTACACTCCTCTATACCCCTCTCTCATCCATGTACACTCCTCTACACCCCTCTGTCACCCCTGTCCACTGCTCTACACCCCTCTGTACACTCCTCTATACCCCTCTGTCACCCCTGTCCACTGCTCTACACCCCTCTGTACACTCCTCTATACCCCTCTGTCACCCATGTACACTCCTCTATACCCCTCTGTCACCCATGTACACTCCTCTATACCCCTCTGTCAAACATGTACACTCATCTACACCCCTCTGTCCACTCCTCTACACCCGTCACCCATGTACACTCTTCTACACCCCTGTCACCCATGTACGCTCCATTACACCCCTCTGTCCACTCCTCTACAACCCTGTCACCCATGTCCACTCCTCTACACCCCCTGTACACTCCTCTACACCCCTCTGTCACCCATGTACACTCCTCTACACCCCTCTGTCACCCATGTACACTCCTCTACACCCCTCTGTCACCCATGTACACTCCTCTACACCCCTGTCACCCATGTACACTCCTCTACACCCCTCTGTCACCCATGTACACTCCTCTACACCCCTCTGTCACCCATGTACACTCCTCTACACCCCTGTCACCCATGTACACTCCTCTATACCCCTCACTCATCCATGTACACTCCTCTACACCCCTTTGTCACCCATGTACACTCCTCTATACCCCTCTGTCACACGTACACTCATCTACACCCCTCTGTCCACTCCTCTACACCCCTGTCACCCATGTACACTCCTCTACATCCGTCACCCATGTACGCTCCTCTACACCCCTCTGTCCACTCCGCTACACCCGTCACCCATGTCCACTCCTCTACACACCTCTGTCACCCATGTACACTCCTCTACACCCCTCTGTCACCCATGTACACTCCTCTACACCCCTCTGTCACCCATGTACACTCCTCTACACCCCTGTCACCCACGTACACTCCTCTACACCCCTCTGTCACCCATGTACACTCCTCTATACCCCTCTCTCATCCATGTACACTGCTCTACACCCCTCTGTACACTCCTCTATACCCCTTTGTCACCCATGTACACTCCTCTATACCCCTCTGTCACCCATGTACACTCCTCTACACCCCTCTGTCACCCATGTACACTCCTCTATACCCCTCTCTCATCCATGTACACTCCTCTACACCCCTTTGTCACCCATGTACACTCCTCTACACCCATCTGTCACCCATGTACACTCCTCTACACCCATCTTTCACCCATGTCCACTCCTCTACACCCCTTTGTCACCCATGTACACTCCTCTATACCTTTCTCTCATCCATGTACACTCCTCTACACCCCTGTCACCCATGTACACTCCTCTACATCCCTGTCACCCATGTACGCTCCTCTACACCCCTCTGTCCACTCCGCTACACCCCTGTCACCCATGTCCACTCCTCTACACACCTCTGTCACCCATGTACACTCCTCTACACCCCTCTGTCACCCACGTACACTCCTCTACACCCCTCTGTCACCCATGTACACTCCTCTATACCCCTCTCTCATCCATGTACACTGCTCAACACCCCTCTGTACACTCCTCTATACCCCTTTGTCACCCATGTACACTCCTCTATACCCCTCTGTCACCCATGTACACTCCTCTACACCCCTCTGTCACCCATGTACACTCCTCTATACCCCTCTCTCATCCATGTACACTCCTCTACACCCCTTTGTCACCCATGTACACTCCTCTATACCTTTCTCTCATCCATGTACACTCCTCTACACCCCTGTCACCCATGTACACTCCTCTACACCAATCTTTCACCCATGTCCACTCCTCTACACCCCTTTGTCACCCATGTACACTCCTCTATACCCTTCTCTCATCCATGTACACTCCTCTACACCCCTGTCACCCATGTCCACTCCTCTACACACCTCTGTACACTCCTCTACACCCCTCTGTCACCCATGTACACTCCTTTACACCCCTCTGTCACCCCTGTCCACTTCTCTACACCCCTCTGTCACCCATGTACACTCCTCTATACCCCTCTGTCACCCATGTACACTCCTCTATACCCCTCTGTCACACATGTACACTCATCTACACCCCTCTGTCCACTCCTCTACACCCCTGTCACCCATGTACACTCCTCTACACCCCTGTCACCCATGTCCACTCCTCTACACCCATGTACACTCCTCTACACCCCTCTGTCACCTATGTACACTCCTCTACACCCCTGTCACCCATGTACACTCCTCTACACCCCTCTGTCACCCATGTACACTCCTCTATACCCCTCTCTCATCCATGTACACTCCTCTACACCCCTCTGTCACCCATGTACGCTCCTCTACACCCCTGTCACCCATGTACGCTCCTCTACACCCCTCTGTACACTCCTCTACACCCGTCACCCATGTACGCTCCTCTACACCCCTCTGTACACTCCTCCACAGCCCTGTCACCCATGTACGCTCCTCTACACCCCTCTGTCCACTCCTCTACACCCCTGTCACCCATGTACGCTCCTCTACACCCTTGTCACCCATGTACGTTCCTCTACACCCCTGTCACCCATGTATGCTCTTCAAAACCCCTCTGTACGCTCCTCTACACCCCTGTCACCCATGTACGCTCCTCTACACCCCTCTGTACGCTCCTCTACACCAGTCACCCATGTACGCTCCTCTACACCCGTCACCCATGTACGCTCCTCTACACCACTCTGTACACTCCTCTACACCCCTCTAAACCCATTTGTCACCCATGTCCACCCCTCTACATACCTCTGTCACCCATGTCCACTCTTCTACACCCCTCTGTCACTCATGTAAAAAAAAGTTTGGCGCCTAATAGATCTGTTTTGCAGGTTTAACGGCGAAGAAATGTGTGTGGAAGAAATCGTGATGATGGGCCGGACCAGATGGAGAAGAGAAGGCAATGTTGCAAATTAGAGAAGACGTCATTGGTGAGTTGCTGTATAAAGCAGCACTTTAAACTACATACTCACTGATAAATAGATATAGTGCATTGCGTTTTTTACCATTTTTCCTTTTTTATTTTTGCTCACCAACCTCGGTAGCGGTGCCCCGCGGAAATTATTTTTTTCGAGGTGTGCCCCGACCCAAAAAAGGTTGGGAAACACTGCCATAGTGGCATAAAGCCACAGTTAGTGCAGGGAGAGATTGCCTTGAGGGACAGGTGGGTGGTGTGTTAATCCGCAGGATAGTTGACCCGGGCCCTATTAGGGCATCCAGGTGCTGTGCTCTCCCTCCTACTGTTTTTTGGGGCACAGACTTTTTCTTGGTCATAAAATAATGGTGTGTGATTCATAAATCACACATTGTTATTTTGTTTACACCAAGCACCCCCCCCCCCCGTAGATATAAAAAGGTAATGGCCTGCCGGGCATTTGCCTTACTTGCCTCCAACACCGAATATGCCAGTGAGGGTGAGGAAGACCCCACTTTCTTGTGGTCTTCCTCGTCCTCCTCATCATCTAGTTCTGATGATAAGCCCCCCAGAAGGCGGCGGAGATGCCGTCAAGCGAGGCCACATGCTAGTGACCCTGTGGCTCACACTAGTACGAGTGACCCTGCTGCTCATACTAGGAGTCCGACCCCCAGACAAGTTTACCGGAGCCCCCCACCGATGAACCTGTCTCAGGAATCCAGATTGACATAGTTGAGTACACTGAAATGGACTTTTTTAGTTATTATTTCAGTGATGACTTGTCAATTTAATGGTAGAGCAGACGAAGCTGTATGCCCAACAGTTCATAGCCCACCACCCAGATTCGATTTTACTAGACTTAATGGATGGCACGCCATCAATGCAGCCGAAATGAGGATGTTTTGGCGCCTCCTGCTGCATATGGGCCTAGTCAAAAAATCCAGTGTCAGGCAATAGTGGAGTGGGGATAGTCCTCTATCAGACCCCAATCTACAGTATGGCCAAGACACGGGGACGGTTTGAGGCTATAAGGAAATGCCTGCATTACAATGATAATCTAAGAGCCGAGGAACGTGCTCTCGAATCACCCGAAGTGCAAGAAAAAGTACAAACATGTTACATTAAAAAAATGTGTACAAAGGATGCGGTCTATCGCAAGCCTTTTCTGACAGGAGAGAGGCCACCCAACAAACCTTAACCTTCGCCCCCAGACCAAAAGGTACCTGCAAGGTTCCAGGTTTGATGTCCCTTTTCGCCGAAACTACTAAGGGACCATAAAGGCTTCCGGCATCCCCCTTGGCGTTTGCCAAGGTATCTGCCTGCAGAGCCGTAAACGGTTGGTACCCTGCCCATGCAGGAGTACCCAGGGGTTTTTGCAGGGAGGTGAGGAACCTGATGGCCACACACCTTCCCTAAACCGCTATGAGGGACACCCAGAAGGGCTACCGCACCCTAACAATCCTGTGAACACACAACATGCAAAAAGTGACAAAACATTTATTAAAAAGTGGATGTGTGCATGTAAACTGCCCGGACATCTGTCCGGATCTATAAAAAAATGTCTCTGATCTTAGTCAGAAGACCGGGAATCAAGAGGTGAGTGCCACAAGGTGAAGAGATCATGGTGCCCGTGCTTCCACTCAGTGAGCCAATACTTCCAGTGAGTTTCAGCACCTCGGGGTCACCACTCCCCGAGGCACTAAAGTACCTCGGCTTTAGACCCTCTCAGCCTCATGGCGAGACCCGGAGGAAACAGGTCACATCAGGGCAGCCGTCGAGCTGATTCCTCAGAACCAGCCCGAGAACACCTGTCCCCTCCATGCAGCACCCATCCCCTTCAGCTCCAAACCGGTGCTGTGGAGACCACCGGCATGAAACTGATAAGAACAGATACTACACTTAATCTTAGCCAAAGGGCAGAGAAGCGATAATGACAATGATAATGTTGCATGTCCCCCATAAGGTGGTCCTGCCTATGACCTACAGTACAAAATCCTGCCAGTCATAGATCACTTTGGGGCCAAATTTTGAGAGGCCTAAGTACCCCAAAGGGAGGTCTCTATTGATGAGTATCTCATCAGTTTTAAGGGGAGACTCATCTTCTGCCAATACATTCCCACTAAGCGGGCGAGGTTGGCGTGAAACTCTACAATCTTTGCGAGAGTAACTCAGGGTACACTTGCAAGTTTAGAGTATACGAGGGACGAGATTCCCGTATTGAACCCCCAGAATGTCCCCCCACTCTGGTGTTAGTGGGAAACTTGTTTGGGATCTTTTTGCACCCATTGCTGGATAAGGGTTACCACTTTTCTTTGGATAACTTTTATACCATCCAGAATCATGTCCGCTTGTAGGACCATACGGAAGAATCAGAGGCCTCCCTTCAAATTGTCTCCAGACACCTATGCCCAAGGGTCCAGTGCCCTTACCAGTGAAAATCTGTTGCTGGTCAGGTATAAGGATAAGAGGGATGTCCACAAATCATGGTAACGGCAGCACCCTTGTCCCTGTACGAGGTACCACGACATCGGTCCTCAAGCCCGACTACAATCGGTATACGGGGGGGAGTTGATCTCTCTGATCAAGTCCTCAAGCCAAATAATGCCATGTGGAAAAGGCATGGTACAAAAAAGTTGTGGTCTACATGGTCCAGGTTGCCATGTACAATTCTTTTGTACTGCCCCAGTACGCTGGCAACACAGGGACATTCCTTCAAGTGGAAGTCCTAAAGGCCCTGATCTTTGGCAACTAGGAAAGAGCAGGCCGGAGTTCCCTTGAAACAGGAAATGTAGGTGCCAGGATCGTCCCAAGCCAACACTGTCCAGGGGAGGTCCCCCATACCGGAAAATAAGGGACAATCTAAGAAAAAATGCAGAGTGTGTCAGAGAGGGGGATTAAGGAAGGACACCACCACTCAGTGTGACACATGCCCCGATCATCCGGGCCTCTGCATCAAAGATTGCTTCAGGGAGTATCACACTTCCATGGAGTACTAAATTGCTAATCCTCTTACCGCATTTTAATTTCCCATAATTTGACCCCAATGTACCAGTCCAGAGTACATTCCAAATTGTAAACCCATGAACCCCAAAATTGCCCAAAAAACACTTTCACAAAATAACTCTGATAAGACCTCTTGGGGTATTTTTTCAAACAATGGGTCATGAGTCACTAGCATCAGTGGTTTGCATATTACCTCAAATGCGCAGCGCTCTCTCCCCATCTGAGCAGTGTGCACATTTGCAGGCAACAGGTTGGGGATGGCCACACACATCACATTCCCAGAATGATGATTCAGAACATATGGGGAGGGCATATTTTTTTACTTTTGGCTACTCATAATTCTGGGAACATAATTGGCATATGAGTAGTAAAATTGCAATTTTCCTTTTCCCCAAAATACACTTCATCCATTCCTGGAAAATAAATTTAGGGAACACCCATCTGTTCTAAATGTCCACTTCCCCCCCTATACACCTTCCCCAGGGGGTGTAATGTCTGTAAGGCTGTGGGTTCACACTACGTTTTTTCCCATACGGGAGCGCATACGGCAGGGGGGAGCTAAAACCTCGCGCTCCCGTATGTCACCGTATGCGCTCCCGTATGTCATTCATTTCAATGAGCCGGCCGGAGTGAAACGTTCGGTCCGGTCGGCTCATTTTTGCGCCGTATGCGCTTTTACAACCGGACCTAAAACTGTGGTCCGGTTGTAAAAGCGCATACGGCGCAAAAATGAGCCGACCGGACCGAACGTTTCACTCCGACCGGCTCATTGAAATGAATGACATACGGGAGCGCATACGGTGGCATACGGGAGCGCGAGGTTTTAGCTCCCCCCTGCCGTATGCGCTCCTGTATGGGAGAAAACGTAGTGTGAACCCACCCTAATAGGGTCACATGTGGGTGTTCCTTTCTTTGATTTTCTTCTGAATGTATGTAGCCATCAGCGACTGGTAGGTCAGTAAGAAATATACGCCTCAAATGCGAACAGAGTTCTCTCTCATGAGCCCAGTCATATTTCCAAGCAACAATTTGGAGATAACATGTTACTTGTTCCCAGAAAGATGAAGTAGAGCATAGGTGAAAATTGCAATTTTCATTTTTCCCAAACTAAACCTCATCCATTCCCGGAAAATAAATTTAGGAAACACCCGTGTGTTCAAAATGTCCACTTTACCCCTATACCCATTCCTCAGGGGGGTACTGTCTGTAATGGAGTCCCATGTGGGTGTTTTTTTGTTTTATTTTCCTCTGAATGTATGTAACCGTCAGCTACTGATATGCCATAGGCCTCAAATGTGAACATAGCTCTATGACTCCTGAGCCCTGTTATGTGCCCACACAGCATGTTACGTCAACATACTGTATGGGGTATTTCTATACTCAAAAGCAATGGTGTCATTTTACGGCCCACTGTTCCAAACACCTGTGAGGTGTAAATACTCACTGCTGTACCCCTTGTTACGTTCCTTGAGGGGTTTAGTTTCCAAAATGATGGCATTGAGGGGGGGAGGGGGGTCCCACTGTTCTGGCACCACGTGAGCTCTGTAAACACACATGGCCCCCGACTCTCCAAAAGCCGAATGGTGCTCGTGCTCTTCTGGGCACTGTAGTGCACCCGCAGAGCAGTTTTACATCCAAATATGAAGTATGTCCTTACTCCGAAGTAATGTATTTTCAAATTTTGGGGGGCATTTACTCCTATAACCTCTTGTGAAAAATGAAAAAATTTGGGTAACCACAGTATTTTAGTGAAAATATTTTTTTTACTTTTCACATCCCACTTTAATGAACATTTATCAAACACCTGTGGGGTGTTAAGGCTAACTGTACTGCTCGTTACATTCCACAAGGGGTGTAGTTTCCAAAATAGTGTACCATATGGGTTTTTTTTTTTTTGCTGTTCTTGCACCATAGGGGCTTTCCTAAATGCGACATGCCCCACAAAAACCATTTCAGCAAAATTTGCTTGCCAAAAGCCAAATGTGGCTCCTTCTCTACTGAGCATTGTAGTGCGCTCACAGAGCACTTTATTTCCACACATGGGGTATTTCCATACTCAGAAGAAATGGGGATAAAAATTTGGAGGGGGGGCATTTTCTCCTATTACCCCTTGTGAAAATGAAAAATTTGGTGAAAAAACTGCAATTTAATAAAAAAAATAAGAAAAATTTAATTTACAGATCCCACTTTAACAAAAGGTCGTAAAAAAACCTGTGGGGTGTTTAGGCTCACTGGAACACATTGTTACATTCCTTGAGGGGTGAATACAAAAAACACAATAAGGATTGGGTTACTATACACGTCAAAATATATTGACTAAAGAGTTATATTATGTAATCCAATTACTAATAGTAACGAACTCAAGGTGCAAAGTGAACCCAAATCACTACAGCTAGTATGAACTCCCATACATATTAACACAACAAAAGAAGATGGAGTCACTTTATAGAAATATACAAAATCTAAAATGTATTAAATCACATACATATAAAAACACATTGGAGGCATAACACACTCAATGGGGGATAGAAAACAAAAAACACCAAGGTGTCACACTGTACCCCGTTCATTAAAAGTACTAACATATAATAAATATATATGTATATAATGGAGAGCTACAAAGAAGAAGAAAAACAGCCCTATAGTAGTTAGTACATACTTAGACAATGCACGTTCCCGGGGAACAGGGTGACACCACCCCAACGCAGCGTTTCGGACAAGACCCCTCGACAAAGGCTTGTCCGAAACGCTGCGTTGGGGTGGTGTCACCCTGTTCCCCGTAACCGTGCATTGTCTAAGTATGTACTAACTACTATAGGGCTGTTTTTCTTCTTCTTTGTAACTCTCCATTATATACATATATATATTTATTATATATTACTACTTTTAATGAACAGGGTACAGTGTGACACCTTGGTGTTTTTTGTTTTCTATCCCCCATTGAGTGTGTTATGCCTCCAATGTGTTTTTATATGTATGTGATTTAATACATTTTGGATTTTGTATATTTCTATAAAGTGACTCCATCTTCTTTTGTTGTGTTAATTCCTTGAGGGGTGTAGTTTCCAAAACAGTGTGCCATGTGTTTTTGTTTTTTTTTGCTGTTCTGGCACCATAGGCTTCCTAAATGCGACATGCCCCCCAAAAACCATTACAGCAAAATTCACTCTTCAAAATCATGTTGCTCCTTCTGGACATGAAAATGAAGAATTAGATTTTCTTTCACTAAAATGCTGGTGTTACCCCAAATTTTTCATTTTCACAAGGGGTAATAGGAGAAAAAGCCTCCCAAAATTTTTAACCCCATTTCTTCTGAGTATGGAAGCACCCCATAAGTGCAAGTTAAGTGCTCTGCGGGCGAACTACAATCCTCAGAAGAGAAGGAGCGCAATTGGGCTTTTGGAAAGAGAATTTGTTTGGAATGGAAGTCGGGGGCCATGTGCGTTTACAAAGCCCCCATGGTGCCAGAACAATGGACCCCCCACATGTGACCCTATTTCGGAAACTGCACCCCTCACGGAAAGTAGGCGTTTGACAGATCTTTGGAACCGTGGGCTGTGCAAATGAAAAATAAAATTTTTCATTTTCATGGACCACTGTTCCAAAAATCTGTCAGACACCTGTGGGGCATACATGCTCACTGCCTCCCAAGTTACATATCTTGAGGGGTGTAGTTTCCAAAATGGGGTCACATTTTGGGGGGAACCACTGTTCTGGCACCACGGATTTTGTAAACACACATGGCCTTCAATTCCAGACACATTCTCTCTCCAAAAGCCCAATGGCGCTCACTCTTTTCTGAGCTCTGTAGTTCGCCAGCAGAGCACTTTACGTCCACACATGGGGTATTTATATACTCAGAAGAAATGGGGTTACAAATTATAGGGGTCTTTTTTCCTATTACCCCTTGTGAAAATGAAAAATTTGGGATAACACCAGCATTTTAGTGAAAAAAATTTAAAAAATGCATTTTCCCGTCCAACTTTAACGAAAATTCTTCAAACACCTGTGGGGTGTTAAGGCTCACTATACCCCTTGTTACGTTCCGTGAGAGATGTAGTTTCCAAAATGGGGTCACGTGGGTGTTTTTTTTTTTTTTTTTTTTTTGCATTTATGGCAGAACCGCTGTAACATTCAGCATTCTCACTCCTGAACAATGTTGTGTGCCTGCAGAGCATTTTATGTCCACATATATAAGTATTTCCGTACTGCATTAAAAATTTTGGGGGTCTTTTTTTCCTTTTACCTCTTGTGAAAATGAAAAGTATAGGGCAATACCAACATGTTAGTGTAAAAAGTTTATTTTATATTTTTTTTTTTACAATAACATGCTGGAGTAGACCCCAACTTTACCTTTTCATTAGGGGTAAAAGGAGAAAAAGCCCCCCAAAATTTGTTAGGCAATTTCTCCCGAGTACGGAAATATCCTATATGTGGCACTAAACTGTTGCCTTGAAATACGACAGGGCTCCAAAGTGAGAGAGCGCCATGCGCATTTGAAGCCTAAATTAGGGATTTGCACATGGACAGACCTAGATGCAAGAATTACACTTGCCACCGATACCAAAATTACCCTACATCTGAATTGATTGGCGGGTTTGAACAGGGTGCCTGCTGAATGATTTCAGCAGGCATCCCAGTCAGTCCCCGCCCGGCAAGCGGCGAGGACTGGAATTCCCACAGGTGTACAGGTACGCCCTGGGTCCTTAAGTACCAGGACGTCAGGGTTGGTCTTTAAGGGGTTAAAGAAGGCATCTTATCAGTAGTACTACAAAATATAAAGTTTTTCATAATGACAGTGCCTCTTTAACACCTTAAGGACACAGGGCATAACCTGTACGCCCTGAGTCCGCTTCCTTTCTATAACGCGGGGTTACGCCGTGACACTGCGTCATAGCGGGTCCGGCCCTGCTAGGACCCATGGCTGATAGCATGCGTCACCGATCGCGGTGCCGTACGCTATTATCCCTTTAGGTGCGGCGATCAAAGTTGAAAAAAGCACTCCCGGCAGCTCAGTCGGGTCTGATCGGGACCATCGCGGTGAAACCGCAATGTCCCGATCAGCTAAAATTCATCAGGAGGGTCCCTTACCTGCCTCCTGCGCATCCGAGGAACTTCCGAAGTGGAAGAATCACTGATCAATGTTATCCTATGGAATAGCAATGATCAGTGTAAAAAAAATCTGTGAAATGCAAGTTATAGCCACTAGAGGGGGGATAACACTGCATAAAAAAGTGAAAAAAAAAAAGTTAAAGATCATTTAACCTCATTTAATCATGTAACTTTTTATACCATAAAATTTTTTAGAAAAAGCGACCAAGAAGTCCGATCAAAACAAAAAAGGGATTTTTGTCTTACCGTAAAATCCTTTTCTCGGAGGATCCATTGGGGGAAACAGACCTTGGGTATATGCTGTTGTTGCTAGGAGACTTGAAACTAAGGAAACCAAAAAAGTCGGCTCCTCCCAGCAGGATATACCCGCCTACAGAGCCTGAGGTAATCAGTTTTGTCCCCAAGCAGTAGGAGAGGACTGAGAGGCAGAAAACCAAGAGCAGTCCGAGGTAACCAGAACAAAAAAATTAACTGAACACACCCTCGGACAGGTAACCAAAACCGGAACACCAAAGAAAGGGCTCCGACAGAACGCGTGGAGTGAGCTGAAACCCTGAAAGGAGGGGTCTTTCCCCTGCAACGGTAAGCTTCTGAAATGGCAGACCTGATCCCCTGTGAAATGGTTGCTTTCGAAGCAGGTAGACCCTTACGGTGACCGTCCGTAAGAACAAAAAAGGAATCACATTGACGTAAAGAAGACGTAACAGAGAGGTAGGTATGCACCGCCCGTACCACATCAAGTTTATGAAGCAAACGCTCCCTGGGATGAGGTGGAGCGGGACAGAAGGACGATATCCTCATTAAGGTGTAAGGCAGAAACCACCTTAGGTAAAAAAAGAAGGAACCAGACGAAAAACAACCTTGTCCTGATGGACAATTAGAAAGGGAGAGGGTCAAGAAAGAGCCGCCAACTCCGAAACCTGTCTGATGGAGGTAATTGCCATAAGGAACACCACCTTCCAGGAAAGGAGATGAAGGGAAACCTCCCTGAGGGGTTCAAAGGGCGCGCCCCTGTAGGGTGCCAAGGACCAAATTCAGATCCCAAGGAGGTGTACGAGACCTGTAAGGAGGAGCCGCGTGGGCCACTCCTTCAAGAAAGATCCGAACATGAGAATCAGATGCCAGAGGGCGTTGGAAAAGAATGGAAAGGGTCGAAACTTGACCCTTTAAAGAGCTGAGAGCTAATTGCTGTTCCAGCCCTGACTGCAAAAATGAAAGGAGTCGGGGAAGGGAGAACACCACTAGAGAAAGAGACTGATAATGCAGAAAAACAGTCCTACACCACTGACCACTGATGTCCATTTTATGATGCCAACATAAAGTGGACATATTGTGTTTGTGAAGAAAAATAAAATTTATTTGGAATATCCATTTTCCTTACAATTAGAGAGCTTCAAAGTTAGAAAAATGCTAAATTTTCAAAATTTTCATGACATTTTTGGATTTTTCACCAAAAAAGGATGCAATTAACGCCGAAAACTTACCACCAAAATAAAGTAGAATATGTCACGAATCAGAATATTCGGTAAAAGCGTTTTCACGTTATTAATTCGTAAAGTGACGGTGGTCATAATTGCGAAAAAGGGCTCAGTCCTTAAGGTGAAAAAGGGCTGCGTCCTTAAGGGGTTAAGGACCCAACCCATTTTAACCTTAAAGCGTACCTGTCAGATCCAACAAAAACATTTTTTAAAATATATCACTCAGTACCTAATCCTGACCATGTACATCTAGCACCAATATTTATTTTTTTATTACACATTTAATTTAGCTCACAAGTCTTCCTCCCAAATGGAGGGGGCGTGGCCTCACTGTGCAGGTCTCCGCCCCCCCCCCCCCCTCAGTATCCTGTCTGCTCACATCTCCCCTAGCATTAGCAAAACTACAACTCCCAGCTTGTCTTCACTGACAGTAGCGAGACACAAGCTGACAGTGGGATGATTTTCCCTCCAGAGTCCGGTGCTCACAGCTGTCAATCAAGGAAGTGTGTCCATGACATAGATGATGATGCATGGACACAGCAGGACTAGTATGTGTCCAAGCAGGCGGGGGTGGGCAGTTGTTTGACTGGCTTTTTCAGTGTGAAATACTGAAAATTTTCTTCTGAATGCAATTGCAAAACCTATTGGTTTTGCATGCTTAACAACATATCAAAAGTTTTTGTATCTGACAGTGCCCATTTAAAGACTCGGACATTTTTTGCACATCTGACCACTGTCACTTTAAGCATTAATAACTCTGGGATGCTTTTACCTTTCATTCTGATTCCGAGATTGTTTTTCGTGACATATTCTACTTTATGTTAGTGTTAAAATTTCATCGATACTTGCATAATTTCTTGGTGAAAAATTCCAAAACTTGATGGAAATTTTGAAGCTCTCTGCTTGATAGGAAAATGGATATTCCAAATAATTTATATATTGATTCACATATACAATATGTCTACTTTATGTCTGCATCATAAAGTTGACATGTTTTTACTTTTGGAAGACATCAGAGAGTTTCGAAGTTCAGCAGCAATTTTCAATGTTTTCACAAAATTTTCAAAATCGAAATTTTTCAGGGACCAGTTCAGATTTGAAGTGGATTTGAAGGGCCTTCGTATTAGAAATACCCCATAAATGACCCCATTATAAAAACTGCACCCCTCAAAGTATTCAAAATGACATTCAAAAAGTTTGTTAACCCTTTAGGTGTTTCACAGGAATCGCAGCAAGTTGAAGGAGAAAATTCAAAATCTTAATTTTTTACCCTGGCATGTTCTTGTAGAACCAGTTTTTGAATTTTTACAAGGGGTAAAAGGAGAGAAATGTTCCAAAAATTTGTAACCCAAATAAGTAAGAAAATACCTCATATGTGTATGTCAAGTGCTCTGTGGGTGCACTAGAGGGCTCAGAAGGGAAGGAGCGACAGTGGGATTTTGGAGAGTGAGTTTTTCTGAAATGGTTTTTGGGGGGCATGTCACATTTAAGAAGCCCCTATGGTGCCAGAACAGCATATAAAATAAAAAAATAAACACATGGGCGGCTCCTTATGTAATAGATGTTTCTATGGTTTCCTTCCATGTAAAAAAAATGATTCCTTTAGGAGCCCCTTCTCCATCTGCCCCTCCCCTCTCTGCTCACTACATCGCTCACAACATCTGGCCCCCATCATCATCTGAAAAACTTGAACAAACCCGCGAAAGTCTCAAGAGTGGCATGCCTTACCTCCTAGCAGGGGGTGGGAACTTATGCTAATCACAGAGGTTATATGAATCAGGGGCCTGCTCAATAAAGATCAGAAGTATTTTACTACTGACCGTGTGCGTCTGTGTTATTTACTCCGGTGCTAGCGCAGAGAATCAAAGGCCTTATTTTTGTATTTGGAAGGGAGCAGGATACTTACCAGGCTATCTGATTAAATCTATATCACTTACATGACAATGCGCTCAGCCTATCATTGGCCGAGGCGGGACATCGCTGAGGACGGTGATAGGCTGAAGGCTCTGTGACGTTCCCAATCCCCAAAAAGCAGCAAGAACAGCGGAGGACAGTAAGGCTGGTTCCTAAGCAAGGGGGGAACAGAGGACGAAATTGAGTTCAAGTTTGTTTTTTAATATTTGCAGCCCGGGCACAGGAATACAAAGCAGCGGATGATAATTATTTGGCAGGGGGGGGAGAGAAGTAGCGCTTACGGGTGACATACGATTAGTCCCCCGATGTGGGGTGCAGCGCTGGGCTGATAAACCGGCGGGGGGGGGGGGGGGGCGACGTTGGGGGGCAGAGCTGCGCCCATCACATGATGATCGGGGGAGGGGGGTAAATACCTTTAAATACCGTGGAACCGCCATAATGTACAAAAATACCGTGATACACATTTTTGGTCATACCGCCCAGCCCTAGGTTACCCAAATTTTTCATTTTCACAAGTGGTAACAGGAGAAAATGTCACCATAAATTTGTAAGTACATTTCTTTGGAGTAAGGACATACCTCATATCTGGGCGTAAACTGCGGTTGCACACCAGTCATGGAAGAGCAGGAGCGCAGTCAAGGGCCTTGAGCTTCTACATAGCTGCCTATGTAGCCAGAACAGCGGGACCCCCCCTCAAGGAGCGTTACATAGGGAAAATTACAAAAATGGGGTACAGTGGGACATAAAATCATAAAACCGGTTATGGTCCCAGGATGACCCAGAGCATAGCCAAAACTAAAAAATATGCCCACCCCAAACCCTATGCTCTTAAACATCATTCTGGGAATGTGATGTGTGTGGCCGTCCCTAACCTGTTGCCTCAAATGCGCACCCCGCTCAGGTGGAGAGAGAGCGCAGCGCATTTGAGGCAACATAAAAAGTCCCTGATGATAGTGACCCATTTTTGGAAAAAATACCCCCTTATCAGGTTTTATCAGGATTTTTTTTTTTTATGAAAAAATGTTTTGGGCAATTTAGTGGTTTATGGGGATAAAACTTGGAATTTACTCTGGACTTGGTACATTGGGGTCAAATTATGAGAAATTAAAATGAAAAGGGAAAATTTAGTGCTGCATGGAAGTGTGATACTCCCTGAAGCAGTTTTTAATGCAGAGGCCTGGATGATCGGGACAAGGGTCACATTGAGTGGTGGAGTCCTTCCGTATCCCATTCTTGTTACACACTCTGGGATCGTCCCTTCTTTACAGTGTGGGGGACTTCACCTGGAAAGTTTTGGCCTGGGACGATCCTGGCACCTATAACTTCAATTCCTTGGGAACTCTGGCCTGCTCTTTCCCGGTCGCCAAAATCAGGACCTTTAGGACTTCTTCTTGGAACTGAAGGAATGTCCCTGTGTTGCCAGCATACTGGGACAGTACAAAAGAGTTGTACATGGCAACCTGTACCAAGTAGACCGCAACTTTTTTTGTACAATACCCGTGCTTTGCACATGGCCATGTATGGCTTGAAGACTTGACCAGAGAGATCAACTCCCCCCATATACCGATTGTAGTCCAGAATACAATCAAGCTTGAGGACCGTTGTTGTGGTACCTTGCACTGGTCACAGGTGAGCTGCCGTTACCATGAATTGTGGACAGCATAAGGACATCCCTCTTATCCTTATACCTGACCAGCAACAGGTTTTCATGGGTAAGGGTACGGGACTCAACCTTGGGCATAGGTTTCTGGATAAAATTTAGAGGGAGGCCTCTCTGGTTCTTTCTCACAGTCCCACAAGCGGACGTGGATCTGGCGACAAGGGTTGTGAACAGAGGAATACTGGTATAAAAGTTGTCCACGTACACGTGGTAACCCTTATCCAGCAATGGGTGCACAAGGTCCCTAACGATTTTCCCACTAACACCCAGAGTGGGGGACATTCTGGGGGTTCAATACGGGAATCTCGTCCCTCATGTGGAGGCGGGGAAGTATGTAGTGTGTGTGTTTGGTGTATACTCTATATAACGGTGTGTGCTTATAAGTCACACACCGTTATAAAACAAAAGCGCTGTGGGCAAAAAAAAAAATGGGGGGGCCAAATGCAGCACCCTGAACCCCTAATAGGACCTGGGTCACGCTGAAAAAACTGCGGCAGACCCTTGAGGACCTATTAGGGGGTCAGGGGGGGAATTATTATTTTTTTTTTTTTACTTTTTTTCTGTTTTTAACCTCCTACCTGTCCCTGCATACAAACTCCCCCTGACTAAAGGACCCTTCTTCAGCCATGAGGGGCTCCGATCTCAGCAGAAGGGGGGTCCCTGGCTCCTGAACTCAGTGGGCTAGCAGAGCTGCAAGAAATGGACAATAACCCTTCCCCTGCCGGCTGCTATTGGTCAAACGATCGTCTGGCCAATAGCAGCGCTCCTGGAAGGGTGACGAAATCGCCACCTCCCCATAGATACAGGAGGTGATTGGGGTTGTATTCTACAACCCCGATCACCATGTATCTCCGGGTAATCGGGTCACACGTGAGCCGTATGACCGGAATCGCCACAAATCGCCGGTGTGAATTCACCGGCCATCGTTGACATGGACCGGATAGACATCAGCAGTCACCCCGGTCCAGTCCCCGCCCGGAGCGCGGCGGGGACTGAAATTCCCACGGGTGTACAGGTACGCCCTGGGTCCTTAAGGACCCAGGGCATACCTGTATGCCTTGGGTCCTTAAATGGTTAACCGTATGGACCTACAGAATAAAGAGAAGGTGTCATTTTTCTTGAAAAATGTACTGCGTAGAAACGGAAGCCCCCAAAAGTTACAAAATTGTGTTTTTCTTCACTTTTGGCGCACAATGATTTTTTTTTTCGTTTCGCCGTAGATTTTTGGGTAAAATGACTGATGTCATAACATAGTAGAATTGGAAGCGCAAAAAAAAAGTCATCATATGGAATTTTAATTGAATTGAACGGGTTACAATTTTTAAAAGGTAAGGAGGAAAAAAAACGGAAAAGCGCTCGGTCCTTAAGGGGTTAAGGTCAAAATGGGCTTGGTCCTTGAGGGGTTAAGGTATAAAATCACAGCTCTGATTGCTTGCTATAGGCAATGAAGACTGTAACCATTAGTCTTTATATAAATATCATGATTTGTTAAACTAACTGAGCCAATATGTACATCTCAGCACGGTCACTGCAATTCTGCTGTGTTGTACAGCTCTGTAACACAGTATTCATAGATTGATACACTATACAAAGTGTACAGTACCATGTTTTACTATGAAAGTATATTTCAATACCAGCATCACTTATACAGAAGTAAATGGTACTGCACAGTGATATGTGACATGTGCCTGCAGTTCTGTGAAATAGAACCATAGAGAACCATTGCACTGCCCTAATGCTGGAATTCCACAGTAAAATAACACTTTTCTTTTAGCACACCATTACAAAAGTAAAATCCTTACCCTTTTTCAGCAGTTTTTTCACTTTTGCATAGTTTCCACATTGTATGTAGTTCTGGAGATGTTTTTTAGGGAAGCAGCTTTTAACTGAACCAATCTCTACTGGATATGGTGGTAATGTTAACTTTGAGGAGGACATAGTTCTACAATAGAAGAAAACAACACTGATTTGTAAAGATGTCTGTGGATAGAAGTGATTGATCATCTTCAGACTACTGGCTCCTATGTTACCATTATAAAGCATATTTACTGTATAAATTATATTATCTGGAGCTCAGGTAAAATGGCCACTCCCATAATCATGATCAGAAAAAAGAATAAAACACTCTACAATAAGAAAATATAAAAAAAAAAAAACAATGGTGGAGATTTATCATTGTTGTTTTTTGAAAGTGTGTTTTGAAGTCATTTATTTTTGCTTTGGTTCTGCTTACGTGCAACATATTTATCATACTATAGCAGGGGTGGTTGATAAATTTAGCACACGTAAGCAAAAAACTAATTACTTCAGAATTCCATTTTGTTTGATTTCTCCTCCTTTCTGCGACTTTTTTGCACAAAAAAAAACGTTTTCTATTGTTTTGTAAGCCAGGTCTGGGCTGGTGTAGATTTGCGCTGTTTGCACTTGATAAATACATTACCACTGCAAAGTGAAAAATGAAACTGACTTTTGTAAGATAATTTTTAGCTTTTTGCTTCCAGCCAAAAGTCGCAAAAAAAAAATAAAAAAAACTTGCTTAGGCACACGTTCTAGAGTACATATGAGTTACTTTAATTACCTTCTTCTACAGGGGTTGGAGAAGATAAACAGAACACCCCAATTTTTACAGTTAAGTTGAGCTCTTCCCGAAACATCTGCCATCAACAGTCACAATTAATATATTACAGTCAACATCAATGATTATTACCGTACATCTTATATCACTTAATCTTTATTACTTGTGTTGTTCTAAAAACCTGAGTTGCTTAGTTAATAGGTGCATTAAAGGGGTACTCCAGTGAAAAACAATTTCTTTTCATATCAGGTTTCAGAAAGTTAAACAGGTTCGTAAATTACTTCTATTAAAAATCTTAACCCTTCCAGTACTTATCAGCTGCTGCATGCTCCCAGAGGAAGTTGAGTTGTTCTTTTCTGTCTGACCACAGTGCTCTCTGCTGACACCTCTGTCCTTATCAGGGCACTTTTTCAATTGTAACCAAAAACAATAAAACTAGGGCCCATTAAGTTAGTGCAATCAAAAGCAAGTTTAAGGGCGTGCAACAGTAGTTTTTGGGGTTGTAGTTTTGTGTTTTTTGGCTAAAATTCGACAAAGTGTTCACATAACTTTCAGCTACTTTTGTGTGCAGGTATTTTCCCAGTCTTTGCATAGTGAGATATGACAAAGGAAACAGCAGACTTTGACCTAGGGAGAGACCTGTCAATTAAAGGGGTATTTCCATCTGAGATATTCAAACCCTTTGTGATGCAGGCACTTAAAATTTTTTTTTACCATTTAACACCTTCACAACAAAGGATGTATATATTTATGTCCTCTGTCTGCTGTGTATGAAGAACACTCACAAGCCGGGAGCACTTGATACCCCAGGACCATCAATCAGTAATTGATGGACATCAACCATCAGGCAATAATACAATCAATGCCGATCGCAGCATCTAAAAAGATAAAATTACAGTTGCAGGTGGGTCCAGGGGACTGATTAGGACCTTCAAAGTGTAGCAGTCCAGATTTTCTCTTTATTTCTGTGTCACCGATCGTCAATCTTCTTATTCAGGTGTCCACAAGCGTCAATACTACTGATTAGTACTATGCTATGGTATAGCACTGAACAGTATAAGTTATTGGAAGATTGCTTATCATAGTTCCCTATGGGGAACTTAAATAGGGTAAATAAAATACATTTTAAAATGTTTTTAAAAATATAAATAATGCCCTAATAAACCTTCAACCCGCTTTTTCTAGATAAAAGTGTAAACAAAAATAAACTTAAAGAGTAACTGTTGCTTTTAACCCCTTAAAGGGGTACTCCAGTGCTTAAACATCTTATCCCCTATCCAAAGAATAGGGGATAAGATGCCTGATCGCGGGAGTCCCAACGCTGGGGACCCCGTTTGTAATCAGTGCCCGGAGCGTGTTCGCTCCGGGACTGATTACCGGCGACCGCAGGGCCAGCGGCGTGTGACGTCACACCTCCACCCTCGTGTGATGTCACGCTCCGCCCCTCAATGCAAGCCGACGGGAGGGGGCGTGATAACTATCACGCCCCCTCCCATAGGCTTGCATTGAGGGGCGGAGCGTGACGTCATACGGGGATGGAGGCATGACGTCACACGCTGCCCGCCCTGCGGTCGACCATAATCAGACCCGGAGCAAACACGCTCCGGGCACTGATTACAAACGGGGTGCCACTTGCATGATCCCGGGGGTCCCCAGCGGCGGGACTCCCGCGATCAGGCATCTTATCCCCTATCCTTTGGATAGGGGATAAGATGTTTAAGCACCCTTTAAGGACACAGTCCATTTTGGCAATAAGGACGTAGCCATTTTTTATTTATTTTTTTGGCGTTTTCAATTTTTCCTCCTCGTCTTCTAAAAATCATAACTTTTATATATTTCATCCACAGACTAGTATAAGGGCTTATTTTTTGCACGACCAGTTGTCCTTTGTAATGACATCACTAATTTTACCATAAAATGTATGGTGCAACCAAAAAAATACTATTTGTGTGGGGAAATTGAAAAGAAAACCGCAATTTAGCAAATTTTGGAAGGTTTCGTTTTCACGCTGTAGAATTTACGGTAAAAATGGCAAGTTTTCTTTATTCTGTGGGTCAATACGAACTAAAACGATACCCATGATTGCATACTTTTCTATTATTGTTCCGCTTAAAAAAAGTCACAAACTTTTTAACCAAATTAGTACAATTAAAGTCCCTCTATTTTGACGACCTATACATTTTTCATTTTTCCGTATAAGCGAAGGTATAAGGGCTATTTTTTTGCGCCATGATCTGTACTTTTTATTGATACCCCAATTGCATACATTAACCCCTTAACCCCTTAACGACGCAGAACGTATATTTACGTCCTGCGCCGGCTCCCGCGATATGAAGCGGGATCTCGCCGCGATACCGCATCATATCGCGTCGGTCCCGGCGCTCATCAACGGCCGGGACCCGCGGCTAATACCACACATCGCCGATCGCGGCGATGTGCGGTATTAACCCTTTAGAAGTGGCGGTCAAAGCTGACCGCCGCTTCTAAAGTGAAAGTGACCCGGCTGCTCAGTCGGGCTGTTCGGGACCGCCGCAGTGAAATCGCGGGGTCCCGAACAGCTGACAGGACACCGGGAGGGCCCTTACCTGCCTCCTCGGTGTTCGATCGGCGAATTACTGCTCTGTGCCTGAGATCCAGGCAGGAGCAGTCAAGCGCCGATAACACTGATCACAGGCGTGTTAATACACGCCTGTGATCTGTGTAGAAGATCAGTGTGTGCAGTGTTATAGGTCCCTATGGGACCTATAACACTGCAAAGAAAAAGTTAAAAAAAATTGTTAATAAAGGTCATTTAACCCCTTCCCTAATAAAAGTTTGAATCACCCCCCTTTTCCCATAAAAAAAATAAAACAGTGTAAAAAAAATAAAAATAAAACATGTGGTATTGCCGCGTGCATAAATGTCTGAACTATAAAAATATATCATTAATTAAACCGCACGGTCAATGGCGTACACACAAAAAAATTCCAAAGTCCAAAAGAGCGCATTTTTGGTCACTTTTTATACCATTAAAAAATGAATAAAAAGTGATCAAAAAGTCCGATCAAAATAAAAATCATACCAATAAAAACAAAAAATAAAAAAGTTATAGGGGTCAGAAGATGACATTTTTAAACGTATAAATTTTCCTGCATGTAGTTATGATTTTTTCCAGAAGTGCGACAAAATCAAACCTAGTAGGGTATCATTTTAACCGTATGGACCTACAGAATAATGGTAAGGTGTAATTTTTACCGAAATATGCACTGCATAGAAACGGAAGCCCCCAAAAGTTACAAAATGGCGTATTTTCTTAGATTTTGTCGCACAATGAATTTTTTTTCCGTTTCGCCGTGCATTTTTGGGTAAAATGACTAATGTCACTGCAAAGTAGAATTGGCTACGCAAAAAATAAGCCATAATATGGATTTTTAGGTGGAAAATTGAAAGGGTTATGATTTTTAAAAGGTAAGGAGGAAAAAACGAAAGTGCAAAAACGGAAAAACCCTGAGTCTTTAAGGGGTTAAGCAGGGCCGGACTGGCATAGCGGGATACCGGGAAAATCACCGATAGGCCGACCGCACAGTGGGCCGGCAGGGGCTGGCCTGTGTGAGGCCACACAGTGACTGCTCACTCACACAAGGTGCTGACACTAAGTCAGGACCTTGTGTGAAGCGGCCACAGAGAGGCGGAGCTATAAGCTGTAGGCTCCCAGCCCGGCCACTCAACCCAGTACCTGCGCATCCAGAGCGCAGTGATTCCCAACCGTTTTTTTTTATTTTTTTATTTCCCTCCCCGGCGCCGCAGGGGGGAGGGAAGTTTGTGTGCGCTGTAACAGGACCTGCGATGATGTCACCGTCATGTGATCAGTCAAATGCAGGAGGAGGAGTCACGTGATCAGGGGCCAACGTCCCCAAGCCTCCCCCTCCCCCTGCAGCCCAGAGAGGGGAAGTAAGCGGAAGCTGCGCCGGGCTGGTGTAGTGACCCATGCCGCAGCGTACACCTCCCCCCTGCGGTGTAGTGAATGATTGCCCTGCCGAAGCTCTGAGTCGGTGGCTTTCTTAAGGTACTGTACCATGTCCATCCCCCCCTCCCTCACCCATGTTCATCCCCCCCAATCCCTCATCCGTGTACACTCCTGTCACCCATGTACACCCCTCTGCCACCCATGTACACTCCTCTACACCCTTCTGCCACCCATGTACACTCCACTACACTCCTCTGCCACCCATGTACACCCCTCTGTCCCCCGTTACCACCTTGTCACTCCTGTCCACCCGTCACCCCTGACGCCCCCTGTCACCATGTACAGTCCTACACCCCTCTGCCACCCACGTACACTCCTCTACACCCCTCTGTCACCTATGTACACTCCTCTGTCACCCATGTACACTCCTCTACACCCCTCTGTCCCCCATTACCACCTTGTCACTCCTGTCCACCCCTGACGCCCCCGTCACCCATGTCCACTGCTCTACACCCCTCTGCCACCCATGTCCACTGCTCTACACCCCTCTGCCACCCATGTACACTCCTCTACACCCCTCTGCCACCACTGTACACTCCTCTACACCCCTCTGCCACCCATGTACACTCCTCTACACCCCTCTGTCACCTATGTACACTCCTCTACACCCCTCTGTCACCCATGTACACCCCTCTGCAACCCATGCACAGCCCTTTATACCCCTCTGTCACCCATGTACACCCCTTTATACCCCTCTGCCACCCATGTACACCCCTTTATACCCCTCTGCCACCCATGTACACTCCTCAAAACCCCTCTGTCACCCATGTACATTCCTCTACACCCCTCTGTCACCCATGTACACCCCTGTCACCCATGTACACTCCTCTGCAACCCATGCACACCCCTTTATACCCCTGTCACCCATGTACACCCCTTTATACCCCTCTGCCACCCATGTACACCCCTTTATAGCCCTCTGCCACCCATGTACACCCCTTTATACCCCTCTGCGACCCATGTACACTGCCCTACACCCCTCTATAACCCATGTGCACCCCTCTGCCATCCGTGTACACTCCTCTACACCCCTGTCACCCATGTACACCCCTCTACAACACATGCACACCCCTTTATACCCCTCTGTCACCCATGTACACCCCTTTATACCCCTCTGCCACCCATGTAATCACCTCTAAACCCCTCTACCAATCCTCTACACCCATCTGTCACCCATGTACACTCCTCTACACCCATCTGTCGCCCATGTACACTCCTCTACACCCCTCTGCCACCACTATAAACCCCTCTATCACCCCCTTATACTCCTCTACACACCTGTCTCCCATGTACACCCCTTTGTCACCCATGTACAGCCCTCTGTCTCCCCCGTATACTCCACTACACACCTGTCTCCCATGCACCCCCCCTCTGTTACCCCTTTACACCTATATGCCCCTGTATTCCTCTTCACTTGTAAAATGCTGGTAAAGTGCAGAGCCTAATAGATTTGTTTTTCAGGTTTAAGGGTGAAGAGTTGTGGCTGGAAGAAATGGTCAGGACGGTCCAGACCAGATGGACGACGCTGATCAGAGAAGACGTCACATGTGAGTTGCTGTATAAAGCAGCACTTTAACCCCTTAAGGACTCAGGGTTTTTCCGTTTTTGCACTTTCGTTTTTTCCTCCTTACCTTTTAAAAATCATAACCCTTTCAATTTTCCACCTAAAAATCCATATTATGGCTTATTTTTTGCGTCGCCAATTCTACTTTGCAGTGACATTAGTCATTTTACCCAAAAATGCACGGCGAAACGGAAAAAAAAATCATTGTGCGACAAAATCGAAAAAAAAACGCCATTTTGTAACTTTTGGGGGCTTTCGTTTCTACGCAGTGCATATTTCGGTAAAAATTACACCTTATCATTATTCTGTAGGTCCATACGGTTAAAATGATACCCTACTTATATAGGTTTGATTTTGTCGCACTTCTGGAAAAAATCATAACTACATGCAGGAAAATTTATACGTTTAAAAATGTCATCTTCTGACCCCTATAACTTTTTTATTTTTCCATGTATGGGGTGGTATGAGGACTCATTTTTTGCGCCGTGATCTGAAGTTTTTATCGGTATGATTTTTGTTTTGATCGGACTTTTTGATCACTTTTTATTCATTTTTTAATTATATAAAAAGTGACCAAAATACGCTTTTTTGGACTTTGGAATTTTTTTGCGCGTACGCCATTGACCGTACGGCTTAATTAATGATATATTTTTATAGTTCGGACATTTACGCACGCGGCGATACCACATATGTTTATTTTTTATTTTTTTTACACTGTTTTATTTTTTTTATGGGAAAAGGGGGGTGATTCAAACTTTTATTAGGGAAGGGGTTAAATGACCTTTATTAACACTTTTTTTTTACATTTTTTTTGCAGTGTTATAGGTCCCATAGGGACCTATAACACTGCACACACTGATCTCTAATGCTGATCACTGGCGTGCATTAACACGCCTGTGATCAGCATTATCGGCGCTTGACTGCTCCTGCCTGGATCTCAGGCACGGAGCAGTCATTCGTCGATCGGACACCGGGGAGGCAGGTAAGAGCCCTCCCGGTGTCCGATCAGCTGTTCGGGACGCCGCGATTTCACCGCGGCGGTCCCGAACAGCCCGACTGAGCAGCCGGGTCACTTTCACTTTCACTTTAGAAGCGGCGGTCAGCTTTGACCGCCGCTTCTAAAGGGTTAATACCGCACATCGCCGCGATCGGCGATGTGTGGTATTAGCCGCGGGTCCCGGCCGTTGATTAGCGCCGGGACCCACGCGATATGATGCGGGATCGCGGCGCGATCCCGCTTCATATCGCGGGAGCCGGCGCAGGACGTAAATATACGTCCTGCGTCGTTAAGGGGTTAAACTACATACCCACTGATAAATAGATATTGGAATTTGTGTGCATTGTGGCTTTTTATAAAAAATTATTATACAGGATTTGGTCAGTAACAGTATGATGGTATTAAGTATGGTGATAATATTCCTCCTTGTATACTGGTATTATTGGTAATATTGGTCAGTATACAGGATTTGGCCAGTAACAGTAAGATGGTAATATGTATGGTGATCATATTCCTCCTTTTAAAGTGACATTATTGTTAATATCAGTCTAAGTATAGAGGACTTGGTCAGTTACAGTGTGATGGTAATATTTCCTTTCCTCCCATACTATTGTTACTTGGTAAATGTATGACTTATATAGACATATACAGTGTTATAATGCATGGAAAATTGACACATAAATAAATAGCATAGTGAAATACAGTAGCAATTTATTTCTTTGAAATTTATATATCGAGGAAATAAAAAAAATATATATATATAGATATAGAAAATAGTAGAACAGCACATCCAGGTCCAATATAGTTGTAAGGAGGTGCTCGCAGATCCTGGATCCTTGGTTAGAGGATCAAAAATTATTTAAACAGCAGAAAAAATCTTGTCCACAGCACCAAATTCCATAAAAAGTGTAGGTTTTATTCCATAACAGGTGTCAATACAGCAGCGACGTTTCAGTCAGCTCAAACTGACCTTTCTCAAGCAGCATATCAATAGTGTTAACCACATTTATATAGGGATATCAATCACACCAGATAGTGTAAACAAACAATTAATGAATAAAGTGCATAATAGTGCATAAACATAGTGCATATAAAACATCCAATCACAAAAGAATAGTGAAACAGTATATCAAAATTATATACATCATTATTAAAACACACACATTATACAGTGCAAAGATGACATTAAGATAAATGCTTAACAGCATTTAATTTAATCAAGTGATACACATGTGTAGATAAACAGTAAGGGTTAAAAAGGTGGGGGGGGGGGAATAGGAATAGAAAAGTGTCATTAATATCTCCTCCAAGGAACTGTCCAGTGACCAACTGAGGGTTCTGGACAAGGGTTTAAACTTTTGTCCTAGTACATTTACAGACTGGTTCCAATTAGAACTAGATTTTAGTCAATTTTTGAGAAGATTGAAACTGAAAGTTTGGTTTTCTAACAAAAGTGATTGTAGTGTAAGCTCTAACCATTCTGTTGTTGATTTGAATGTCAATTCTACTTCCAGTGCCACAGGATCCTTGAAACTACAACCATTGGGCCTACGAAACATAAGTGATTTCAATCCCCCAATAGAGTCACATGCAATTAATACCTTTAAACAGTGTGTTAAGAAGGAATTTATTGAATTAAGAAATAAGAGTACTCGACTTAAACACCCGAACATGACACGTAGGGAAATGGATTCGATATTGGAGCTTGTCCATGACCACGACCGCATCATTAAACCAGCCGATAAGGGCGGAGCGGTCATGGTCATGGACCGGACCCAATACATTAGAGAAGCTGAAAGGCAATTAAACGACATCTTGGTTTATGAGAGACTGACACATGACCCAAAATTTGAGATAGAAAGAAAGATACAGATCATTCTGAAAAAATGCATTTGAGGCAGGAATCATTGATGAAGAAACTAAGAAATTTTTGACTGTACTTTTTCCGGTTACGCCATTACTATATCTCTTGCCAAAGATCCATAAAAGCCTTGTGGATCCTTTGTCTCGGGGATGAATTCTATTACCTCACGAATATCGGTGTACCTGGACAAAGTACTACGTCCCTTCGCAGTAAATACAAAATCATATGTGAGGGACACTGCAGATTTTTTGGGTAAGATTAAGGGAATTAGGGTGCGACCTGGCACCATCATTGCCTCGTTTGATGTGGTCAGCCTCTACACCTCCATCCAAAATGATGGAAGCTACTTTTTCTCCAGAAAAGATTGATTTTCTTGTCTCCCTATTGCAGTTGGTCCTTGAGAACAATTATTTTCTTTTTAATAATTAATTTTTTTTTTTACAGAAAAGAGGGACCGCAATGGGGAGCAACACTGCGCCTACGTACGCAAACATTTATATGGCGCATTTTGAGGAGATGTAGGTCTATGTATCGCACCACTTCAGGCATGTCCTGGGGTGGTGGCGGTACATAGACGACATCTTCCTCATCTGGAGTGGGGGAGTGTCTGAGCTACTCTCTTTTCAAAAATACCTCAATGATGTCACAGCCAGTATCAAGTTTACACTTGCACATTCTTATGAGTCCATTAACTTTCTTGATGTCTTGGTCAGTGTGAAGGATGGTGGTTTGACCACTGACCTGTACATCAAACCCACCGATTGTAATATGTTGTTGAAATACGAAAGTTGTCATCCGAGGTCCATGGTTAACTCCTTGCCCTTCAGCCAAATGCTGAGGGCAAGGAGGATAACAGATACAAAGGATAAATTGGAAGTGGCACTGGAAAGAATGACATAATTTTGTCAGGAGGGGTTACCCCAGGGATTTAGTACAGAGACATAGAACTCATGTGGAACAAATGGAGGAGGTACCAGAAAGAAGGACTAGGAATGACACACGTGTGCCCTTTGTTACTACCTATAGTGAGGACTCTAAGGCTATATGTAGGATTATCAGAAAACACTGGCACATTATACAAGATTGTTTTAACAGCCCTGAATTTAACTCTTACCCCCTTTTGTCCTACAGAAGACAAACAAATCTAAAAGACAGACTGGTTGAAGCGGACATTTACCAGAAACAAGGAGGCACACAGAGGTACCTGTCTGTTGTGAATAAAGGAAGCTTTCCTTGTAGACAATGCATAAACTGTGGCCTGATGTGTAAGGGTAACAATTTCGTTCACCCTAGGAGTGGACAAACATATCCCATCAAGTACTACCTAACAAGTAATAGTTCTTATGTGGTTTACGTGCTTTGGTGCCCATGTGGCCTCCTGTATGTTGGGGAAACCATGTGGGACCTGAAGACATGTCTAAACCAACACAGATATACAATACGCAAAAAAAGCTAGATTTGCCAGTATCAAGTCACTTTGCTACCTTTGGACACACAGAGAAGGAGTTAAAATTTGATATAGTTGATCATGTCCCTCCACTTAAACGAGGTGGGGATAGACAAGCCTTTTTTTTTTAAATTTGAGTTAAAATGGATCTTTAAACTTGGCTCATTGAAACCAGGGGGCCTGAATGTGGAGTTTAAGACCCCCCACAGAGTGGTTGCTCAATAACCCTCTAATATATGGATTTTGGGATATTGAAGTTTGGTAATGCTATATCTTTTTGTGTTATCACGATACATGATGAATTTATACTAATCTGCCCTTCTTTTGTTAATTAGGTGGATCTAGGGAAGCTTTGAACACTCACCTGATGATTTGTTAATATTTGTATAATACTTAACTACAATAAATAAATTCTTTGTATTTTACTGTTTTATGTGTTCATGAGTTGTTTGCATGTCCAAATAGCGTAACTAAGGGGATGAAGCCTCGTAAGAATAATTGTTTTTATTTCATTAATTTTATTTTTTTTGTACTATCTCTATTTTTGTTTTGATCGATTTACTTACTTTATTTTATTTTACAAAAAAGTTTCTTTATTGTTTATTTATTTTATTTTTTTATTTAAATCTGTAAAAAAATTTTTTTACTATTCAGTAGTTGATGGCCCCTTTATGTCCCTGGGAGTGAGTCTCTGAATGTGACTGATGGACCGAGAGGGTCCTAGGGCTGCCAGCAATATATGGTGCTGTGTACATGCTCCCTGCTGGGGGATGCATGACTGCGTGCACACTATGCGACACTTTGCTCCGGTTTTCGCGGCTCGGTGATGCATTTGCTATGCTGGCAACCTATAAAAGAGTGAGTGATCTCTATGAATGGGGGACTGGGATGCATCCTCACTACTGTGAATATCCCAAATGGGGACAAATCGAACTGAAAATAAATGTATTTTATTTTACTAGTTTGTTTATGTGCATTATGGAGGCTTCATTCCCTTTTTCAAGATGGCGCTGTCGAACTCATGGGGATGTGCGCATGCGTGCTGTGATGCTGCGTCCGTCTCCGTGGGAACTGCAATGCCTGTACCAGATTGGTTGAGTTACGCACACATGGACCGACACTCATTGAACAGGTTACGCAGGTGCAGTCTGCATTACCCCACGCTTGCTACTGTAATGGCGCTGAGTATGAGGTCATCCGGTGAGTGTCTATTCCCCCCACCTTTTTAACCCTTACTGTTTATCTACACGTGTATCACTTGATTAAATTAAATGCTGTTAAGTGTTTATCTTAATGTCATCTTTGCACTATATAATGTGTGTGTTTTAATAATGATGTATATAATTTTGATATACTGTTTCACTATTCTTTTGTGATTGGATGTTTTATATGCACTATGTTTATGCACTATTATGCACTTTATTCATTAATTGTTGGTTTACACTATTTGGTATCTGGTGTGATTGATACCCCTATATAAATGTGGTTAACACTATTGATATGCTGCTTGAGAAAGGTCAGGTTGAGCTGACTGAAACGTCGCTGCTGTATTGACACCTGTTATGGAATAAAACCTAAACTTTTTATGGAATTTAGTGCTGTGGACAAGATATTTTCTGATATATATATATATATATATATATATATATATATATATATTAGTGTACTGTAAAGGGATAAATTTAGGCGTGGCTACCGATGGCTGATGCGATGCTGTGGGGCTGGTCTGCAATTATTTCCAGGGCTGCTTTTAATCCCCAGTCCGGCCCTGCCCTTAAGGACCAGGGGATTTTCCGTTTTTGCACTTTCATTTTTTCCTCCTTACCTTTAAAAAATCATAACTCTTTAAATTTTGCACCTAAAAATCCATATGATGGCATATTTTTTGCGCCACCAATTCTACTTTGTAATGACATCAGTCCTTTTACCCAAAAATCTACGGCGAAATGGGAAAAAAATCATTGTGAGACAAAATTGTTAAGAAAAACGCCATTTTGTAAATTTTGGGGGCTTCCGTTTCTACGCAGTACATTTTTCGGTAAAAATGACACCTTATCTTTATTCTGTAGGTCCATACGATTAAAATGATACCCTACTTATATAGGTTTGATTTTTTTGTACTTATGGAAAAAATCATAACTACATGCAGGAAAATTTATACGTTTAAAATTGTCATCTTCTGACCCCTATAACTATTTATTTTTCCACGTATCGGGCGGTATGAGGGCTCATTTTTTGCACAATGATCTGAAATTTTTAGCGGTACCATTTAGTATTGATCGGACTTTTTGATCGCTTTTTATTCATTTTTTCATTATATAAAAAGTGAGCAAAACTACGCTATTTTTTGTGTGCGGTGTAATTAACGATATATTTTTATAATTTGGACATTTCTGCATGCGGCGATACCACATATGTTTATTTTTATTTACACAGTTTTTTTTTAAATGGGAAAAGGGGGGTGATTCAAACTTTTATTAGGGAAGGGTTTAAATGATCTTTATTCACTTTTTCACTTTTTTTTTTTTTTTTTGCAGTGTTATAGCTCCCATAGGGGTCTATAACAATGCACACACTGATCTTTTACATTGATCAATGGTTTCTCATAGGAAACCATTGATCAATGATTCTGCCGCTTGACTGCTCATGCCTGGATCTCAGGCACTGAGCAGTCATGTTGCGATCGGACACCAGGAGGCAAGGTAAGGGACCCTCCTGCTGTGTCACAGCTGTTTGGGATGCCGCGATTTCGCCGCGGACATCCCGAACAGCCCCCTGAGCTAACCAGCAATGATTTACTTTCACTTTAGACACGGCATTCAACTTTGAACGCCGCGTCTATAGGGATAATAGCGTGCGGCACCGCGATCAGTGCCGCACGCTATTAGCCAGGGGACCGACCCGCTATGGCCTCGCGAAATAGAGCGGGAGTGGACTCAGTTCATACAGGTACGCCCTAGGTCCATAGCAGGTTGAGGACCAAGCCCATTTTCACCTTAAGTACCTGAGCATTTTTTGCACATCTGTCATTTTATGCATTAATAACTCTAGGATGCTTTTACTTTTCATTCTGATTCCGAGATTGTTTTTTCGTGGCATATTCTACTTTATGTTAGTGGTAAATTTTTAACGAAACTTGTATTATTTCTTGGTGAAAAATTCCAAAATTTGATTTGATTGATTTTTCTAACTTTGAAGCTCTCTGTTTGTAAGGAAAATACACATACCAAATAAATTATATATTGATTCAAATATACAATATGTCTACTTTATGTTTGCATCATAAAGTTGCCATGTTTTTACTTTTGGAAAACATGAGAGGGCTTCAAAGTTCAGCATCAATTTTCAAATTTTTCACAAACTTTTCAAAATCGCTATTTTTCAGGGACCAGTTCAGTTTGAAGTGGATTTGAAGGGCGTTCTTATTAGAAATACCCCACAAATGACCCCATTATAAAAACTGCACCCCTCAAAGTATTCAAAATGACATTCAGTAAGTGTGTTAACCCTTTAGGTGCTTCACAGGAATAGCAGCAAAGTTATGGAGAAAATTCAAAACTCTAAATCTTCATTTTTTACACTCGCATGTTCTTGTAGACCCAGTTTTTTTTATTTTTACAAGGGGTCATAGGAGAAAAAGCCCTCCAAAATTTGTAACCCAATTTCTCTCGAGTAAGGAAATACCTCATATGTGGATGTAAAGAGCTCTCTGGGTGCACTAGAGGGCTCACAAGGGAAGGAGCGACAATGGGATTTTGGAGAGTGAATTTTGCTGAAATGGTTTTTGGGGGGCATATCTCATTTAGGAAGCCCCTATGGTGCCAGAACAGCAAAAAAAAAAAACATGGCATACTATTTTGGAAACTACACCCCTCAAGGCAAGTAAGAAGGGGTCCAGTGAGCCTTAACACCTCACAGGTGTTTGAAGACTTTTCGTTTTATTCGGGTGTGTAAATGAAAAAAACAAATTTTCACTAAAAGTGAATTCTTTCCCCCAAATTTTCAATTTTTACAAAGGGAGAGAAAATGACCCCAAAATTTGTAACCCCATCTCTTCTGAGTATGGAAATACCCCATGTTAGGACATTAAGTGCTCTGCTGGCGCACTATAATGCTCAGAGGAGAAGGAGTCACATTTGGCTTTTGGAAAGCAAGTTTTGCTTAAATGGTTTTTGGGGGGCATGTCACATTTAGGAAGCCCTTATGGTGCCAGAACAGCAAAAAAAAAAAAAAAACACATGGCATACTATCATACTATTTTCGAGACTACACCCCTCAAGGAATGTAACAAGGGGTAAAGTGAGCCTTAACACCCCACAGGTGTTTGCTAACTTTTTGTTAAAGTCAGATGTGTAAATGAAAGTTTTTGGGTTTTTTTTCACTAAAATGCAGGGTTTTCCCCAAATTTAACATTTTTACAAGGGGTAATAGGAGAAAATGTCCCACAAAATTTGTAACCCCATTTCTTCTGAGTATGGAAATACCCCATGTGTGGACGTCGAATGCACTGGCGCACTACAATGCTCAAATGGAGAGAGAATTTGTTTGGAATGGAAGTCGGGGGTCATGAAATTTTTCATTTTCACGGACCACTGTTCCAAAAATCTGTCAGACACCTGTGGGGTGTAAATTCTCACCGTACCCCTTATTAAATTCTGTGAGGGGTGTAGTTTCTGTGAGGGGTCACATGTGGGGGGGTCCACTGTTCTGGCACTATGGGGGCTTTGTAAACACACGCGGCCTTCAATTCCGAACAAATTTTCTATCCAAAAGCCCAATGTCACTCCTTCTCTTTTGAGCATTGTAGTTCACCAGCAGAGCACTTTATATCCACGTAGGTTCAAACTCAGAAGAAATGGGGTTACACATTTTGGGGGGCTTCTTTCCTATTTTCCCTTGTGAAAATGAAAAATTTAGGGTAACACCAGCATTTTAGTGAAATTTTCCTATTCCAAATTTAACAAAAATTTTTCAAACACCTGTGGGTGTTAAGGCTCACTATACCCCTTGTTACGTTCGGTGAGGGGTGTAGTTTCCAAAATGGGGTCCCACGTGGGTATTTTTTTTTTTTTTGCGTTTATGCCATAACCGCTGTAAAATCACCAATTTAGGCCTCAAATGTACATAGTGCACTCTCACTCCTGAGCCTTGTTGTGCGCCCGCAGAGCATTTTACGCCCAGATATGGAGTATGTCCGTACTCAGGAGCAATTGCATTACAAATTTTGGGGGTCTTTTTTTACTTTTACCGCTTGAAAAAATAGAAAGTATGAGGCAACACCAACATGTTAGTGTAAAGTTTTAATTTTTTTTTACACTAACAGGCTGGTGTAGACCCCAAATTTTCCTTTTCATAAGGGGTAAAAGGAGAAAAAGCCCCCCAAAATGTGTAGCGCAATTTCTCCCGAGTACGGAAATACCCCATATGTTGCCCTAAACTGTTGCCTTCAAATACGACAGGGCTCCGAAGTGAGAGATAGCCATGCGTGTTTGAGGACTATATCAGGGATTGCATAGGAGTGGACATAGGGGCATTCTACGCCAGTGATTCCCAAACAGGGTGCCTCCAGCTGTTGCTAAACTCCCAGCATGCCTAGACAGTCAGTGGCTGTCCAGAAATGCTGGGAGTTGTTGTTTTGCAACAGCTGGACGCTCCATTTTGGAAACACTGCCGGATGATACGTTTTTAATTGTTATTGGGGGGGGGGGGACGGGACAGTGTAAGGGGGTGTATATGTAGTGTTTTACCCTTTATTTTGTGGTAGTGTAGTGATTTTAGGGTACATTCGCAGTGGTGGCGTTTTACAGTGAGTTTCCCGCTAGGAGTTTGCGCTGCGACGGAAAATTTGCCGCAGCTCAAACTTGAAGCAGGAAACTCACTGTAAACCCGCCCGTGTGAGTGTACCCCGTACATCACATGGTGGGGGGGGGGGGGCAAGCCTCCAGCTGTTGCAAAACTACAACTCCCAGCATGCACTGACAGACCGTGCATGCTGGGAGTTGTACTTCTGCAACAGCTGGAGGCACACTGGTTGGAAAACCTTCAGTCAGGTTTTGTTACCTAACTCAGTATTTTCCAACCAGTGTGCCTCCAGCTGTCGCAAAACTTCAACTCCCAGCATGTACTGATCGCCGAAGGGCATGCTTGGAGATGTAGTTATGCAACAGCTGGAGGTAAGCAACTACAACTCTCAGCATGCCGAGACAGCTGTTTGCTGTTTGGGTATGCTGGGATTTGCAGTTTTGCAACATCTGGAGGGCTACAGTTTAGAGAACACTGCACAGTGATCTCCAAACTGTGGACCTTCAGATGTTGTAAAACTACAAATCCCAGCATTCCCAGACAGCTAACTGGGCATGCTTGTAGTTGTAGTTTTGCAAGATCTAGAGGGCCACAGTTTGGAGACCACTGTATAGTGGTCTCAAACTGTAGCCCTCCAGATGTTGCTAGGCAACTACTCACTGGCTTCTGTAGGATCCAACGAGCCTGCCACATGTGATCGCCGCCGAGGATCGCTGTCAAGGGTAAGTGACCTCTGGCGCCGGTCACCGTCGGTTCCCCTGCTCTGCCCAGACAACAGTGGGTGGGCAGAGCGGGGGAACCGATCTTTAACCCCCCCGCCCCAATCTGCTATTGGTCGATCGCTTCTGATCGACCAATAGCAAGGATTGGAGGGGTGGCACCTCGCTCCTATCCCTTCAGGGGGATCGGGGGTGTCTTGGACCCGTATGACCCGGAATCGCTGCAAATCGCCTGTGTGAATGATCGCCAACATGGGGGGGGTCTCAGGACCCCCCTGGGCATTGGCACGGGAAGCCTGATGATAGATATCAGCAGTCATCCCGGTCCCTGCCTGGCACGCGGTGGGGATGGAAATTCCCACTGTCCTAAAGGTACGCCCTTGGTCCTTAAGTACCAGCGAGCAAGGGCGTACCCATACGCCCGTGGTCCTTAACCTCTTGGGGACGAAGGGAGTACAGGTACGCCCTTGCTCCCAGGTACTTAAGGACCAAGGGCGTACCTGTACACCAGTGGGAATTTCGGTCCCCGTGGCGTGGCAGGCACCGGACCGGGATGCCTGCTGAAATCATTCAGCAAGCATCCCGTGCAAATGCCTGAGGGGGTCCTGAGATTCAGATTGGCGCCTTGCGGCTATTCCAGGCTGATCGGGTCTCTGATGATGGTCTCGGAAAATAGGGATGATGACAGCTGTCTCTGACAGCTCCGACCATCCTGAAGGGTAGGAGCGAGGTGGCAGGGTGCCAACTCCTCCTATCACCTGCGACTGGCCGATCGGCGGACTGATCGACGAATCGCAGGGCAGAGGCGGGAACATTCATTTCCCCCGCTCTGCCCGCCCCTGGATGTCGGGGCAGAGCGGGGGAAGATGGTGGCGGGGACCGGCGTCCGATACCTGGGAACACGCGTGGAGCGGGACCGGCAGCAGGCATCGGCGGCAGGCAAGTGGTGCGGCAGCAGTGTCACATGCTGCAGTGAAGATCGCAGTAAAGTGATCTTCACTGCAGCTTCTAGGAGTTTCAAAACTACAGACAGCCAAACTACCATTGGCTGTCTGGGTATGCTGGGAGTTGTAGTTTTGCAACATCCGGAGGGCCACAGTTTGGAGACCACTGTGCAGTGGTCTCCAAACTGTGTCCTTCCAAATGTTGCAAAACTACAACTCTCAGCATGCCCACAGTCCAGGCATGCTGAGAGTTGTAGTTCTGTAACATCTGGCCCTTCAGATGTTGCAGAACTACAACTCCCAGCATGCCTGGACAGCCTCAGCATGCTGGGAGTTGTAGTTTTGCAACATCTGGAAGGGCACAGTTTGGAGACCACTATACAGTGGTGTCCAAACTGTAGTGCTCCAGATTTCAATTCAAAGCATGCCATGACTGTCCAGGCATGCTGGGAGTTGTAGTTCAGAAACATCTGGCACTTCAGATGTTGCCGAACTACAGCTCGCAACATGCCTGGGCAGTCTGGGCATGCTTGGAGTTGATGGAGTTGAAGTTTTGCAACATCTGGAGGGCTACAGTTTGGAGACCACTGCACAGTAGTCTCCAAACTGTTCTCCTCCAGTTGTTGCATAACTACAACTCCCAACATGTCCTTCGGCTGTCTGGGCATGCTGGGAGTTGTAGTATTGCAACAACTGGAGGCGCACTGGTTGGGAAACATTGTATTTTTCCCAACTCAGTGCTTCTCCACCCGTGTGTCTCCTGCTGTTGCAAAACTATAAACTCACAGCATGCACTGACAGACCATGCATGCTGGGAGTTGTAGTTTTGCAACAGCTGGAGGTCCCCCCCCCCCGGATAAAAATAAAAAACGTCTTGTAAGTCAGTTGTTTCAAAATGGAGTCTCCAGCTGTTGCAAAATAAGAACTCCCAGTATTGCCATACAGCCATTGACTGTCAAGGCATGTTGGGAGTTTTGCAACAGCTGGAGGCAAGTGTAACACTTGCATCCGGGTACACCCCTATGAAAATCCCAAATTTAAGCCTCAAATGCGTATGGCATTTCAGAGCCCTGTTGTATTTCAAGGCAACAGTTTAGGGCAACACATGGGGTACTCGGGAGAAATTGCGCTACAAATTTTTGGTGGCTTTTTTCCTTTTACCTCTTATGAAAAGGTAAAGTTGGGGTCTACACCAGCATGTTAGTATAAAAATGTTTTATATTTTACACTAACATGCTGGTGTTGCCCCATACCTTTCATATTTTAATAAGAGGTAAAAGGGAAAAAAAAAGACCCCCCCATAATTTGTAACAGATATGTGGAAAGTACGGAAATACCCCATATGTGGGTGTAAAATGTACAGGGTACATTCACACGGGTGGGTTTACAGCAAGTTTTCTGCTGCAAGTTTGAGATGCGACAAATTTTCCGCCACAGCTCAAACTCACTGTAAACCCAACCTTGTGAATGTATCTTAAAAACACTACACTACACTACACTACACCTACACAAAATAAAAAGTAAAACACTACATATACACATACCCCTACACAGTCCCCCCCTCAATAAAAAAACAAAAAACGTCTTGTACGGCACTGTTTCCAAAACAGAGCCTCCAGCTGTTGAAAAACAACAACTCCCAGTATTTTGCTTACTTTTTATATCAGAAAAAATGTCCCATGTAAACAAAACTGGTACTGATAAAAACTGCACATCACAGCACAAAAATTAGCCATCATACATCCCAGTATACAGAAAAAGCAAAAAGGTTACAGGGGTCAGAAAAAGAAATATTATACAATGAAAATAACATGTCATAATTACCATAAAATGTACTGCGTAGATCCGAACCCCCCCCCCCCCCTTCCCCCTCCAAAAAAACTGCAAAAGAGCCCAGGGTTCAATGTTAATATTACACATATATATATTATATACTGAAGATTTTGTAGTAAAATGAGTGATGTTATTACTAAGTACAATTGTTTCTGGATAAAACAAACCATTATGTGGCCCTGTAGATGCAAAATTGAAAGAGTTATAGTATGTTTTTCTAATCTGTAGGTCACTGCAATTACAACTATACCTGTTTTATACAGGTTTTATTATTCTACTTGTGAGCTTTTTATTGAAAAATAAATATTTTTAAATCACCCTTTCTTTTATAATTTTTTCATTGTTCCATCTACAGAACTGTGTGAAGGCTCATTCTTTGTGCTGTCATCTGCATTTTAACTCTGTGTCATTTTTGTCTAGATTAGGGATGTCCCGATACCGATAATAGTATCGGTATCAGGGCCAATACTGGCCATTTCCATGGTATCGGGGACTCGTTCAATGTCTCTGATACCATGTCCGATACCTGCTACCGCTCCGCTGCCCGGTGTAGTGAAGAAAACTGTGTCTTGAAGCGTTCTGTTTCCCGATCTTCACTAACACCGGTTCTCCCGTCTGCATCATGGCGATTGATGGAGGAGCATTTGACACACACATCACTCCTCCTCCCCTGCGCCCAGCGTAACGCTACGGAGGAAGCAGAGTGACGTGTATGTCACATACTCCTTTATAGAATGCCATGATGCGGACGGGAGGACGGAGCAGCCGAGCGGCAGCAGCTGACAGAGGACAGCTGCAGGTGATCTGTCTACAAAAGATGAGGGCTGCGGTCTACAGGGGGCCCTACTAATGTCTAAAGGGGTCCCTGCTAGCTGTCTAAAGGGGGTCCCTGCTAATGTCTAAAGGAGGTCAACTGCTAATGTCTAAAGGAGGTCCCTGCTAATGTCTAAAGGGGGTCCCTGCTAATGTCTAAAGGGGGAGGGGGCTGCTAACGTCTAAAGGAGGACCCTGCTAATGTCTAAAAGGGGGATACTCCCTACTATTAACCCCTTAAGGACCAGGCCATTTTACACCTTAAGGACCGGAGCGTTTTTTGCAATTCTGACCACTGTCACTTTAAACATTAATAACTCTGGAATGCTTTTAGTTATCATTCTGATTCCGAGATAGTTTTTTCGTGACATATTCTACTTTAACTTAGTGGTAAAATTTTATGGTAACTTGCATCCTTTCTTGGTGAAAAATCCCAAAATGTGATGAAAAAAATGAAAATTTAGCATTTTTCTAACTTTGAAGCTCTCTGCTTGTAAGGAAAATGGATATTCAAAATATATATTTTTTGGGTTCACATATACAATATGTCTACTTTATGTTTGCATCATAAAATTTATGAGTTTTTACTTTTGGAAGACACCAGAGGGCTTCAAAGTTCAGCAGCAATTTTGAAATTTTTCACAAAATTTTCAAACTCACTATTTTTCAGGGACCAGTTCAGTTTTGAAGTGGATTTGAAGGGTCTTCATATTAGAAATACCCCATAAAAGACCCCATTATAAAAACTACACCCCCCAAAGTATTCAAAATGACATTCAGTAAGTGTATTAACCCTTTAGGTGTTTCACAGGAATAGCAGCAAAGTGAAGGAGAAAATTCAAAATCTTCATTTTTTACACTCGCATGTTCTTGTAGACCCAATTTTTGCAAGGGGTAAAAAGGAGAAAATTTTTACTTGTATTTGAAACCCAATTTCTCTCGAGTAAGGACATACCTCATATGTCTATGTTAATTGTTCGGCGGGCGCAGTAGAGGGCTCAGAAGGGAAGGAGCGACAAATGGTTTTTGGGGGGCATGCCGCATTTAGGAAGCCCCTATGGTGCCAGGACAGCAAAAAAAAAAAAAACACATGGCATACCATTTTGGAAACTAGACCCCTCAGGGAACGTAACAAGGGGTAAAGTGAACCTTAATACCCTACAGGTGATTCACGAATTTTGCATATGTAAAAAAAATATATATTTTTTTTACCTAAAATGCTTGGTTTCCCAAAAATTTTACATTTTTTAAAGGGTAATAGCAGAAAATACCCCCCAAAATTTGAAGCCCAATTTCTCCCGATACAGAAAACACCTCGCATGGGGGTAAAAAGTGCTCTGCTGGCGCACTACAGGTCTCAGAAGAGAAGGAGTCACATTTGGCTTTTTGAAAGCAAATTTTGCTCTGGGGGCATGCCGCATTTAGGAAGCCCCTATGGTGCCAGAACAGCAAAAAAAAAAACACATGGCATACCATTTTGGAAACTAGACCCCTCGGGGAACGTAACAAGGGGTAATGTTAACCTTAATACTCTACAGGTTTTTCACGACTTTTGCTTATGTAAAAAAAAAATATATATTTTTTTACCTAAAATGCTTGGTTTCCCAAAATTTTTACAATTTTAAAAAGGGTAATAGCAGAAAATACCCCCCAAAATTTGAAGCCCAATTTCTCCCGATTCAGAAAACACCCCATATGGGGGTGAAAAGTGCTCTGCTGGCGCACTACAGGTCTCAGAAGAGAAGGAGTCACATTTGGCTTTTTGAAAGCGAATTTTGCTCTGGGGGCATGCCGCATTTAGGAAGCCCCTATGGTGCCAGGACAGCAAAAAAAAAACACATGGCATACCATTTTGGAAACTAGACCCCTCGGGGAACGTAACAAGGGGTAATTTGAACCTTAATACCCTACAGGTGTTTCACGACTTTTGCATATGTAAAAATATATATTTTTTTTACCTAAAATGCTTGTTTTCCCAAAAATTTTACATTTTTTAAAAGGGTAATAGCAGAAAATACCCCCCAAAATTTGTTAGGCAATTTCTCCCGAGTACGGTGATACCCCATATGTGACCCTAAACTGTTGCCTTGAAATACAACAGGGCTCCAAAGTGAGAGCGCCATGCGAATTTGAGGCCTAAATTAGGGATTGCATAGGGTGGACATAGGGGAATTCTACGCCAGTGATTCCCAAACAGGGTGCCTCCAGCTGTTATAAAACTCCCAGCATGCCTAGACAGTCAACGGCTATCTGGCAATACTGGGAGTAGTTGTTTTGCAACAGCTGGAGGCTCCGTTTTGGAAACAGTGGCGTACCAGACGTTTTTCATTTTTATTGGGGAGGGGGGTTATATAGGGGTATGTGTTTATGTAGTGTTTTTTACTTTTTATTTTATTTTGTGTTAGTGTAGTGTAGTGTTTTTAGGGTACAGTCACACTGGCGGGGGGTTCACAGTAGTTTCTCGCTGGCAGTTTGAGCTGCGGCAGAAAATTTGACGCAGCTCAAACTTACAGCCGGATACTTACTGTAATCCTCCGCCCATGTGAGTGTACCCTGTACGTTCACATTGGGGGGGGGACATCCAGCTGTTGCAAAACTACAACTCCCAGCATGTACGGTCTATCAGTGCATGCTGGGAGTTGTAGTTTTGCAACAGCTGGAGGCACAAAGGTTTTGAAACATCGAGTTTGGTAACAAACTCAGTGTTTTGCAACCAGTGTGCCTTCAGCTGTTGCAAAAGCTACAACCCCCAGCATGTACGGACAGCGGAAGGGCATGCTGGGTGTTGTAGTTATGCAACAGCTGGAGGCATACTACTTTGGCTGGGGATGCTGGGGATTGTAGTTATGCAACAGCTGGAGACACACTGGTTTGCTACTTAACTCAGTGTGCCTTCAGCTGTTGCAAAACTACAACTCTCAGCAGTCACCGACAGCCAACGGGCATGCTGGGAGTTGTAGTTATGCAACCACCAGATGCACCACTACAACTCCCAGCATGCACTTTACCTGATTGTGCAAGCTGGGAATTGTAGTTATACAACAGCTGAAGGTACACTTTTCCATAGAAAGAATGTGCCTCCAGCTGCTGCAAAACTACAAGTCCCAGCATGCCCATAAGGGAATGCTGGGAGTTGTGGTGGTCTGCCTCCTGTTGTTGCATAACTACAGCTCCCAGCATGCCCCTTTTGCATGCTGGGAGCTGTTGCTAAGCAACAGCAGGAGGCTGTCACTCACCTCCAACGATCCTCGCCGCACAGGTCAGTCCCTCGTCGTCGCCGCCGCTCCTGGGGCCCCGATCCCAACAGGGACGGCGGGGATCGGGGTCCCCAGCACCCGGGGTGCAGGTCCCGCACCCGCTCACGTCCTCCGGAAGAGGGGCGGAGCGGGAGTGACACCCACAGCAGGCGCCCTGATTGGTCGGCCGGTAATCCGGCCGACGAACCAGGGGGATCGTGAGGTGGCACCAGTGCCACCTCACCCCTGCTGGCTCTGGCTGTTCGGGGCAATCTCTGACGGCCCCGATCAGCCAATAATTTCGGGTCACCGGGTCACTGGAGACCCGATTGACCCGGAATCCGCCGCAGATCGCTGGACTGAATTGTCCAGCGATCTGCGGCCATCGCCGACATGGGGGGTCATAATGACCCCCCTGGGCGATATGCCCCGATGCCTGCTGAACGATTTCAGCAGGCATTGGGCACCGGCTCCGCTCCAGATGGTTGCGGGGGGGCCGGTAAAACACATGACGTTCTCATACGTCATGTGTCCTTAAGGACTCGGAAATGGAGACGTATGAGAACGTCATGTGTCCTTAAGGGGTTAAAGGCAATCTTACAGCAGAGTCACCTGCACTAACTACAATTTATGGGTAGATAGTGCACGTGACCCGGTTTCTACCGCTGCTCACCATGTGGTCATCAGTCTCACCGCCAATGCAAATTCCCTGTTCTCCCCAATGGAGAAGAGAGAAATCTTGGCTCATACTACAGCAGCCGCCTCCATTGCACACAAGGACCCACATATCATACGGTAAACAGCGCCAGAAACCGCATCACCCTGCTGTCAGATTCCCTTTAAAATAAAAGTTCTCGTACTTGGTATCGGCGAGTACTAGAATTAAAGTATCGCTACTCATACTCGGTCTTAAAAAAATGGTATCTGGACATCCCTAGTCTAGATGGACCTTTTTGATCAATTTATAGTTTTTTTTTTTTAGGCTACTTTCACACTGCCGTTGTGCCCGACCATAAACAGCCGTCAGGCAAGGAATCCACTGAGGTTTTTTCCAACCAGCAAAAATGCCAGGAAAAACTGCCAGGAAAACTGCTAGATTTTCCCTGCGTTTTGGCAGTTTTTCCTGGTGTGTGGGAACAGGCTGTTTTGTACCCTGTGGCAGTTTTTTCACTGTCTTCAGGTACCACTCTGTGGGTCGGATGCTAAGCGCCCGCTCCACAGAGTGTAAGGAGATGAGAAGGGACTTATAGCATCACTACTCACCTTCCCCGGCCGTATAGTATACAGGGGTGCATAGTATATCTGTGTAATACTATACAGGAGCCGGGAATCCTGTCACTATACTGACAGGACTCCCTGCTCCTATAGCCCCTTTTGGCAGTATACAGAATATACAGCTATCTATAGTGTATACCTCCCTCGCTCTCTGTCCCCACTGGGTCTGTGTAGCTCCACCCCCTAGTGATGACATAATTAGGGGGCAGAGCTACATATGGGAACCAGGCTGGTAAGGGTGTGAGGCTCTGTTCACATTGTGTGTGAATAGACCCTTCTGCCAGTGTCCTTCCAGACAGGGAGACTCCAGCTTTTGCTAAACTACAACTCCCAGCATTCCCAGACACCATTTGGAGGCTCCCTGTTTGGGAAGACATTGCATTATGGGCGCTCTCCCCAGTGGAGAGCGGCAAAAATGTCCTAACTCATTTTTTGTCTTTTTTCTTTCTTCTCGTTTCAGATCCATGTATCCAGAGGATTACGGTGAATGATCTGGACTTTTTTTTTTTTCTTTTAATAAAATGGTTAACAAGGGCTGTGGGGAAGTGTTTTTTAAATAAGATAACTTTTCCAATGTGTTGTGTTTTTTTTTTTTTTTTTTTTTATAGAATTTTCAGGCTTAGTAGTGGAAGCCGCCTTATTGACGGAATCCATTAATAAGGCGAGGCTTAGCGTTAGCCCCAAAAACAGCTAGCGCCAACCCCCAATTATTACCCTGGTACCCAACTCCACAGGGGTGCCGGGAAGAGCCGGTACCAACAGGCCCAGAGCGTCAAAAATGGCGCTCCTGGGCCTAGATGATAACAGGCTGGCATTGGCCAGTCACAACGGTCCTCACCCACCCTGGTAACATCAGGTTGTTGCTGCTTGGTTGGCATCTGGCAGAGAATAAAAATACGACAAACCCTATGCGTTTTTTTAAATGTATTTATGAAAAAACCTGCATAGGGTTCCCAGTGTTTTTATTCACAGCCAGATAATTAATGCCAGCCTGTTACCGCCTTGGCCCAGGAGCACCATTTTTAACACTGTGGGCCTGTTGGTACCAGCTCTTCCCGGCACCCCTGTGGCGGTGGGTACCGGGGTAATAATTGAGGGCTAGCGCTAGCTGTTTTTTAGGGCTAACGCTAAGCCCCGGCTTAGTAATGGATAAAGTCAATAAGACGGCTTCCACTACTAAGTCTGAAAGTTCCATAAAAGATAAACACGACACATTGGGAAAATAATTTTATTTTAAAAAACACTCCCCCCACAGCCCTCGTTAGCCATTTTATTATCTGGGCATGCTGGAAGTTGTATTTAGCAACAGCTGGAGTTTCCCTGTTTGGGAGGACACTGCCAGAATGGTCTGTTCACATTATACAAAACAGACATGTGAACAGAGCTTCAGACTTACTAGCCTGGCTCCTGTCTGAAGCGCCGCCTCCTAATAATGTCATCAATAGGGGCAGAGCTACACGGACTTAGCCGGGAATGGACAGAGGTAAGGGGACTTCTATATCCTCTGTATACACTAAATACAGCTATCTATAGATAGCTGTATATACCGTATACCGCCCAAAGGATTAACCTACACTGTACAGCAGTGTAAGTTAACTCTCTTCTTGCCGGGCTGGCGCATAGCCAGCAATGTGTATTCTGTATACATTGCAGGCTCAACGTAAGTTTTTGCTGGGCAGTAGATATACCATGTATATCTACTGCTCAGCATCAGCTGTTCTCCCCGCTCTGTAGCCATGAGCACAGTTGAGTCACGAAATTCACATCAGTACAATCGCAACAGGTGTCAGGAGTGACATTTGCTGTGACCTTTTTTTGTACTGAATTTCACATCTCCCCATCACATCTCCCCATCACATTCTCCCCCCTCCTTGTCACATTCTCCCCCCTCCCGTCACATCTCCCCCCCCCTTGTCACATCCCCCCCCCCCGCCCTCTTCTCACCTTGTCCTGCAGCAGCATACACTAGGTTTGTCGGGTAGATTCCAACCTAGTGTATTTGCTGCAGAACAAGCCCTTTCCCCTTCAGCGAATCACAGGCTTTACACCACTGCGGCCTGTGATTGGCTGAAAAGTGAAAGGTCCTGTAAGATGAATAGTGAAGAGAGCAGGGACCAGAGCGCACGGAGGGGAACGACATCTTCAGGGACCGGGATTAGGTGAGCAAAAGTTTTTTTTATTTTACTACTTTTTCCTTTTACACTTAGCTCAGTGTTTTTCTAGCAGGGTGCCTCCAGCTGTTGTGAGACTACTACTCCCAGCATGCCCGGACAGCCTTTGGCTGTTCGGGCATGCTGAGAGTTGTAGTTTTGCAACAGCTGGTGGCCCCCTGGTAGGGAAACACTATTTTTCTTTATCTGCTCTGGCCGGCCCCCGCAACGGGAGCCGACCAGAGCAGATAATCGCACATTTTCCCGGGGCCCGCATCGCTATATCGCATTGCTTTTGCGATGTATCGTGCAGCCCGGCCGGAAACTCAGCAATTCTACCCCGAGCGTGACTCGGGGTTACCGATCCTGGCAGGGAAAATTAACCCCGAGTCATGCTCGGGATTACCGCTCAGGAGGTTAAGGACCCAGGGCATACCTGTACATCATGAGTCCGCTCCCGTTCTATAACGCGGGGCCACGGCGGGTCTAACAACAGCCGGGACCCGTGGCTAATTGCGCGCGGCATTGATCACGGTGCAACGCGCTATTAACCCTTTAGATGCGCCGTTCAACTTTGAAAGTGAAACTAAATTACTGCCGGTTAGCTCAGGGGGCTGTTCGGGATCGCCGTGGCAAAATCGCGGCGTCCCGAACAGCTGTAGGACAAGAGGAGGGTCTCCTACCTTGCCTCCTGGTGTCCGATCGCCAAATGACTGCTCAGTGCCTGAGATCCAGGCATGAGCAGTCAAGCGGCAGAATCATTGATCAGTGGTTTCTTATGAGAAACCACTGATCAATGTAAAAATTCAGTGTGTGCAGTGTTATAGCTCCCTATAACAATGCAAAAAAAAAAGTAAAAAAAAAGTGAAAAAAAAGTGAAGATCATTTAACCCCTCCCTTAATAAAAGTTTGAATCACCCCCCTTTTCCCATTTAAAAATGGGTGGTGGTGATAGGACTCAGGACCCCCAGACAGGCAGGGGGAGAGAAGTGGGTGGCGGCAGCGGTTTATGGCCCCGCAAAAGCCGCTGCAGTTCATTGATTTAAAGCGCCCGCTTTAACTCAATGATCTGCAGCGGGGGGAGGGGGGGGTAAATAACCGATAATTTATATCGGAATATCGGTCTAAATTATCGGCTATCGGCCCTAACCTCCACAGATTATCAGTATCGGCCCTAAAAAAAACTATATCGGTCGATCCCTAATCAGAACCCCGCAATCATGTTGGAGGGTGTCCATCAGTCATTCGAAATCCCCAGCAACGGTAACTGTCATTTAAATTCTGTAATCACCATTGATCAAATAGTTTTACCCCTTAAGGATGCAGGGTTTTTTCCACCACACCTAAAAATCACAACTCTTTCAATTTTACACCTACAGACCCACGAGGGCTTGTTTTTTGTGCCACCAATTTTACTTTGTAATGACATCAATTATTTCACCACAAAATCTTTGGCGAAACCCAAAAAATATGTGGCAAAGTTGAAAAAAATTCAATTTTATAACTTTTGAGGGCTTCCGATTCTACGCAGTGCACTTTAGTAAAAATGACACCTTATCTTTATTCTGTAGGGCCAAACGATTAATATGATACCCAACTTAGTCTTTTTAAAAAATATACAACTTTTAGTACAATAATTAGCATGTTTAACCCCTTAAGGACCAAGGGCGTACAGGTACGCCCTTGGTCCTGCTCTCCTGATATAACGCGGGGTTACACAGTAACCCCGCGTCATATCACGGCGGGCCCGGCGTCATAGTGAAGCCGGGACCCGCCTCTAATAGCGTGCAGCGCCGCGCGCTATTAACCCTTTAGCCGCGCGCTCAGAGCTGAGCCGCGCGGCTAAAAGCGAAACTGAAAGTGGCCGGCTAGCTCAGTCGGGCTGTTCGGGATAGCCGCGGCTAATCGCGGCATCCGGAACAGCTGACAGGACAGCGGGAGGGCCCCTACCTGCCTCCTCGCTGTCCGATCGCCGAATGACTGCTCAGTGCCTGAGATCCAGGCATGAGCAGTCATGTGGCAGAATCGTTGATCACTGGTTTCTTATGAGAAACCAGTGATCAATGATGAAGATCAGTGTGTGCAGTGTTATAGGTCCCTATGGGACCTATAACAGTGCAAAAAAAAAAAGTGGAAAAAAAAAAGTGAATAAAGATCATTTAACTCCTCCCCTATTAAAAGTTTGAATCACCCCCCTTTTCCAATAAAAAAAAAACAGTGTAAATAAAAATAAACATATATGGTATCACCGCGTGCGGAAATGTTCGAATTATAAAAATATATCATTAATTAAACCGCTCGGTCAATGGCGTGCGCGCAAAAAAATTCCAAAGTCCAAAATAGTGCATTTTTGGTCACTTTTTATATAATTTAAAAATGAATAAAAAGCGATCAATAAGTCCTATCAATGCAAAAATGGTACCGTTAAAAACTTCAGATCACGGCGCAAAAAAATGAGCCCTCATACCACCCCATACACGGAAAAATAAAAAAGTTATAGGGGTCAGAAGATGACAATTTTAAACGTATTAATTTTCCTGCATGTAGTTATGATTTTTTCCAGAAGTCCGACAAAATCAAACCTATATAAGTAGGGTATCATTTTAATCGTATGGACCTACAGAATAAAGATAAGGTGTCATTTTTACCAAAAAACTTACTACGTAGAAACGGAAGCCCCCGAAATTTACAAAACGGCGTTTTTTTTTTCTATTTTGTCGCACAATGATTTTTTTTTCCGTTTCACCGTAGATTTTTGGGCAAAATGACTGATGTCATTACAAAGTAGAATTGGTGGTGCAAAAAATAAGCAATCATATGGATTTTTAGGTGCAAAATTGAAAGAGTTATGATTTTTTAAAGGCAAGGAGCAAAAAACAAAAATGCAAAAACGGAAAAAACCCCGGTCCTTAAGGGGTTAAAAATGTCCTCTTCCAACCCCTATAACTATTTTTCTGTATACAGGAATGTGTGAGGGCTAATTTTTTGCGCCGTGATCTGTAGTTATATAGGTACCAATTTTGTTCTGATGGGACATTTTGATATACAAAGTGACCAAAAATATGCAATTCTGGACTTTGTTGTTTTTTCATGTATACACCCTTGACCACAGTTTAATTAACGGTAATTGTGTTCGCATCTGTGTTCTCTCTTCACCTTATTGTAAAAAGATATATTTGTACTTAAAGGGAACCAATCAGCAGATTTTAGCATATATAACACTCGACAATGCTTTATATATATGCTAAAATAGTTATCCTCCTCATCCCCGGGGGAAGTCTGAGACCCCAGGGATGGTGAAAATATTAAGTTATAATATTTTTTTTATTGAAGAGCCGAGATACGTGCTCTCAAATCACCCACGTACAAGTAAAAAGTGCAAGTGTTCACACAAAAAAAACGTGCACAAGGATGCGGTCTATCACAAGCCCTTCTCCGAAAGGAGAGAGGCCCCCAACAAACCAAACCCTTCGCCTCCGGGCCAAAAGGCACCTGCAAGGTTCCAGGTACAATGTCCCCTTTCGCCGAAGCTACTCAGGGACCAAAAGTGTTCCCAGCGGACAACTAGGCGTTAACCAGGTTGTCATCAAGGAACAAGTAAAACCGGTTTGGCATCCTTCCGAAGCAGGGTTGCCACGGGGTATAGCAGGGAGGTGAGGAACCTCATGGCCACACCTCCCCTAGACCGGCAGGAAGGACATCCAGAAGGGCTACCGCACCCTACCAAATCCTTGTGAACAAACAGAACACAAAAATTGGACACAGTGACAATAAATAAAAAAGTGGATGTGCGCAGTGTGTAATACTGCCCGGACATCCGACCGGATGTATAAAAATGTCTACATCCTAGCCAGAAGGCCGGGATACTAAGGGTGAGTGCCCAGTGAGAGAAAAAGTATGTGGCTTTCCTTAAAGTGGGGTTGCCAACTTGTGCACCTCGGCCTTCACTCTACCCGGACCTTAAGGCCAGATCCAGCAGGAACAGATCTCATAGGAGATGACCGCTGTCCTCCACAGCCATCCCTGGTACACCTGTCCTACTGTGTGGTTCCCCATCCTGCCTTGGTGGTCTTTCACACTGCCAACAGGAAAGGTACTACACTTTATCTTAGCCAAAAGGCTGAGAAGCAGCGGGGACTTACACTTACCAGCTCCCGTCACTGCAGCCATGGTCCCGCCCCCTCGCCTTGATTGACGACTCATGTCACCGCTCTGCTCCGTCTGCTTAGGGAGCAGAGTGATGATGCAAGCCGTCATTCAAGCCGTCAGGGCGGGGCCACAGCCGGAGCAACAAGCAGCAACGGGTGCTGGTAAGTCCCCGCCCAGAGGACTACTTACTGGACAGCTGGGGGGTGACTTTATAACTTAATATCTTCACCATCCCTGGGGCAAAAACGTCCCCCGGGGATAGTGAGGCTATAGATTTTAGCATATATAACGCGTTGACGTTATATATGCTAAAATCTTCTGATTGGTTCCCTTTAAGTTGGGCACCTTGTGCACGAGACACAGAAAGTGGGAATATATTAAAAGGAGTTCTCCAGGAGATGAAACTTATCCCCAATCCTAAGGATAGGGGATAAGTCTTAGATTGAGGGAGGTCTGGCCGCAATATCCTGTACAGGTCCTCGGCTCTTTGCCGAAATAGCACGTGTCGACCACTGCATGACCCCTCAATACATCTTTATGGCAGAGCTGCAGACTGATGAATTCAGCGCTCCGGCTCTCCCATGGAGATGTATTGAGGGGGCGTGCTGGCCGCCATGTCATACGATAGTCGGACATGCCCCCTTGCCGCTGACTGCTGGGACCCTGTATGGGGCCCTGTAAAACTTATCCCCTATCCTCAGGGGTTTTCATATCCCGGATAAAGAAGTGGTTTCCAAACTGTGACCCTCCAGATGTAGCAAAACTACTACTCCCAGCATGCCCAGACAGACATTAGCCAAGCTATAGCATCAACTGTCATGCTGAACCTAAACAGGAAGTGTCTGCTTATTGTAAGGCCTCATTCACACTACAGAATTTCCGCAATGTAAATTCCCACTAATTCTGCTTGTCACAGACTCCTATTGATCTCAAAGGCATTCTGCTGCAAAATTCTCACTATGGAATTTGTGCTGGAACTTTCGACATGGAAAACCTGTTCAATCTTTAGCAGGATCCACCATTCCTGTCCAGTGAACAGCTACAGAGGATTGTCCAAAATTGCCATGGGATTTAAATCTTCCGCTTCCCACGTGAATTCCCGTCTGGATATATTTTGCCGGAGCAAAACAAGCAGGCACTATGCCGCTTGGAAGTGTGCCATCTCTAAAGATGCCAATGCATTTCAGAGAGGATTCCGCCAAATACACGAACATATTAGTTCTTTCGTTGGAGTATGGGGTCAGGATGTTCCACCGCAGAAATTCCATAGTGGAATGGTGCAGCAGAATTTGGAAGGCTGCTGAACCGTATTTTACAAGTATAATTCCAGCACGGTACTCCGCTAAGAAAATCTGTAGTGTGAATGGGCCCTTACGGCCAGTGTCGAGATGAAAGTGGAACTAGCAGGAACTGGGCACCAAATGGACAGACGCATCGGTGGATCGGTACAGGTGAATATAACATTTAATCAATTTATATGCCACCCAGAACCTGTACACAAGAATTTTGGGGGCCAAACCTTTCCATTCATGCCACCACTACAGTTCTCCCTGCTGAGTTCACCTCCATGCAGTATGTGTCCATACACCCACATCACTGGCCTCTGAGGTATATAGAGCATGTCTATTGAGGCCAGAGATTTGGGTGTGGACACCACAGGTCACGTGACACACTGGGAAAGTCAGGAATATGGGGGGTAAATCGCTGTGTACAGAATGGGGGTAATAGTTTTATAAAGCTATCATCTGGACGACCCCTTTAACGACAATGAACGCAAATGTATGTCATGGTGTGATGGTACTTAACACTCCATGATGTACATTTACGCTCCGCCATGACCGCAAGCACCACACCGGTGCCCGCGTCATGCGCAGCAGGTCCCGGCTGTTATCAGCCAGGGACCCACCAGTAATGCCGGCATTAACCTCTCAGATGCCGTGATCAATACAGATCACGCCATCTGCGGTACTTTAAATGGATGATCGGATCGCCCACAGCACTGCCGCGGGGATCCGATCATCCAGCATGGCGGCCGGAGGTCCCCTCACCTGCCTCCGGCCATCTCCTGGGGTCTTCTTCTCTGATCAGAGAGCAGAAGATACCCCTGCTATAAATAGTCCCCGGGGGGGGGGGGGGGAGGAAGGTAAAAAAATCCCCTCGAATAAAAGTGTAAATCATCTGTTTTTTTCCATTACCCTCCCCCCCCCCAAAAAAAAGTGAGAACTAGAAATAAAAATACTTGGTATCGCCGCGTGCGTAAAAGCCTGAACTATCAAAATATATTGTTAATTATCCCGTACGGTGTAAACGTAAATTTTAAATTAATAAAAAGTAAAATACAGGCAAAAGTGGTACAGATAAAAACTACAGATACCGGCACAAAAAAAGATGAGCCCTCATACCGCCCCGTATACGCAAAAATGAGAAAGTTATAGGTGGTCAAATTAGGGCAATTTCAAACATACTAATTTTGTTAAAATAGTTTGAGATTTTTTTTAAACTGTACAATAGAAAAGCATATAACATGGGTATTCTTTTAATCATATTGACCCACAGAACAAAGAAAACGTCAATTTTACTGTAAAGTGTACAGTGTGAAAAGAAAACCTTCCAAAATTTGCTTAATTGCAGTTCTTTTCAATTTTCCCACACAAATAATTATTTTTTTGGTTGCGCCGTACATTTTATGGTAAAATAAGTGTAATTACAAAGTAAAACAAGCCCTCATATGGGTCTGTGGATGGAAATATAAAAGTTATGATTTATAGAAGGCGGAGGAGGAAAAACGAAAAGGCAAAAATAAAATGGGCCTGGTCCTTAAGGGGTTAATCCTTGATATTTCCATATTTTTCATGCTTATCAGTTATGGAGATGACTAATGGGATGAGGGGGGAGTCACCGCCATAAGGGGCCTCCAGCCACGTCCTGTCAGGTCACTGAGTCCAGTCTATGGCATCCTTCATCCTTGAATCTGCACTGGCACCCGGAGGCAGTACAGAAGACGCCATGTTTAAGGCAAGATACTGAAGTATGGCTTCACACACTACCAGAACAGTTATAAGGACTCACTACCTCACAAAACATGCCTCGAGGGTCACACTTTAAGAAACACCGGTTCAGTTCGTCACCACCCGGTACAGCAAACGAATCCGGTGCGCAGCAAATATTCCTTTAGCAACAATACCAAGTACTATACCTAACACTCTAGTGGCCAACAGTGCACTGGATCCTCTCTACCTCACACAAACACCTCTCTACACGGCAGCCCGCCACCGCTACAGCAAATCTCCCGCTGGAAGGGGCGTGGCTAAACCACGTGACAATCACAGTCTCCGCCACCATATTCTTGAAGACCAAAACTAATGTAAACTGTTCAGTGATTGCATTGTAGTAGTGTTTCCCCAGTGTGTCTCATGCTGTTGTAAAACTACAACTCCCAGCATGCTGGGAGTTATAGACGCTATTTGAAAAAACACTGCATTTTAGGGATATTGTTATACGCAATAGAAACCGGTAGTGGGCGCTTTTCTTTATGGGCTAAAAGTCTGATGTAATAATAAGCGCAGATTTGTCAAGCACAGTATGTACAGGGTGCATACCTCCCAAGTGACCCTTTTGGGGGGACAGTCCCTATATTTGACCTATGTCCCTCTGTCTCTTTTTTTATGTGAAAATAGTTTAGTATAAATAAACTGTCTGCATTGTTCAAGAAACTCTATATCAGTGGTCTCTAACCTGTGGACCTCCAGATGTTGCAAAACTACAACTCCCAGCATGCCCGGACAGCCTTTTGCTGTCCAGGCATGCTGGGAGTTGTAGTTTTGCAACATCTGGAGGTCCGCAGGTTGGAGACCACTGGTCTATATGCTTCCTAACTGTATCTTAGACCAACTTATATAATATTCCATGATCTGATGCACGGTCCTGCAACCTGAAGAGAGCTCAGCAGCCGTGACTCGCCGCTAAGTGATTACGCTTTTGTCCGGCCTTAACCCTTTTAACCCCTTACAGGGGTAGTCCAGTGGTGAAAAACATATCCCCTGTCCCAAGGATAGGGGATACGTTTCAGATCGCGGGGGGTCCGACCGCTGGTGCCCCCAGCAATCTCCTGTATGGAGCCCAGGCTCGCTGGCCAGATGGCGCGTGTTGACCACCGCACGAAGCGGCGGCCGACATGCCCCCTCAATACAACTCTATGGCAGAGCCGGAAATTGCCGAAGGCAGCGCTCCTACTCTGCCATAGAGTTGTATTGAGGGGGCGTGTCAGCTGCCGATTTGTGCAGTGGTCAACACCCGCAGGCTGTCGGGGCCCCGTACAGGTGATCGCCTGGGGGCCCCAGCAGTCGGACCCCCCGCGATCTGAAACGTATCCCCTATCCTTAGTATAGGGGATACGTTTTTCACCACTGGATATCTCCTTTAAGGAGACAGCTGATTTTGGCCTTAAAGGAGAACTACGGCGCAAAAATGTTAACTTCTCCTGTGCCCAGGCTGCATCTTCTCCCTGCTGCCGAGCTCCTTACATGACAGTGCGCTCAGCCTATCACCAGTTGAGGTGGGACATCACTGCGGCCAGCAATACGCTGCCTGCATTGTGACGTTCCAAGCCTAAGAAGCAGGGAGCCAAGCAGCGCTGGAGGAACGGTACACTGATCTCGGCCCAACGGGGGAATGTAGGAAGATGAGTTAAAGTTTGTTTTTTTAGTTTTTGCAGCCTGGGCACGGGAGAAGTTAACATTTTAGCACCCCAATTCTCCTTTAAGGACACAGACAATTTTATTTTTGTGTTTTCGTTTTTTCCTCCCCGCCTTCCACAGACCCAAGTGAGGGCTTGTTTTTGGAGTGACCAATTTAACTTTGTAAAGCTAGGTTTTTGCAAGGATTTTTTAGTAGGCGTTTGGCGTTTTTACCTTTGTGTGGAATTTGCTTTTTTTTTGGCGCCTTTGGCTTTTTTTGTTGTTGTTTTTTTTCAAAATTTGTTGAGTACCAAAAAAAAGGATGCAGTAGGGAAGGAAAAAAATTTATTTAACAAAATTTTTATTTTTTTATAACATCATTTTTATTAATTTTTAATAAAGTATGTGTGTGTTTGACTTATTTTTCTCTATTTTTTACAGGTAGTACTACTACTCCCAGCATGGAACAGACTGTTCCATGATGGGAGTAGTAGTACCTGTACTAATAGACATATCGCCCGATGCGTTCGTCCATAATATAGCAGAGATGCGGAGAGCTCACATCTCTGCTCTGTACTCTGGCCAGGGATGTGAATAGAACATCACTCATTCATATTTTCTGCCCAGAGTGGGGGTTGGCCGGATGGTTGCTGCCAATCTCCGCTCTCAGCGGGAAATATGAATGAGTGATGTTCTATTCACATCACTGGCCAGAGTATAGAGCAGAGATGTGAGCGCTGTATAGAGCCGCTCCGCATCTCTGCTATATTATGGATGATCGCATCAGGTGTCAGGAGTAACACCCGGGGCAATCACCAGCCAGATTATTCATATTTTAGACAGGGATCCTGAGTGACTATCCACATAGATGGAAGGATACAAATAACAATGAAAGTGGTTATATAGTGTGCTAAGGCAGTCTTTTACAACTAGTGTGCCGTGACATAGTGTAAGGTGTGCCGTGGGTTCCTTTCGGGACACAGGGATGCCTCTAAGTCCCTGCGGCCGCGCGTTTTTAAAGTAAACCGCCAGAAGGTAGCGCACACAGGGACGTCACTGATGTCCCATGCGTGCGCCCATAGCAACATCGCGGAGGATCGGAGCAGCGAGGAGGACGCACGCTGTCAACATGGTAAGTGTTACCAGCAGCGCGTCTCCTTCGGTGTTCCGAGCACCGCTCCTCCGGTCCCGGGACCTACCCCTATAGCCGGACCGGAGGAGCGGTGCTCGGTACACCGAAGTGGGGCAGTACACAGGCATACACCCTTCAGTAATACACTGTATGGCTGAAATCTGTATGTCTGTGGGGGAACTATACTGCACCTAATGTGGGGGGACTATACTGGACCTAATGTGGGGGGGACTATACTGGACCTAATGTGGGGGGACTATACTGGACCTAATGTGGGGGAACTATACTGGGCCAAATGTGGGGGAACTATACTGGGCCTAATGTGGGGGAACTATACTGGGCCTAATGTGGGAGAACTATACTGCACCTAATGTGGGGGGACTATACTGCACCTAATGTGGGGGGACTATACTGGGCCTAATGTGGGGGAACTATACTGCACCTAATGTGGGGGGACTATACTGGACCTAATGTGGGGGGACTATACTGGACCTAATGTGGGGGGACTATACTGGGCCTAATGTGGGAGAACTATACTGGGCCTAATGTGGGAGAACTATACTGCACCTAATGTGGGGGTACTATACTGCACCTAATGTGGGGGGACTATACTGGGCCTAATGTGGGGGAACTATACTGCACCTAATGTGGGGAGCTATACTGGGCCTAATGTGGGGGAACTATACTGGACCAAATGTGGGGGACTATACTGGACCTAATGTGGGGGAACTACAACCTAATGTTGGGAAACTACAACCTAATGTGGGGGTAACTATACTGCCAACCCAATGTGGGGGGAAATAAGATATATGCAAGATAAGATATATGCAGTGTGCATAGGAATTTGTTCATAGTTTTTTTGTTTTTTTTTTAACTATAGTCCGGCCCTCCAAGGAGACAAGTGCAGTAAGTACTGAGTGACAGTGAGACAGATAAATAGATATAGTGCAGTGCATTTTTTCCCTCTTTTTAAATTTATTTATTTTTTGCTCGTCAACCTCAGTAGCGGTGCCCCGAGGAAATTTTTTCTGAGGTGTGCCCCGACCCGGAAAAGGTTGGGAAACACTGTGCTAAGGAATACTGGCATAGACTAGGATAAGCTTATAACAGTGAGGAGGTGCATAGCACCTCCCTCAACACATATAGCACTATACCAACATAAGAGGGTGTTAGAGACCCTCTTTAGCACTATATGCAAGTACAATCCATAGTATAAGCGGTATAGCACCTATATAGGAGGGTGTGAGAGACCCCCTACAGCATGATAGAGGAGCACTCCTCACAATAAATACAGCAATATCCATTCAGAAGGGAGTGTGAGACCCCTTATAGAGATATATGGGACGGTGTGAGAGGCCCCCCATCGTGCTGTAATTATAATAAGCTTCCAGCTGCCATAGAAATCCTATATGTGGAAGGTGATATACAAGGAGGAACAAAGTAAACCCTGTTCAAACCACCCAAATACCACATAATAGATCTAAAGGGAGGGTGCAAAATCAACCCCCTCACTGATAAGTACTGCCGGAAGCGCTGGAGGTTCTCAGTCTTTTGCCTCCAGACCACAGGGACAGATTATCGTGACGTCACGACTCCACCTCCGTGTGACATCATGCCCCACCTCCTCAATGCAAGTCGTGACGTCACGATAATTCGTCTCCGTGGTCTGGAAGCAAAAGACTGAGAACCTCCAGCGCTTCCAGCAGTACTTACAGGTGGGTGCTGCATGCTAGATTGCAGGGGTCCCCAGTGGCGGGATCCCCGCGATCAGATATCTTATCCCCTATCCTTTGGGGATAAGATGTCTTGGGGCCGGAGAACCCCTTTAAGTCCTATGTCTTTAAGGGATTAAAGGGGATAGCATAAAAAGATGCACTCACCGCAAGGATTGTGACTCAAAGCTCCTACATGGAGTGACCGGCTGACCTGGCTTTTAGATGTGTGGGGGGCACTGAGAGGGGTTTTACCTTGATCAGCTTTCCACAAAAAAACTTAATATGTCATTAGGTTGAATCAAATTATCCTCTTAAGGACATCGGACATAAATGTATGCGCACCAGAACTTTTATGTACAACCTATATATGAAGTGAGCACCAAAGCTGCGCTTACTTTCTGCATTGCAGGTCCTGGCTGCTATCAACAGCCAGTGACACATCGGTAATGGCAGACAAAAAAAAAAAAGGCCCTTATACAGCCCCATATTCGGAAAAATTAGAAAGTTATAGGTGGTCAAAATAGGGCAATTTTAAAGATACTTATTTTGTAAAAAAAAAAAAGAAAGAAAGTTTGAGTATTTTTAAAAGAAGTACAATAATAGTAAGACCAATCTAACAAGTGGGAGAAGGGTACTCCAGCTCCACAAAAAATAAAAACGTATAGCTTTATTCCATTATGTCTTAAAATCCAAAACAGTCAAAACAAAATATAAGGTGCTCAAGTAGGTTAAAACCCACGTACACCGACGCGTTTCAAACTATAAAGTTCTTAGTCATGGCATAAGGTCTGCACAATGTGAATGACTTTATATACTGAAGCACTGACCCGAATTCAGATACTGCTTCTCCTCCCCAAATGGAACTTCTTCCATCCGGAAGGACACCTAGGCAGTTGCATACAAATAAACAAAGTCCAGAAACTGAACTGAAACATTTAAACTTCGTATCATTACTTCACATCTGACAGGTGAGAATAAAGAATGATTAGCGTTAATGGCAAGGAGGTAGTAGATTCGCTAAGCCTGTGTGAATGATGGCTTGGTCTGTGTCAGGGAGCGGAGTCTAAGGTGCTGCTGGTTTTCACCAGAGCCCGCCACAAAGCGGGATGGACTTGCTGCGGCAGGCGGCATCCAGGTCTCTATCCCTGACACGACTTGTCCATACAGGCTGCTGAGGAGAAAACGTGGTACAGGAGGAATATGGCAACTCGTAGTCAGAATAGCAGAAGGTCAGGGCTGGCAGCACGGTAGCAAAAACAGGGACGTAGCAAGAGGTCAATAGGCAGGTCGCACAGGAGCAAGTAGGTCAGGAACACGGTAAGGAAAGACACAATAAACGCTTTCAATAGGGCACTGGGCACACAATGATCCGGCAAGAGGTAGAGGGAGGTGCACATACTTATAGAGAAGGGACAGGTACAAATACTAATAAACGGCGCACTGGTCCTTTAAATCTCAGAGCTCCGGCACACGCGCGCCCTAGGAGGCGGGAACATGCACTTCGGCATTGTGAGAACACGGAGGAAACAGAAGGAGGAGGTGAGTGACGACCCAAGATTCACATGTGAGCGAGTCCCGCGATGCGAATCCTGGGCCCGCCAGAGGACAGAGGAAGAGAGCACTCTGGGCAAGTGTGACTAGCCAGAGGGCTCGCCGTAACAGTTAGTATATATATATATATATATGCTAGATCATTTTTCTAATTCATGTCTAGCAGTCCATCTCAAGCCCTTCTCCAACAGGAGAGAGGAAAGGCACCAGCAAGGTTCCAGGTACGATGTTCCCTTTCACCAAAACTACTCCGAACAACTAGGCGTTAACCAAGTTGCCACCGAGAAACCGGTTCAGCATTCCTGCCGAAGGCATGGCAGGGAGGTGGGGAAACTGATGTCCACACACACCTCCCCTAGACCGGCAGGAGGGACACCTAGAAGGGCTATCGCACCCTGACCAAATCCTAGTGTACATAAAAAAACACAACAGTGAGCACAGTGACAAAACATATAAATAAATAAGTGTGCACAGCGTGATACTGCCCCGACATCCAGCTGGATCTATAAAAATTCCTCTGCAGATCAACAGCCAGAAGGCAGGAACGCTAGAGGTGAGTGCTCAGAAGAGTGAGAGATAAAGTGCATGCTGGGTGCCATCAGTCAAGTGGGGTCGCTACTCCCAAATTAGTTTCCGGCACCCTGGGGTCACCACCCCAAGGGCACTTTTGCACCTCGGCCTTCACTCTACCCAAACCTTAGGGCGAGATCCAGAAGATACAGGTCGCTTCAGGGCCTGCTGCCTGGCCATACAGCTGACCCTAGTACATCTGCACCATTCTGTGTGGTTACTGTATCCTGCCTTGGTGGTCTTCCACACCGCCAACTAACAGGAAGGTACTAGACTTGATCTTAGCCAAAAGGCCTAGATGCGATTGGCATGGGATGCCATAGACCGCATCCTCGTGCACGTTTTTTTGTCTGAACACTTGCACTTTTTACTTGCACTTGGGTGATTTGAGAGCACGTACCTCGGCTAAAAATAAAAGATGTCTGACGAACGATTTCAGTAGCCATCGTGTTCTGTTCACTGCCTGGTTAATGGCAGGGAATGGAAACGCAGAGGGCATACAGGTACGGTCCTTAAATACTTAAGTACCAAGATGTGAGGGCATACCTGGACTGGCTAAGGCATGGGACCATTTAACATTACATCCTTCAATCAAGGTCGTCATCTGCAAAGTAGAGCTTATGTGACACAGAAGCACTATGGTCATGCATGAGCACATGAAAAGAAAACATGTTAGTTTAACAGAAGAAGAAATAGCCCAGTAAGTTAGGAAGGATTAAATTAATAATGTATTATGGAGGTAAAAAGCTCTTTCTGTCAAACCTAGTCATATGTGAGTCATTCATCAGGAGAATGTACCTCTTCTTTCCTCACACAGCGAACAGTGTTTATATAGAGAATGATACCCTTTCTCTCCTCCTGCCTAGTATTTTAGTGTTACAGGGGGAGATTTATCAAAACCTGTGCATAGGAAAAGTCGACCAGTTGCCCATAGCAACCAATTAATTTGCGTCTTTCATTTTGAAAAAGGCCTTTAAAAATTAAAGAAGCAATCTGATTGAATGCTATAGGCAACTGGTCAACTTTTTCTCTGCACATGTTTTGTTAAATGTCCCCCACAGGCTGTTATATAGAAGCTATAGTCATACATCATGTATATTTACCTCATCCTGGCAAGTGAATATTTAGACAGACAAGCAGACTCCCTCATACATCAGTATGTAAGTAAACTGTATGCAGTGTGTCAGCTGTATATGATGCAGTCTATTTGGCTGTACTGAGGAAAACTGAGCAACTAAAAAAAGGCCTTACCAGATAGGAGACTGCCTACAGGACGTATCCCATGGCAACAATCAACAAATGTGAGAGCATACAGCCTATATAGATAGAGCTGCTTTTCAAAAAACTATTGATGACACATAATGTATCGATTTAGAGCCATTTATCTGTATGGTAATAAAAGTATGTCCTGGTGCCCTGGTACTTAATGCACCAGGATGTACATTTCCTGACATTGCATGACCTAAGGGTAATTTCGACTATAAAGCGAGCAAAGTAGCTGTGCTCACTTCATAGAAGGAAGGTCCGATCACAAACAGCAGGTGCTATCCGGAGCCTGGACCTTTGCACTAACAGCAGACATCATCGATCAAGCTGATGCTCGTCATTAACTGGTCAGATGCCATGATCAATACTAATCACGGCATCTTAACCCATTAACTACGCAGGACGTATATTTACGTCCTGCGCCGACTCCCGCAATATGAAGCGGGGTTGCACCGCGATTCCGCATCATACCGCGTCAATCCCGGCGCTCATCAACAGCCGGGACCCGCGGCCAATACCACACATTGCCGATCGCGGCGATGTGTGGTATTAACCCTTTAGTCAAAGCTGACTGCCACTTCTAGAGTGAAAGTGAAACTATCCCGGCTAGTCCCGAACAGCTTACAGGACACTGGGAGGGCCTCCTCGGTGTCCGATCGACGAATGACTGCTCCGTGCCTGAGATCCAGGCAGGAGCAGTCAAGTGCCGATAACACTGATCACAGGCGTGTTAATACACACCAGTGATCAGCATGAAAGATCAGTGTGTGCAGTGTTATAGCCCCCTATGGGACCTATAACACTGCAAAAAAAAAGGTAAAAAAAAGTGTTAAAGGTAATTTAACCCCTTTCCTAATAAAAGTTTGAATCACCCCCCTTTTCCCATAAAAAAAATAAAACAGTGTAATAAAAATAAAACATGTGGTATTGCCGCGTGCGTAAATGTCCGAACTATAAAAATATATCATTAATTAAACCGCACGGTCAATGGCGTACGCGCAAAAAAAAGCGTATTTTTGGTCACTTTTTATACCACTAAAAAATGAATAAAAAGTGATCAAAAAGTCAGATCAAAACAAAAATTGTACCGATAAAAACTTCAGATCACGGCACAAAAAATGAGTCCTCATACGACCCTGTACGTGGAAAAATAAAAAAGTTATAGGGGTCAGAAGATGACATTTTAAACGTATAAATTTTCCTGCATGTAGTTATGATTTTTTCCAGAAGTACGACAAAATCAAACCTATATAAGTAGGGTATCATTTTAACTGTATGGACCTACAGAATAATGATAAGGTGTCATTTTTACCGAAATATGCACTGCGTAGAAACGGAAGCCCCCAAAATTTACAAAATTGCGTTTTTTCTTCGATTTTGTCGCACAATTATTTTTTTTTTCGTTTCGCCGTGAATTTTTGGGTAAAATGACTAATGTCACTGCAAAGTAGAATTGGTGACGCAAAAAATAAGCCATAATATGGATTTTTAGGTGGAAAATTGAAAGGGTTATGATTTTTAAAAGGCAAGGAGGAAAAAACAAAAGTGCAAAAACTGAAAAACCCTGAGTCCTTAAAGGAGTAGTCCAGTGGTGATTCAGTGGTGAGCAACTTATCCCCTATCCTAAGGATAGGGGATAAGTTGCAGATCGCGGGGGGTCCGACCGCTGGGGCCCCCTGCGATCTCCTGTACGGAGCCCCGACAGCCCGCGGGAAGGGGGCGTGTCGACCTCCGCATGAGGCGGCGGCCGACACGCCCCCTCAATACAACTCTATGGCAGAGCCGAAGCGCTGCCTTCGGCAATCTCCGGCTCTGCCATAGAGATGTATTGAGGGGGCGTGTCGGCCGCCGCCTCGTGCGGGGGTCGACACCCGCTATCTCGGCGGAGAGCCGGGGCCCCGTACAGAGAGATCGCAGGGGGCCCCAGCGGTCGGACCCCCCGCGATCTCAAACTTATCCCCTATCCTTATGATAGGGGATAAGTTTTTCACCACTGGACTACCCCTTTAAGGGGTTAAGGACCAAGCCCATTTTCACCTTAAGGGCCAGAGCATTTTTTGCACATCTGACCACTGTCACTTTGAAGGGGTTATCCAGCATAAGGTGATTTTAGTACATACCTGGACATGCTTAGGAAGGATCTGCGCTTGTCTTGGGCTAAATGGCTATGCTGTGAGGTTACCATTACACTGTGGATAGCTTTCTGTGAACTTGTATTTCCTGTTTTCAGTTTTCTTTTTTTGCCTACAAATCCCATGATACCATTTTCCTCCTTCCCACACATCAGCTACCCCACCCATTGAAACTAAATGAGCTGCAGACCTGTGGTCTTCAATCAGGATGCCTACAGCTGTTGCATTAGTTGCAGATTGCTCTCTCCACCCATTGAAGCAGACAGGCTCCCTGTCAGCAGCTGACTAGTGAGTCAGGTCTCAACCGCATTGCAAGCTGGGAAAAATTCTGAGACAGCAGTCATTTTGTATGCTGTTAAAAATAAATATTGGGGTGAAAATCACATATGAATTGTGAGAAAACCGTCACACACAGGTAAAGACATGGTATACTATTTTGGAAACTACACCCCTCAAGGCACATAACAAGGGGTCCAGTGAGACGTAACACCCCACAAGTGTTTGACGAATTTTTTTTTCACTAAAGTGCAGTTTTTTCCCCAAATTTACCATTTTTACAAAGGGTAATGGGAGAAAATGCCCCCCAAAATTTGTAACCCCATTTCTTCGGAGTATGGAAATACCCATGTTAGGATGTAAAATGCTCTGCGGGCGAACAACAATGCTCAGAAGAGAAGGAGCCACATTTGGCTTTTGGAAAGCAAATTTTGCTGAAATGGTTTCTGGGGGGCATGTCACATTTAAGAAGCCCAGAACAGCAAAAAAAAGAAAAACACTTGGCATACTATTTTTGAAACTACACCCCTTTAAGGAACGTAACAAGGGATACAGTGAGCCTTAACAATCCACAGGTGTGTGACGACTTTTCGTAGAAGTCGGATGTGTAAATGAAAAAATATTTTTTTTCTTCACTAAAATTATGTTTTTTTCCCCAAATTTTACATTTTTACAAGGTGTAATAGGCGAAAATGCCCCCCCAAATTTGTAACCCCACACTCCATGTGTGGATGTCAATTGCACTGCGGGCGCACTACAATGCTCAGAAGAGAAGGCGTGTCATTGAGCTTTTGGAGAGAGAATTTGTTTGGAATGGAAGTCGGGGGCCATGTGCATTTACAAAGCCCCCCATGGTGCCAGAACAGTAGAAACCCCCCCCCCCCACATGTTACCCCATTTTAGAAACTACACCCCTCACAGAATTTAATAAGGGGTGCAGTAAGCATTTATACCCCACTGGCGTTTGACAGATCTTTGGAACAGTAGGCTGTGCAAATGAAAAATCAAATTTTTCATTTTCACAGACAACTGTTCAAAAAATCTGTCAGACACCCGTGGGGCGTAAATACTTACTGTACCCCTTATGACGCAGATCATTTTATGCCCACAAATGGGGTATTTCCGTACTCAGGAGAAATTGCCTTACAAAGTTTGGAGGTCTATTTTTCCTTTTACCTCTTGTGAAAGTAAAAAGTATGGGGCAACACGAGCATGTTAGTGTATTTTTTTTTTTACACTAACAGGCTGGTGTAGACCCCAACTTTTCCTTTTCATAAGGGGTAAAAGGAGAAAAAGTCCCCCAAAATTTGTAACGCAATTGCTCCCGAGTATGGAAATACCCCATATGTGGCCTTAAACCGTTTCCTTAAAATACGCCATGCGCTCTGAGGACTAAATAGGGGATTGCATAGGGGTGGACATAGGGGTATTCTATGCCAGTGATTCCCAAACATGGTGCCTCCAGCTGCTGCTAAACTCCCAGCATGCCTTGCAACAGCTGGAGGCTCTATTTTGGAAACACTGTTGTACGATACGTTTTTCATTTTTATTGGAGGGGGTGAGGGGGGACAGTGTAAGGAGGTGTATATGTAGTGTTATACCCTTTATTTTGTGTAGTGTAGTGTTTTTAGAGTACATTTGAACTGGCGGGGTTTACAGTGAGTTTCCCGCTAGAAGTTTGCGCTGCGGTGGCAAATTTTCTGCAGCTCAAACTTGAAGCAGGAAACTCACTGCAAACCTGTACATTCACATGGGGGGGGGGGGGGGGAACCTCCTGCTGTTGCAAAACTACAACTCCTGGCAAGCACTGACAGCCTTTGCATGCTGTGAGTTGTACTTTTGCAACTCCTGGAGGCACACTGGTTGGAAAACCTCGAGTTAGGTTCTGTTACCTAACTCAGCATTTTCCAACCAGTGTGCCTCCAGCTGTTGCAAAATTTCCACTCGCAGCATGTAGTGATCGCCGAAGGGCATGCTGGGAAATATGTAGTTATGCAACAACTGGAGGCACGCAACTACAACTCCCAGCATGGCGAGACAGCAGTTTGCTGTTCGTGCATGCTGGGAGTTGTAGTTTTGCAAGATTTAGAGGGCCACGGTTTAGAAACCACCGCACAGTGATCTCCAAACTGTTGCCCTCCAGATGTTGCAAAACTACAAATCCCAGTATGTTCAGACAGCAAACTGCTGTGTGGGCATGACAGGAGTTGTAGTTTTGCAAGATCTAGAGGGCCACAGTTTAGAGACCACTGCACAGTGATCTCCAAACTGCAGCCCTCCAGCTGTTGCAAAACTACAAATCCCACCATGCCCAAACAGCTGTCTGGGCATGCTGGGAGTTGTAGTTTTGCAACATCTGGAGGGCTACAGTTTAGAGACCACTGTATAGTGGTCTCCAAACTGTAGCCCTCCAGATGTTGCTAGGCAACAACTCACCAGCTTCCGTAGTCTGCACCAGGGAGCCGCACCTCATCTCCACCTGCCACCACCGGTAACTGACCGCAGGTCACAGCACAGTTCCCCCGTTCTGCCCGGACTACCGTGGGTGGGCAGAGTGGGGGAACTAAACTTTAACCCTCACCCCCGATCTGCTATTGGTCGGTCGCTTCTGACCGACCAATAGCAGGGATAGGAGGGGTGGCACCCCTGCCACCTCACTCCTATCCCTTCAGGGGGATCTTGGACAGCCCCGATTCCCCTTATTTTCCGGGTCACCGGAGACCCGTAATCGCCGCAAATCGCCGGTCTGAATCGACTGGCGATCACTGGGTTTGCACGGGGTGCATGCTGAATGATTTCAGCAGGAATTCTGGTCCGGTTACCCCCAGAACCCCCCCCCCCCCCGATGAGCGGCGGGGACCGGAATTCCCATGGGCATACAGGTACGCCCTGGGTCCTTAAGTACCAGGGAGCAAGGGTGTACCTGTACGCCTTATGGGAGACATTTATCATAAGGGGTCTATTGTAGACACAGATCTACCTCTTTACGTTGCCTGTCTAATTTACACTCTTGCACAAGATTTACAAAAGTTGTGCACTCCTTTGATAAATTTTGTGCAAATATAGAAAAGCCCCCCTCGTTCTACCGTGCACTCCTTCTCTAACGCACACTTCACAGAGCTGTGGCATTTTCCCGCGGTACACTGCTCAGATAGCTAGAAGTGCTGGAGCAGCAGTGTGCGCCGAACAAAACGCTTCACAATAGTAAAATCATAAATCTTTATAAAGTACACAGAGGGGGAGATTCTCAGAGAATTTTCCGGGAAAAAAAAAAAATAAAATTTTGGTGCGAAAAGTATCGACCACATTTTCAAAGAGCTTTGTGCCGCGGTTTACACTGTTCACGTCAGTTTTGTAAAAGTGGGCGTGTCCACGTATATTATCTGCTTTACATGATATTTTATGTCCAGTTTACATCAAAAATTTCACACCAGCTTTTTGATATTGAAGAAATCACAAATGGTTGTAGTTATATAGTTTTTTGTTCTTCTCATTTTAAATACGTGAATGCAGAGGTGTACTTCAGATTTGGCGGATTGCGACGATTACCAGCGTTTTATTTAATGTCAATAAAAGGGTTAACAAGGGCTTGGGGGGGGGGGGGGGGGGGGAGTTTTTTTTTATTTAAATAAAAAATTTTTTTCAATGTGTTGTGTTTTTTATAATTACATTTTCAGGCTTATTTGTGGAAGGCGTCTTGTAGACAGAATCCATTACTAAGATGGGGCTTAGCGTTAGCCCCCAAAACAACTGAAAAAATTAGGGAACCACACACTTTTTATTTTATTTAAAAGAAAAGAATGCATAGGGTTCCCTCTATTTGCAGTATCAGCCAGATACCAACCAAGCAGCAACAGCCTGACGTTACCAGGGTGGGCAAGGACCATTGTTACTGGCCCTCCCCAGCCTAAATAACGCCAGCCTGTTACCGCATTGGCCCAGGAGCGCCATTGATGCTCCGGGCCTGTTGGCTCTGGCTCTTCCCGGCACCCCTGTGGCGGTGGGTACCGGGGTAATAATTGGAGGTTAGCGCTAGATGATTTTGGGGCTAACGCTAAGCCCCGGCTTAGTAATGGTTTAAGTCTATAAGACAGCTTCCACTACTAACCCTGAAAATTCAGTTATAAGCATTCACGTATCTGAAATGAGAAGAAAAGAAAACCAAGAAATATGGGTTAGTACATTTTTTGCGCTCTCCCCTGGGGAAATCTCACATAATGCAGCGTGTTCCTAAACAGGGAGCCTCCAATTGTTGCAAAACTACAACTCCCATCATGGGGGGCTGTAGTTAAGCAACAACTGGAGTCTCCCTGTTTGGGAACACACTGCTCTGTTCCTATTATGCAAAACGCATAATGTGAACAGAGATCTGTCCCTCGGCCCTTGGACTACTACTCCTATCATGGGACAGAGTCTATCCCATGATGGGAGTAGTTGTAGTACCGCAGCACTGCTGAGGCATGACACTTGCACATCCCTCGGCTGCAGGACTTTATAGGACTACTACTCCCATCATGGATAGACCCTGCCATGATGGGAGTTGTAGTCCAGGGGCTGAGGTGCAGATCGCACTGGGTCATTCTGCGGAGACCCGCTGCGATCCACATTTAAGTTAACAAGCCGGCAGTACATGCGGCTACATTGCGCTGCCGCTGGCTCCTGTATACACTGTCATAATTCATAATCCCCGCCGCCGGGAGATGGGAGCTCTGATTGGTCAATAGCTGTTCACCAATCAGAGCTCCTGTGTTCCGGCATCGGGGATTCTGAATTATAAGAGCTGTATATAGAAGCCGGCGGCAGTGCGATGTAGCCACATGTACCGCCGTCTTGTTAACTTAAATGCGGATCGCAGAAGATCATTCTCTGGAGATCAGCTGCGATTAACTATACAAGCTGGCGGTACATGCATCTACACTGCGCTCCACGCCGGCTTCTATATACACTGTCATAATTCATAATCCCTGCCGCCGGAACACAGGAGCTCTGATTGGTGAACAGCTATTGACCAATCAGAGCTCCCGTCTCCCGGCAGCGGGAATTATGAATTATGACAGCGTATACAGGAGCCAGCGGCAGCGCGATGTAGCCGCATGTACTACAACTACTATGCGATGTAGCGCTGCGGGACTACAACTACTCCCATCATGGGACAGACTCTGTCCCATGATAGGAGTAGTAGTCCAAGGGCAGATCGCAGCAGATCATTCTCTGGAGATCCACATTTATTAACTATACAAGCTCTTACAATTCATAGATTGAGATGGGAGCTCTGATTGGTTAATAGCTATTCACCAATCAGAGCTCCCGTCTCCCGGGATTATGAATTATGACAGCTGTATACAGGAGCCGGTGGGCAGCGCTGTTTAGTCGCATGTGCCGCCAGTTTTTACAGTTAATAAATGCGGATCGCAGCGGGTCTCTGGATAATGACCCGGTCCAATCTGCCCCTCAGCCCCTGGACTATAAATCCCATCATGGGCAGAGTCTGTCCATGATGGGAGTAGCAGTCCTTACTGTCCCAAAATAGACACTTTGGTACATGTCCTCTGAGGTGGTGTATATTTGCGCAAGAAAAGTGTTTTTGCGCATTTTTTTTGCGTTAAAAAAAGGCAGTTAATAAATTTGATTCTACAGTAGAAAGTGCTCTATGGTAAACTTAACCGTAGACATGGCTATCAGATTTTGCGCAAAAAAAAAAACTCTTGCGCAAAAATACACCAAAAAATAATAAAAAAAAAGCTCTATATACAACGATAAATTCCCCTCTGTGTCCTTAAAGGACAAGTATCATGTAAAAAAAAAAAAAACTTATTCCGTCCCCTCTATAAAGCTCTATGGGAGAGCCAGAGATTGCCGAACGGCTCTCCCATAGAGCTATATGGAGGGGGCATGGCGGTTCCCGTTTTGGGCAGGAGTTTGTTTACATGATACTTCTCCTTTAAAGGGGTTAACTCCTTTATATTTCCTGTTCTTTTTGATTGCACTTCCGGCACAAAATGCTGCGTATGAAAGTACCACCAAGTTAGGGTTTTATGAATAAGTGAGCGTGCTTACATTAAGTACAGATGCCAAGAACATATTATAAGGCTGGGTTCACACAACAAAATTTCTGACCGGAATTCCACTTAGGTGCAGCAGAATCCCATTGCTGTCAATGGGATTCCGCTGCACAGTGCACACTACGGAGTTTCACAAATTTCTCCGCCAAAAGAACGAACTTGTTCAATATGTCAGGTGGCATCCGCTCCACAGACATTGCCATCTATGGGGACGGCAATGTCCACGTGGTCCTAGTGCAGACTTATTCAGTCAGCGATGGCCGCACTCTCCAGATGGATTTTGTTTGGCTGGCGATTTCGAAGTGTGAACCCGGCCTTAAGGTATGCCATTATTATCTGACCATGCCACAATGTCACCAGTGTTCTGAAGGCTGGCCATTGACTGTAATTATGCATGAGGAGACAAAGTGGCACAAGCTTTACCACATGAAACAATGGGCAGGCATCACATGGCTTGGCCTCCAAGTGATGGAACATTAATGGAAACCCTCTCGATCAGCTAGAAGAGTTTCCCCCAACCAAAGTGCCTCAAGTTGTTGCAAAACTACAACTCTCAGCATGTTGAGGAGTTGTAGTTTTGCAACAGCTGAAGGCACCCTGGTTGGAAAACAGATCTACTCATGGACGTGTATTATAATAAAAGGAAATCCCTACAATAGAAATTCAAGCGAGGAGCCAGCAGGTGGCGCTCATTGTTGCAGTCACGTTACAGGAAAGAATCTATAGCAGTTCGGGCTGCAGTAGACACTATGCTGAGCCGGCTTCCCGGAACATGCCGCCTGCACGGGAACCGCCTCGTCCTCTGATCGCTACGGGGGTGCAGCGCAGGAGCCTGACGGGGTGACTGGCCAGCATGCAGCGGGAAGTTGGTTCCTTTCCCTTGGCGCCTTCTGTAAGAGCCCGGCTGATCGCTGCCGGCTTCCATACTGTGCAGGACGTAGTAGACGTGAGAGCCAGTGATCTCGCCAGAGGTAACCATACAGCAAGGGTGCGGTGTGCCAGCTCCTGCCCGCCACCATCTGCTGGCACATGAGCATTACAGCTAGCACAACTTTATAGCCCCGCCCATCAAGGCGCTTATTGGAGGATAGACTTTCAACCTCCTCCCACCGTAGTTGGCTTTTTCATTTAACCCCTTAAGGTCCAAGCCCATTGGGCACTGTCATATACAAAAACTTTTGATATGTTGTAAAGCATGTAAAACCAATGGGTTTTGCAATTGCTCTCATAAAAAAATTTTCAGTACAGTGGTCCCTCAACATACGATGATAATACGTTCCAAATGAGCCATCGTTTGTTGAAACCATCGTATGATGAGGGATCCGTGCAATGTAAAGAATAGGAAGTTGTACTCACCTGTCCCCGCCGCTCCGGACCGTCACCGCTTGTCACCGCTGCCCTGGTTGTCGCCCTCCATTGCTGTCGCCACGTCCCTGGGGTGTCCCCAACGCTCCGGACGTCTCTGCTTCCCGGGATCCTCGCTCTCCGTCGCCGCCATCACGTCACTACGCACGCCGCTCCTATTGGATGACGGGACGGCATGTGTGGCGACGTGATGACGACGACGGAGAGCGACGGCGATGCAGGGGATCCCGAAGAGGACGCTCCGGAGCCCCAAGGACAGGTGAATGATCGTCACCGCAGCACACGGGGCACCATGAATGGCTATCCGGTGGCAGCTGAAGCAGTCTGCGCTGCCAGATAGCCGTTTATGCGATGGCCTCGACATACAAAAGCATCGTATGTTGATGCTGCCTTCAACATGCGATGGCCTCTGAGAGGCCATAGCTTGTTGAACTTATCATAGGTTGGGGGGTCACTGAATTTCATACTGAAAAAGCCAGTCAAACAACTGACCCCCCCGCCTGCTTGGACACATACTAGTCCTGCTGTGTCCATGCGTCATCACCTATGTCATGGACACATTTCCTTGATTGACAGTTGTGAGCGCAGGGCTCATAGCTGGAGGAAAAATCCTCCCACTGTCAGCTTGTGTCCCGCTACTGTCAGTGAGGACAAGCTGGGAGTTGTAGTTTTGCTAATACTAGGGGAGATGTGAGCAGACAGCATACTGAGGGAGGGGGCGGAGACCTGCACATGGAGGCCACGCCCCTTCCCTTTGAGAGGAATTCAGACTAGTGAGCTAAATTAAAAGTGTAATAAAAAATAAAGGTGCTAGACACATAAAAATTTGATGTACATGGTCAGGATTAGGTACTGAGTGATAGTTAAAAAAAAAACATTTGGGGGGGGATCTGACAGGTAGGCTTTAAGGTGTAGTGGACATGTGGCCTATCCCATCACCACCATATTAAAAATCCATGGTGCAGGTGTTTGAGTAGAGGCCATCTTCCAGTCCCTTAAAAAGTTGTGACCACCTATTATTATGTGCCCCTTGTACCACTTCCTGATCAGGCATGAATAGTCTCAGCTACATGCTGGGAAATACAGTAGCTAAGGCAACCGTTCAAGCAGAAGTGAGCAAGTGTACAGTAAATGAGGCCGAATTTAACAGATCTGCCGCCGATCACTTTAGTCTGGCCAAATGAGTTACGATTTCAAAGGTCTCCAGTTCCCCAGAAAAGATGAAGATAGTCCTAGGAGACCTCAGACTGTCATACTGGACTTTTCCATACAACCAAAGCACTTTTAGGGTAGGGTCACACAGGTTATATTTTGCTGCATATTTGCTGCGGTGTATTTTCTTACCCATTGAAGTCAATGGGTAGCAAAATACCCAGCTGATTTTGCTACCCAGTAATAGGTAAGAAAATATGCAGCAGCAAATGTGCAGCAAAATACAGCATGTGTGACCCTACCCTAAAAGCAGAACGAATTTTGCCAGACTAAACTAATCGATAGCCGACCCCTTAAATTAGAATTTGCCCTCAGTTACTGCAGCGAGCATTACACACAGCTGTTTAAATAGGACCCATGCACAATACTTGCTGACTATGGTTACGATTATATATATGCAGCCCTCCAAGGTTAAATGATAGAATAGGATGTAAATGTGGGTGAATAACACAGCCTTTTTATTTAGGAGTGGTATCCTAGGTCATGTTCTGTAGAATTGTATTCCAAATTTTGCTTGCCCTTAGAAATTGTTAAAGTATAACTCTGATGACATCCAGCCACTGGATATCTGTTTTGTAGCCCAAGACTACAGCGAGCAGGATACAGATTTGCCATATTGCCATAGACTTGCATAGGACTTTCAACAAATCTGTATCCTGATTGCTGTAGTCTCTGGCAAGTCCCAAGATGTAAACAGATATCCTGCTGCTGCTGGACCATCATCGGAGTTACACTTTAACAAGCTTACAAGCTTATCATCAGATATATTCACATAGTTTTACCTCAAATTTCTGCCTTTTTACATTGCTAGCTTTAGCCAGCAGCTTGGTTGGGTGAAGCATGTTAAATACCTCATGTATGTGTAGTCCAATGTACTCAAATTACAGTAGATGTCACATACACCAATATAAAAGCACTGTCGTGGCAACATATAAAACAAATACAGGTATGTTCACACATACTGTATAAACTGCAGATTTTATGCTGTGTAAATCAATTTAAATAACTGAACACAGCATAAAATCTGCAGTTTATACAGTGTGTGTGAACATACCCTAAGGCTATGTTTACATGTCGGAATTTCTGTGCTGTGTTCCGCATTGGAATTTGGCATGGAGCTTCTGCTGCAGCAGAGTCCCGTTGAATTCAACGGGATTCTGCTGCGCTGTGCACATGGCAGAATTTCCATGCCTGATGTTTCCGGCACAGAAATTCTGTTTTCCATGTCCACATAAAGAATGAACACGTTCATTCTTTCTATGGACTCAGCACGGAATGCATAGCTGTCAATGAGACGGCGCATTCCTGTTCTAGCACCAAAATGTGTATGCCGGTGCCTGCAGTTTAAGGAAATTCCGCACTGAGATTATCTGTGTGGACATTCTGTCAGTGAACATAGCCTAGGGATGACATTTTACACAGCAGAAATTTTTGAGACTGTCCCATTCACATGTATTGGGCTTGCAGACATCTATGTGGTGGCCATAAAAACAACACCAAAATGGAAGTGAATTTCAGTTGCAGAATTTCTGCAACAAATCTACTGCATATGAATCTACCCATAGAGTATGTTCACACTTGCAGATGTTATCATTGAGTTACCTGCATTTAAACCACAGCATATGCAGTATGTGTGAAATCTAATGCAGCTGTATGCTTGTTCCCTAAGGGCCCATTGAACAATATGGATTTCCATGTAGATCTTGCAGAGAGACTGGGCATGTTCAGTTATATGGTGGAATTCTGCCTAGCAAAGCCAATAGTCAATTCAACTTTAAATTGTAGAGGTTCATATCTGGTGCAAATATTGTGCGGTCTCGGTTCCGCTGACTGAATGAATTTCTGTAGTGTGCATGGGCCCTTAGGCTGCATCCTCACATGCTGTTTTTTTTTTTTTTTTTTTTTTTTTAAAGCAAAATCTTAGTCAATATGAAGGAAAAGTATGGAGAGAAAATGTAACTTCTCTCTTTTGTGTCCACTCCTGGTCAAAAACTACCCCAGAAACAGCATTAGAGGTCCAGCACCACAGATTTATATATTCTGGCCTCTGGCTGGCATCAAAAGTTATACTCACCTGCCTAAGGTCCCCACTGCTGCCATCCAGAAGGTGCCTGGTCCCATCTGATCATCACTTCCTCCAGGAAAGCTAATCCCAGGCTGTAGCAGTGACCCATCTCAACCAGTCATTTCCTGGAAACACCATTGATCAGCCAGCACTGGGCACGGCCTGGATGGCAGCAGTGAGACATTTGATTTGTAAGTATAACATTCCTTTTAAAACTGTTCAATAATCCTGCCTAAAAACTACGCTGCTCAAAAAAATAAAGGGAACGCTAAGATAACACATCCTAGATCTGAATGAATGAACTAATCATATGAAATCCTTTCATCTTTACATAGTGGTATGTACGGACAACAATATCACACAAAAATTATCAATGGAAATCAAAATTACCAAAGGAAATCAAATTTATCAACCCATGGGGGGCCAGATATGGAGTCACACTCAAAATCAAAGTGGAAAACCACACTACAGGCTGATCCAACTTTGATGTAATGTCCTCAAAATAAGTCAAAATGAGGCTCAGTAGTGTGTGTGACCTCCACTTGCCCGTATGACCTCCCTACAATGCCTGGGCATGCTCCTGATTAGGTGGTGGATGGTCTCCTGAGGGATGTCCTCCCAGACCTGGACTAAAGCATCCGCCAACTCCTGGACAGTCTGTGGTACAACGTGGCGTTGGTGGATGGAGCGAGACATGATGTCCCAGATGTGCTCAATTGGATTCAGGTCTGGGGAACGGGTGGGCCAGTCCATAGCATCAATGCCTTCCTCTTGCAGGAACTGCTGACACACTCCAGCCACATGAGGTCTAGCATTGTCTTGCATTAGAAGGAACCCAGGGCCAACCATTCAAGCATATGGTCTCACAAGGAGTCTTAGGATCTCATCTCGGTACTTAATGGCCAGCAGGCCACCTCTGGCAAGCACATGAAGGGTTGTGCGGCCCCCCCAAAGAAATGCCACTTCACACCATTACTGACCCACCGCCAAACCGGTCATGCTGGAGGATGTTGCAGGCATCAGAACGTTCTCATGGTGTCTCCAGACCCTGTCACGTCTGTCACATGTGCTCAGTGTGAACCTGCTTTCATCTGTGAAGAGCACAGGGCGCCAGTGGCAACTTTGCCAATCTTGGTGTTCTCTGGCAAATGCCAAACGTCCTGCATGGTGGTGGGCTGTAAGCACAACCCCCACCTGTGGACGTTGGGCCCTCATACCACCTTCATTGAGTCTGTTTCTGACCATTTGAGTGGACACAGTCACATTTGTGGCCTGGGGAGGTCATTTTGCAGGGCTCTGGCAGTGCTCCTCCTTGCACAAAGGCAGAGGTAGCGGTCTTGCTGCTGGGTTGTTGCCTTCCTACGGCCTCCTCCACGTCTCCTGATGTACTGGCCTGTCTCCTGGTAGCACCTCCATGCTCTGGACACTACGCTGACAGACACAGCAAACCTTCTTGCCACAGCTCGCATTGATGTGCCATCCAGGACGTGCTGAACTACCTGAGGCACTTGTGTGGGTTGTAGACTCCATCTCATTCTACCACTAGAGTGAAAGCACCGCCAGCATTCAAAAGTGACCAAAACATCAGCCAGCCAGGAAGCATAGGAACCAAGAAGTGGGGGTGTCTTGCTAATTGCCTATAATTTCCACCTGTTGTCTGTTCCATTTGCACATCATGTGAAATTGATTGTCAATCAGTGTTGCTTCCTGAGTGGACAGTGTGATTTCACAGAAGTGTGATTGACTTGGAGTTACATTGTGTTGTTTAAGTGTTCCCTTTATTTTTTTGAGCAGTGTAGAAATTGATCAATTTACTACTGCTGTGGTGTGGTGAATGTGAACAAAAATATTAGTTTTGTATTTGGAGATTTTGTGGTGCATTAGATAAAGACAAAATGACAGTAGAGAAGTTTGTTTGAATGACATGTTTTGTGTGCTGCAGAAGCTGGAATCTCTGAAGAGGATGCTGTGAAAGTTTTGCAGATTTTGAGGAGAGAAAAACAAAGTAGCACATCGACGACCATGAAACACACCGCTTTGGCATTACTAGAACAGGAACAAGCTGAAGCATCCATTGTAACGTTCTGCTCGGCATTAGATGACATTCTTGGTGGTGGTGTGCCGTTGACTAAGGTCACAGAAATTTGTGGACCTCCTGGTGTGGGAAAAACACAATTATGGTGCGTAGGACATTGAGTGGAAACTGTAAAAAATGAGCCCAGACAGTATTTTCTGTTTAAAAGGGTTGTCCAGGGTTAGAAAAACATGGTTGCTTTTTTTCCCAAAAACAGCTCCACTCTTGTCCTCAGTTTGTGATTGGTATTGCAGCTTAGTTACATTGAAGTGTATGAAATCGAACTATAATACCACACACAAACAAAGTATCTAGAAAAAGAAAGCATAGCTCCTTTGGTTGCGTAAAAGACACATCCCCTTTATAGACATGATAGATAAGAATGGTGCAGCCGTCCCCATATTGGTGTAGAATCCTCCTGGCCTAGTGGAACAGTAGATTAGGATAAGAAGAAAAAGCAGGTTTGTGGTTCAATCTACCAGTCATAGATTGGCCAAACATAACATGTTTCAAGGCTTAGGAGCCTCCTCGTCAGATCTGGCACGCGTCTTTTTTGATCATTAGTTTGATTTGTCCAGAGATCACTGAGGGCATTTGAGGATTTGTTTGGTTAACTGTAATACCACATACAACCTAACCCTCTAAAGTAAATATTAATTTAGATCAGGCAAAACATAAAGGAAATCTGTCCTTATGCTGCAATGTATTGAAGGATCAGGGAATCAACACCAGATAGCAGACAGACTGCAGCCATAGAAGATTCACTGCCCCACCCACCATTGATTGACAGATTTCACTAGATCACTGTGTATAGGGAGAAATCCATCAATCATCGGTGAGTGTGCGGGGGCAGTAACAGCAGTGATTTATCTGTGGCCACGTGATGCCTACTCTCAGGCTTCTCTTATCTTACTGTACATCCTGTAAGGGACGGACCACTGACAGACAGCATAATCTGAGTGACAGGTTCCCTTTAAGGATGGGGTCATAAGTAATGTGTCCTGCCACTGAAAATCCATTGGTGGATCATGTCACTACCCATTTACTCTAATGGGTAACAACATAATCCACAAGCAGAATTTCAGCTGTGGAAAACCAGCAGCAGATACGTTACGTGTGACCCTATCCTAAAGGATATGTACTTTCTGATGACACCAATAAAAACTACTACATGTGCTGCAAACAACAAGCCCTTATACATCTCAACTGTTGACTTTTTTTTTTATGGGTCTCAGGATGCAGGTAAAGTATTAATACTAAAATAAAATAAAAAATTAAACATACATACATTTGGTATTATTGAAATTATGCCTGCAAAATAAAACTAATGCATTATTGATGTCGCTAAACAATTAATAAAAGTTAATCAATAAGTTATATAATACCAGAAATGATGTCATTACAAAATAAGACTTGTTCTGCAAAAAATAAGCCATCACATGGCTACACCTACGTAAATATAAAAAGGCTATAACTTTTGGAATGTGCTGCTGAAAAAATCAAATCACTGTTTCTCCAAGGTTTAAAAAAACTGCATCCAAAAGACCTGTCAGGTCCCTGGGGCCTTAAACACTGGCCCCACAACATGACAGGTAAGGAAAACAGTGTTTCAACGATACCAGTGTGTGAAACCCAGGGAACTTGGCAGGTTCTTTTAAAAAGATTGAAGATGGAGCTCAATTTAAATAAAATTATACTGTTCTACAGTAAATATTGAGCTTAAATGGGTATTCCGGCTCCAAAAAGTTAAACAGATTTGTAAATTACTTCTATTGAAAATTTTTAATCCTACCAATACTTATCAGCTGCTGAAGTTGAGTTGTTCTTTTCTGTCTGACCACCGTGCTCTCTGCTGACACCTCTGTCTGTCTCAGGAACTGTCCAGAGAAGGAGAGGTTTGCGATGGGGATTTGCTCGTACTCTGGACAGTTCCTGAGACAGACAGAGGTGTCAGCAGAGAGCACCGTTGTCAGACTGAAAAAAACAACTTAACTTCAGCAGCTGATAAGTACTGGTAGGATTAAGATTTTAAGTAATTTTCAAATCGGTTTAACATTCTGGAGCCAGTTGATATGAAAAAAAAAAGTTTTTCACCGGAATACCCCTTTAAGTCATAAGAATGTGCCCATATTATTTGAGCCTGTTTTAAATATGCAAGTGTGAATGCGAGTTGTAGTTTTCCTGGATCTAGGAATGGCAGCCCTTTTCCATTTAGATTTAAGCTATATTTATTTATCGCTTTTTGTTCTAATCCATTGTTGCTGTCTTTTTCAGTATGCAGCTTGCTGTTGATGTACAAATCCCAGAGTGCTTTGGAGGTGTTGATGGTGAATCTGTGTACATTGATACAGAGAACAGCTTTAGAGTGGAAAGACTGGTGGAGATTGCCAATGCTTGTGTTTTGCACTGCAATCTTATAACACAGGCACATAAACAAGATGGTATGTATGGATAGAAATAAAGTGAAAGTACAGTGGGGCAAAAAAGTATTTAGTCAACCATTAATTGTGCAAGTTCTCCCACTTAAAAAGATGAGATAGACCTGTCATTTTCATCATAGGTATACCTCAACTACAAGAGACCTAATGAGTAGAAAAAATCCATAATAGCAAATTGTCTGATTTTTTAAGAATTTATTTGCAAATTATGGTGGAAAAATAAGTATTTGGTCACCTACAAACAAGCAAGATTTCTGTCTCTCATAGACCTGTAACTTCTTCTTTAAGAGTCTCCTCTGTCCTCCACTCGATACCTGTATTAATGGCACCTGTTTGAACTTATCAGTATAAAAGACACCTGTCCACAACCTCACACAGTCACACTCCAAACTCCACTATGGCCAAGACCAAAGAGCTGTCGAAGGACACCAGAAACAAAATTGTAGCCCTGCACCAGGCTGGGAAGACTGAATCTGCAATAGGCAAGCAGAATGGTGTGAAGAAATCAACTGTGGGAGCAATTGTTAAAAAATGGAAGACATACAAGAACACAGATAATCTCCCTCCATTTGGGTCTCCATGCAAGATCTCACCCCATGGTGTCAAAATGATCACAAGAACGGTGAGAGAAATCCCAGGTACCTGCAGAGAGCTGGTACCAAAGTATTAAAGGCTACCATCAGTTACACACTACGCAGCCAGGGACTCAAATCATGCAGTACCAGACGTGTCCCCCTGCTTAAGCCAGTACATGTCTGGGCCTTCTGAAGTTTTCTAGAGAGCATTTGCATTATCCAGAAGAGGATTGGGAGAATGTCAGATGAAACCAAAGTAGAACTTTTTGGTAAAAACTCAACTTGTCGTGTTTGGAGGAGAAAGAATGCTGAGTTACATCCAAAGAACACCATACCTACTGTGAAGCATGGGGGTGGAAACATCATGCTTTGGGGTCTGTTTTTCTGCAAAGGGACCAGGACGACTGATCCATGTAAAGGAAAGAATGAATTTGGCCATGTATCGTGAGATTGAAGATGAAACGTGGCTGGGTCTTTCAGCATGACAATGATCCCAAACACACCGCCCTGGCAACAAAGGAGTGGCTTTGTAAGAAGCATTTCAAGGTCCTGAAGTGGCCTAGCCAGTCTCCAGATCTTAACCTCATAGAAAACCTTTGGAGGGAGTTGAAAGTCCTTGTTGCCCAGCGACAGCCCCAAAACATCATTGCTCTAGAGGAGATCTGCATGGAGGAATGGGCCAAAATACCAGCAACAGTGTGTGAAAACTTGTGAAGACTTACAGAAAATGTTTGACCTCTGTCATTGCCTACAAAGGGTATAGAACAAAGTATTGAGCTGAACTTTTGTTATTGACCAAATACTTATTTTCCACCATAATTTGCAAATGAATTCTTTAAAAATCAGACAATCTGATTGTATGGATTTTTTTCTCATTATGTCTCATAGTTGAGGTATACCCATGATGAAAATTACAGGCCTCTCACATCTTTTTAAGTGGAAGAACTTGCACAATTGGTGGCTGACTAAATACTTTTTTGCCCCCACTGTATTTATTGCAAAAAATCGAAGAAAAATAAGTTCCAGGTGTCAAAAAAGAAGTAATTTCACATATTATTCGCCCAGCCCTGAACATCTTAAACACACACACACACACACACACATAGGACATTTCTCCAAGTCATACCTTAAACAGCCATACACTTTAAATGATCTGGATTTACTTTAAGCTGAAATGTTGCTTTGGACATGGTGATAAGTTACTAGCTTCTCTCACATTAAAGGGAGACTGACCGCTTATATTCTCAATGAATATGTAGACTGTTGGACTGATACAAGGAAATGTGAATTGGACATGCCAATTCCCCAGTATTTGCTCCCTCCATGGACTCCTTTTTAAATCAACTTTATTCAGCAGGCACAAGTGTCCAGAAGATGGGTCCAACCTGCTCAAGTGCCACTTGCCTCCTCACAACCCCCCCCCCCCCATGCTTGAAAGACATCCAGTGCTAAGCTTCCTCAACCAGAAACGTATTACCGATTATATATATAGTTGTCCTTGTCAAAAAAAAAAAAGTAGGTCCACTATATATTTATGACCATTCAGATGGATGCATGTTTACTTGCAACTTATGTATAGTCCTTATCTGTGGGGCCTAGGGTAAGTCTACATTTTGGTAGAAAAAAGATAACTTCACAGACTCCACAACATTGAAATATAGGTTGTGGGCACACATTATCATAGTGGCATCTCATACCCTCATTTAAAAAGGTTTGTCACTAGGAAATTCAGAGTGGAAACCTGTTGGTAACCAAATGTACTACTATTTTAATGAAGCACTGCATAGGCAATATATGTTCAGTCAAAGGTTAGTCTTGGGTGCAAAAATTCTACATAATTTGCTCAGAAAAATACTGGCTTAGATGACTTTTGTCACATTTTTTATGACACTTTTCAGTCATGTCCAACAAAAGGGATATGCCCTCTGTAAAAACAGTAGATGTGGCTTCAGTAAAAGGGGTGCCAAATGTTGACTTAAATTCAGATTTAAATGGGAACTCCACTCCGGTACATACATTCTTATTCCCTATCCACAGGATAAGTGTCTGATTGTGGAGGGTCAGACTGCTGGGAACCCCAGCTCTCCTCATGTACGGAGCAAGCTCTGCTCTGTGCATGGATTATCCTTTGGATAGGGAATAAGAACGTATGTACCAGAGTGCCCCTTAACAAAAAACCTGAACATCTCTGATAAATGTGTCACATTCCTTAACTGCCTAAGATTGACTAAGAGTTAAGACAGTTTAGTAAATCTGGGCTTATGTGGTTTGGACCAGTCTTTCCCATACTCACATCCGTTTTTTTTTTTGTTTTTTTTTTGTCATTTTTCAAATAGAGTCTTCTCTGTAGAATATTGAATTTTTAATATTTAAATTAGCAGTCCAGGAATTTTTTTTTGCTTATATAGAGCAGCATAACCTTATTAGAAAATAATGTAGAGGCCTTGTGTATAACTGTTTTAGTTATTGTGGTAAGCATGGGTTGTCTGCCTTCTTGATTCCTAATTCCCGTTTGATGTAGTTTCCTTATTCAGCCTACATATTTTTTATAAAGCCTCTGGCTTTGAAAAGGCGGAGGTGGTGGGGAATTCTCAGTGCACTTCCACTGCGTGCCATCTAGGTGCACCAACTCATGCTATAGAGTATCATACGAGATACAGCTTCAGTCCGTCTCCTTTCCTCCCTGTTAGCACCTACACACAGGAGATCTGTGTGAGGCAACAATTCACAGGCCACTAGAGAATCTGCACACTGAAAAGACAGCCAGTGTGAGTAAGAAGACTTCACAGCCGAGCAGTGTGTGTACCCACTACATCACTGCATTCCTGGTCTTAAAGAAAGGGTAGACATAATGGCCCTGATTGATCAAAATCCGTGAGAGAAAACTGGAGGGATTTTGCCCACAGTAACCGATCACAGCTCAGGATTAATATCTTAACAGCTGAGCTGTGATTGGTTGTTGTGGGCAAAATCTCCAGTGTTTCGCTCACACATTTTGATACATTAGGACCACTATTTCCAGAAGTGTTTTATGCATGGTGTACAAACAGAGAGACAAGAGGGTGGAACTGGTTAGGGAGGGGTCTAAGCTGCCAGAATGTACCTGATAGAAGATGATGTAATCTTGTAGTACACAAGAAGTTAGTAGCACAGAACAAACTGACCTCCAGTCTACACATTAGTGCATGTAATTTTCTGGATGTCAAACTGGGGATCACATGATCTAGCTGGTAATTGAATCTGCGGATGAGCAGAGCTTAGGTGAAACAGATAACACCCATATTTACTGGGCAAATAAACTGGAGTGCTTCTTGTAAGTGTCAGAAATAGACAAAATAGATGAGATGTAAATGGATGTTAATGAGTTAAAAACACAACAGAAATAAAATCTTTTTGAATCTGTCAAAACATGGGGATATTTATCAAAACCTGTGTATAGGAAAAGTGGTGCAGTTACCCATAGTAAATCAAAATCAAACTGCTTCTTTCATTTTTCAGAGACCTTTTTAAAAATGAAAGAAGCAATCTTATTGGTTGCTATGGGCAACTGCACCACTCTTCCTCTACAAAGGTTTTGATAAATCTCCCCCATATTGTGCACTTCTATTTTATGCTTCCTGAAGACAATTAACATTGATATCATGATATATTTCTTTATTTATTTTTGGTTTTCTTTTATTTTAGATCAGAAAATAGCCATGCAGAGGTTTACTCTCAACAACATACTGTCACACATGTATTACTTCAGCTGCCATAACTATGCTGAGCTTCTTGCACAGATTCTTGTCCTTCCGGATTTTATGGCCCAGCATTCAAAGGTAAGGTGTATAGGCCTTTCCCATGTATATAGAATACTGTCCTTTATTCAACATTAAGTGAGTGGGTAAAAGTTTGGGCCTTTTATTGAATTGTCTAATAAAATAGTACCATTTTGTTACTGGCTGCTTCTGGTCCAGCTTACACCCCTAGGGAGATAGATACAGTACTTTACTGAAATCATCAATATATAAAGACCTGAGTCCTTCACCAATTGTAATAATTTAGGGTAGGGTCACACGTTGCGTATACACAGTGTATTTCATGCTGCGCAAAATCCGTTGTGCAGCGGGAAATGCCCTGCATATTCTCCTATGAGCAGACGCACAGTGCTACCTGCGGCAGCCCTATGTGTACAGTGAGGTTTGGAGGATTCTATTTGGTGAGTGACTGCATTCATCCATATTGGTGTTTTTGTTGTATGTCTGAAGGTCACACATAAACAAATAACACAGGAGGTATTACCATTGATACATGATTGATTGATTGTGTTACATACATACTGTTTGTGTGTGTTTTGGTTATATATGAAATCATTAGCTTTAGGAGACATTCACACTGGAGGATTTATTAACAAGTTTGCAGCGAGTGTCCGGCTGCGAGTTTGAGCCACGGCGAAATTTCCACAGGAAATTACATTGACGTCAGTGGGGTATGTTGTGGAATGTCCACTGCGGAAACTCCACCACAGCTCAAGCTTGTAGCGGGAAACTCACTATTAAATCTGCTCTTACTTTTGATATCAATAAGACGGTAGGGGTGTGTGGGACTTTCCTTTTCTGTTGAACTTTTTATATCAAACAGCAGAGGGCACTATTACAACAAATATCTTTCCTCCCTTTTTTTTACTGCTCTGGCTATTGTATTCTGAAATCTACTGCGTCATTTAGGATTTAACTAATGCTTTACCTTTGTGATTTTCAAATGTTGTGAACACATTCTATAAATGACTTTTGCATGGTAGTAAGATCTTATGTGATTTTAAATGAAGACAACTTTTTTAAAATAAAAGCAGACTCTGTTGTTCTGACTTCTCTAACCCCTTGCAAGCAGTTGTTATTGTCGGAAAACCTGTGCTTCTCAAGCAGCCACTGCAGAGGAAATCTAGTGTTAAATGAACAGCTGACTATGTAGCTCCTGAACACACTTAATCCAAAGAAGCAAGAAATAGTTTGTTTGATTGGTCCCCCACTATCATGACAGCCCCCACTATGATGACAGCACAGCAGTGGACCCCCACTATGATGACAGCATATGGATATGAGTTGTCTCCATGGTAAAATCCCTTTAAATGATCCCTATTTATATAAATCTTATGACCCTTGTCAAATGTATTCTAAAGATATGATTAGGGCTAAAGCTATATTGTGACATGTGAATTAGTATACTTGATGTGCTTAAAACTTAATGTTTAATAATTATAAAATATGTTGCCAGAATAATGAATAATAAAGGTGCCACAGTCAGCACCCATATACAGTGAAGTGCCACAATCAGCACCCAGGTAATGCTTAGATCTTCTATCAGGATCAGTATAAAGCAATAGATTGCAAAACAACAATTGCATCAGTGGCTCACTACAATGCCCCTAGAACCACCCAACGCGTTTCTGTCGCCAAGTTATTGGCGGCTTCCTCAGGGGAGAAACCGTTTAGGGATTGTGAGCATTACGTCAGGGTAGGTTTACTATGATAAAAGCCACCCCCCAGGTATCATATAATTATAAAGAGATGCGCATAGTATATAGGATCTCCATGCAAGTGAAATGTGTGCCAATTTTAGCACATTAAACTCCTAAGGTCAATGGGCAAATTTGTCAGCATCAGTCTGTCCGCATTTATTATGGGGGTGCTAGTTTTCAAACGGCCGGTGACCTGCATAAAGGAGTCAATCACAACTGAATGAATACAGTGTATCTGTGGGATGTGCTGTGTAGTATGATAACGGGGTGCCAGATATCCAAGGATCCTCTGGCGTCCATCTCCTAGCCACTGCAGCCGCCAATAACTTGGCGATTGAAATGCGTTGGGTGGTTCTAGGTGCATTGTAGTGAGCCACTGATCCAATTGTTGTATCTATTGCGTTATACTCATCCTGATAGAAGATCTAAGGATTACCTGGGTGCTGATTGTGGCACCTCGCTGTATATCGGTGCTGATTGTGACACCTTTATTATTCATTATTCTGGCAACATATTTTATAATTATTATTATTAAACGTTAAGTTTTAAGCACATCAAGTATACTAGTTCACTAATAATTGCCTTGATTTGAGTTGGTTTTCAGACAACCTCATAAGTCTGGTTTAAATTATATTATATTGTGACATGGAAATCAATGCATTGGTACGTCTTCAACCGCAAAAAAGTGAGATGCAGTATAGCTATGGCATGATAGCCCAGTATGCCCCTGCCTCTATACACCATGACTGTCTCACTGCAGATGTTATTTTATATATATATATATATATATGGCTAATATTTGCTCTGATTCACTGTAAATCTAGTCTCTCCACATTTTTCAGGGAAGATCAGAATTGTGGTGAATCACAGCATGTTGATACTGTCCATTCTTCATAGTTCAGTGTTACACACTCAAACAGGACTTAGCTATACCGCAATATACTAATGTTTGTGGATTAATACTATATTTCTATTTTTTTTTTGCTGTGTCAGCAAATAAACTGTATTCATTGTATTACAAAAGTAATGCAACCTTCTAATATACCAGAGCTTACTAAATATTGTTCTGTATCAACCTGTTGAAATCATCACCTCATCTCTGAAGGTAAATTGGTAATAGTTCTGTCAAAATGGCAGCCAACATAGTACAGCATGCAGCACTATTTAGGGTCAGTAGAATAAGTGATACCATGTTGGAAACCCAACAGACACCATTATTGTGCATCTTGCCAGCGTCATGTTACGGATCTGGCACCGCTGTAATTTTAATTGTTTTCCTCCTATGACTGTGCAAAACAGCAAATCAGATGTGAATAAGGGTAGAGATTTGTTTCAGTGCCCACTTAGTTATAAACATGTGGATGTACAAACCTTTAAAGTATTTATCCAGAGAAAACCACTTTTATCCGAATGTTGTAGCTATTTTGTATTTATAGATGTCATCTTACAGTTTACTTAATAGAATTCCTGACTTAATACTGCGCACTGTAATTCAGAACTGCTTTCTAAAAATCTGCAGTCTTCAGCACTGACACACAGTGACGACAGCAAACAGCTGGAAATTCTAAGTCTCAGAAGGTTGATTTCAAAGCGGCAGCCTAAGTCTTCCAGCTATATTGTGATTAAACAGTGGTTGCACAAATTATGCACGATGTGACAGGGATAATAAAAATAGGCTGGTGACTTCAACCAGCAAACCAAATGACGCTTCTTTTCAAAGGTTATGAAGTCAATATGGGAAGCTGTGTCCAGTTGTTTCCAGTTTTGGTTTGACTAATGCAGAACTAAAAAGAATACGTAAATATTACTCTTAGGTTCAACTATGGCTCCATGTAAATAGTTAATTCCTCATATTTATAGGGTCTACATAATTCCACATATCAGCACATAAATACTTAAAAGAGATGTATACTTGTAAAGCTAGTTTTAATTGTTACAGTGTGTAAAATGAAAATTGATGGAATTTACAAATAGTCCTTATTAATAATCTTGCATTTCAGTTTACAGCTCCTATCCGGGCCTCTGCGTCTCACTAGAAACATTACCAAAAACACTGCGTAGTATGATTCTTCGTTCACACACTGTGAGATTTCCAGCTTTAGCATTGGCTTCACTGACTCCTCACATGTACCGTCAGTGAAGAGCGGGGAAAGACCAACCTCTAGTACTTACTCTAGTCATTTACAGCGCATGCGCAGCGAGTCAGCAAAGTTTCTGCTGGAGCTGGCAAGCTCTCCACATATGAGCCACAATTTAAGATTTTCCTAGTTAACGACGGAAAATATGGATTTTATAAAGACAGGAGGCGAGTATCAAATGCATTATCCTTCTTTATTCAGCCCAATAGCAGAAAGAAATGCAATGAAATGTAATAACAAAGAAAAAAGAGAGGGGAGTGTTGGTCACCTAGTAACCATCTACGCCCCCTCCACATTCCGACCAATCCTCTTCCACCTAAGTCCATATTAACCAAGTCCAGCTCCACCTCCTCCTCTTTCTTTATGCAGACAGTCCACCGCAACCGATACGGCAGACCAGGAGAAAGGCGTAACAAGTAGAACAGCAACACGAATCCCACGGCGGATCCAATCTTCGTCGAACTGTAGAACTCAACCTTTTCTGGTAAGAACTGGAAAACGATCCATCCACAGACCTCCAACAAAGAGGTCCGAGACCCGGAGGAACAGAAAATTCATCCAACTGTACTCACTCGGGTGCAGCATTCAATACCCTGGAAAAGAAAAAACACCATGACAGGGATGGGAATAGGGAGGGTTGATACTCGCCTCCTGTCTTTATAAAATCCATATTTTCCGTCGTTAACTAGGAAAATCTTAAATTTTATGGCAGACAGGAGGCTCGTATCAAATGCATGTTCAAAGTATCTAACAACAATATCACACAAGAAATATTATAAAACTGACATAGAAACATGAGTCTCAGGTCGAAAATAAAACGTACGAAACGTATTTTCCGAAGACCAGTCTGCTGCTTTCATAACGTCAGACAGAGAGACTCCCGCCTGAGCCACCTTGGTAGCCATGGCTCCTCTAGAGGAATGCGCTTTAAAAATGGAGACATCAACCCCGGCAAGGATCATTGTCAGACGGATCCACCGGGATAATGTTGGGGAAGACACCGGACGATGCGGAGTACAGAAAGATATGAGAAGTTGGGAAACAGAATCTGAACGCAAGTGAGTTGTCCGAAGCTCATAAGTCTTAAGACACCTAACCACACACAACTTAGGATGTTCCGTAAAACTCGGATAGAACACCGTTCTTAGATCGGTTTTCGTCCGGCGAGCAATGGAGAAGAGCACACCCCCGGGTGTAAACTGTCTCCTCGACACCTCCAATGCTCGAACATCCGACACACGTTTGATGGATATCAAACACAACAACATGGTCAGTTTGAATGATAAAAACTTGAGAGATAAATCTTCATTATCCTCCCAAGAAGAAAACAACCGAAAGATCAGGGATACGTCCCAGGTAGAATGATACCTAGGAGCAGGGGGACGTTGAAATCGAATGCCGCGCAAAAGACGACACACCAACGGGTGTTTACCCAAAGGTGCACCATCTACATGAGCGTGATGAGCAGAAATTGCGGATCTATACACATTAATCGTCCGATATGCCTTACCAGTGTCAAAAGCCTCAGATAAAAAATTTAAGACTCCGGACACAGGGGCATGAATGGGATCCATCTGTCGTTGTGAGCACCAATGAACCCATAATCCCCAGGCAGATCGGTAAGCCGATCTGGTACCTGGAGCCCACGCATCTCGCATGAGGTCCCTAGCTGATCGTGAAATGCCGATACCAAGGTCCGGCATCCCGAGATCAACCATACCACTAACCGCAACTGACCGGACAACACTAATGGATGCGCGTCCCCCATGGGGTCCAGCAGCAGAGACTGAAACAGGGGACAAATTCGTGGATAATCTATGGTCATCCCCAGAATCTGGGGAAACCAAGACTGGGTCGGCCACCAAGGAGTGAGCAGCACCAGAGTGGCTGCCTGAGACTCCGTCTGCCATAACACTCTGGGAATCATGGCAAATGGGGGAAACGCGTACAACGTCCCCGAGGGCCACATTTGCAGAAACGCGTCCGTGGCCAGAGCCTCCGGATCCGGTTTCCAGCTGAAGAACCGTGGCAACCGTCGATTCAGTCTGGACGCGAACAGGTCTAGGTCCAAAGGACCCCATAGCTCCCAAATTGATTGGAAAACCGACGGATGTAAGGTCCAGTCGCTGCTGTCCATCAGATGCCTCGAGTTCCAATCCGCCACGGAGTTGGAGACTCCCGGAAGATATTCCGCCAAAAGGAGAACGTCCCTCTGGAGACAGAATTGCCAAAAATCTTTCGCAATGTCCGCCAATATCTTGGATCTCGTACCCCCAAAGCGGTTGATGTACCGCACGGCCGAAACATTGTCCATGCGAAGCAGGATACAACAATTTGACCTGTGGAATGCGAAACTTTTGACTGCAAAATAGCCCGCCAGAAGTTCCAAGCAGTTGATATGCAGTAGGGACTCCTCCGGGGACCACTTGCCGCCCGTGGAGGACGAGCCGCAACGGGCTCCCCATCCGCTCAGACTGGCATCTGATTCCACAATCAAATCCGGTTTGGAGGTGAATATCATCCTGCCATTCCAATCCTGGACGTGGCGGAGCCACCAGTACAGGTCGGCGCGGGCCTCCTGAGACAGAGGAATTCTGTCCGCATAAGAAAGACCCTCCGCTAGTTTCTCGGTCTTCAGGCGTTGTAATGCCCTGTAATGGAGAGGGGCCGGAAGAATGGCCTGAACGGAGGCCGACAAAAGGCCCACGATGCGGGCTACCGCCCGCAGTGAAACCAAGTCTCTCCTGAGCAGGGACCTTATTTCTTTGCGAAGCAGTGCAAGCTTCTTGTCCGGAAGACTCAAGATGGCCATGGGGGTGTTCACCATGAAGCCTAGAAACTCCACGTCTTGAGTGGGAACGAACACAGACTTTTTGTGATTGATTAAGAACCCCAAATCCGTGAGAAGGGAACAAGTCCAATCCACGTGTAGTGACACCTGTTGAGGGGATTGAGCCATAATCAATATATCGTCGAGATATATGATAAGTCTCACCCCTCGACTCCTGAGAAGCGCCATAACCGGTCTCAGGAGTTTGGTGAAACACCACGGGGCGGATGAGAGGCCGAACGGAAGACAGGTGAATTCCCACTTCCCGTCGTCCCAGAGGAATTGGAGATACTGCTGGGAAGAAGGGTGAATTGGTACCGTGAGGTACGCGTCTTTCAAATCGATCTTTGCCAGCCAATCGTTTGGAAGAAGAGAGTCTCTGAGCAGATGTATGCCCTCCATCTTGAAGTGGCGATACGACACATACTCGTTTAGATCCCTCAGATTTATGACAGGCCTGTGGCCTCCGTCTTTCTTCTTCACCAAGAAGAGATTGCTGAGGAAGCCCGGTTTGTCCATAGACACCCGGACAATGGCCTTTTTGTCTAGCAAGTCCGCGACCTCTTGGTTTATCAGAGACCTGTCTGCCTCTGAGAAGCAAAGATTTGTCGGCCACCTTGATTGGACCGGTTCTGACATGAAGTCTATCATGTAACCCGATACCACTTGTAGCACCCAAGGGTCTGTAGAAATCATGGACCAGTGGTGGAAAAAATATCGTAGTCTGCCCCCCACTGGGGCCGAACAAACACTCTGTACAGTCCAACCCACCTGTGTTCCTGCCTCTGGAGAACCCTCTGGAAGTACCACGTGCCCTCCAGGGCCGTCCTCGGGTTGGGTAAAAGGGGTTGGTTGGCACGGGTGCAGGTGCCGCCTGAGGTTGAGGTCTGTCCTGCACATACTGGACGGTGGGTCTAGCATAGGGTCGAAAATAAGCACCTCTGCCGGAAGGTCGACCCTTGCCCCTTCCGGCTTTGCCGAAAACCTTAGCGGATTTTTTCAACGAGGATTGCGCCTTGTCTAGGCTGGAGAACAATCCTACGAATTTATTGATGTTTTTAATTAGAGAGTCTCCAAACAGGAGGCCCTCAGCAGATGGGCCCGGCTCTTCGGTAGCTAAGTGTGTCAGTTGCGGGTCCAGCCTCATCAGTATCGAGCGACGCCGCTCAGCGGACATCGCTGAGTTTGCATTGCCCAACAGACACGTGGCCCTCAAGGCCCAGTTTCTGAGGACACCCGCGTCTACCAAGCCGCCTGTTGCCACCGCATGCTCAGCCATGTTGAGAATTTTGGTAAGCGGTCCCAAGACGTCCAACAATTTGTCCTGTACGGACATGAAGGATCTGTCCAGACCCTTCTTCGGGTTTTTACCAGATTTGAGCAAGTATTTAATAAGAATCGGGTCCAGTTCAGGAGTAGCCGCGACCTTGTTGGCCACTGAAGGACGCGGACATTCCGATCGCAACTTGCTGCGGTTACTGCGATCTAAAGGTTTCCGTAGCCACGCCTCCACAAATTTAGCCACCTGCGGCAGCGGGGACCATTCCCCAGACCTGGGATGTTTAATGTCGTCCGGGTCAAAAAATGGTACCCCCAGGGAGTCCAATATGGCGTGCGGATTGCCCGTAGCAGTAGCAGACCCGGTGGGGTCGCACTCCTCCATATCACCTACCTCCTCTTCATCGCCTTCGATAGAAGAGGGTAAAGACACCTCATAGTCTGCCTCAGACTCCGCCTCCGATTCTTCAATGTATGAATCGGGTTTTGACCGCTTAGCAGAGCGTGTCGCCCGTACATCATATTCGTCCTCCCGGGCGTAGGGTCTTAAACCCGATTTCGGGGTGGCGCCCGAATGAGAAGGGCCGCCTGAAATATTTTGTCCATCTCCCACCGTCAGCAATGGTGTGGGAGAGGTCATGGCGTCTGAGCAATGGTGGCGTTTCCTCTCAGACTTACCGGACTTCTGAGGTTCAGAAACCGGATTAGGTACGGTCGCCGCGGACGGCGGACCTGCAGAAACCACTGCAATGTCATTGCGGGATTGAGATACCGCCAATGAGATGGATTTGGAAATGTTGTCATTCATGACCGCCATGGCGGACGTGAGAGCGGATGCAATGGAATTGTTCACTAGCTGGTGAATTTCAGCAGCGGACATAGAATCAGTATGAACAGTATGAGCAGGAATGGGGCCATCCCCCAGGGTCATATCCAATTTATTATCCATCATATAGCACACAATAGAGTTCAGGTCTGTAAAGAGAAAAAGTGGGGTAGGCCACAGTAAGTACTTGTATATAAAGGCAAGGGCATATATGTATATAATATAATAACCGTATGTACAGGAAGGAAAACAGGCGCAGTCCGCTCCGTAACCTGAGGGTTACTGACACAGCTGTCACAGACAGCTGTACGTCAGCAACACGGCAGGATCGCGGCACTGTCAGCGCTTCTATCAGAGCGCTTCCAGTAGCCGTAGTATGCCACGGAGCCCTGCGCGAGTCCCGGCCGTACCCAGTGTTCTAACACACTGTGGGAGGCCGAGCCGCGTATTCTCGCGAGACCCTGCGCGCTCACGTGACGCGCTGACGTAGCGTGTACGAGAAGCGCGCAGGGAGCGAGATGAGAGGGCGGAGACGAAGGGAGGAGAAGAAAGCCGACGTCACCGCAATGGCGACGGCCCGAAAACAACAGGTAGTGAGTGTGAATAGCGAACGAAAGACGCGGAAACCGGCAGGGGCCAGAAAGGGGGGACAAACACAGGAGAAAACAGTGTATTAACGCCAGGGAGGGCGGATACGTCTAGAGACAAAAGTATAGGGAAAAAACCACAAAATAGGGGAAAAAAAGATGCAGAAAGGCCCGGTGTATGAAGTATCTACACCGGGTTAAATAGCACAAAAAGGAAAATCGTATGACAGAACATAAAACAGTGAGATCTGGCACAAACAACCAGACACTGGATTAAATACTTATCTGATGTTAACACTGCTATTGAGCAGAAAGAAAGAGGAGGAGGTGGAGCTGGACTTGGTTAATATGGACTTAGGTGGAAGAGGATTGGTCGGAATGTGGAGGGGGCGTAGATGGTTACTAGGTGACCAACACTCCCCTCTCTTTTTTCTTTGTTATTACATTTCATTGCATTTCTTTGTAACTATGGGCACTTCAATGCTCTGGCCACTCCTCTTTGACTCTTTTGGAAAAAAAATTTCTGGTATGGAACCCACAGAAAAGCTAAATATTGGTCCATTACTCTGAACCAACATAGCTGTATAATCATGTTGTTTTATAGGCAAATTCTAGGTGACAGATTTCCTTTAAAGGGGTACTACAGCGGAAAATAACGTATTTTTTTCTTTTGATAGATCAAACTGGTTATCATTGACAGCATTGCATTTCCTTTTCGACATTCCTTTGATGACCTTTCCTTACGGACACGCCTCTTGAATATGTTGGCACAGCAGCTAATAGACATTGCTAACCAACACAGACTAGCAGTAAGTGCATTAATAACAGCATTACTCCATGAAGATGAAAGAATTTACACCTTCAAGTGAATCTTCTATTCTCAAGGGAAAATTATGACATCTCTGCTGGTCACTGATCAATATGCCCTTTTGGTTATTAGCTTGGAGAATTGTTGTTCTCGGAACATTTTGATTGGCCAGCCATAGACAAAGAGACTTTAAGATGTGACATGAAGCACTCTGAAATTGCTTAGTTAAAATTCCAAGGAAAGCTGGGTTTATCAGAGGCTGAGTTCAAGAAACTGCCCACTGTTAGGACACCAGGGACTATGCACTGTACAACTCACAGGGTCAGCAGTGAAAAGGCTTTGTGTACACTACTGGGTTTCTTGTATTGAATAGCTAAAGGGAAGCATTTACTGTGTTTTGGACAATAATATCCTTATGTGGTTTAACATCTCACAGCTTTCTAGGTCAAATGTGGCCAAACCTGTGTCCTTAAATGGGTTATCCACCATAAGGTGATTTTAGCACGTACCTGGCAGGCAGTAATGGACATGCTTAGGAAGGATCTGCGCTTGTCTTGGGGCTAAATGGCTATGTTGTGAGATTACCATAACACTGTGGCTAGCTTTCTGTGAACGTCTATTTCCTGTTTGACTTTTCTTTTTTTTACTACAAATCCCACAATTCCATCTTCCTCCCTCCCACACATCAGCCACCCCACCCATTGAAACATAAATGAGCTGCATTCATTTAAATCAGTGTGGTTTTCAATCAGGGTGCCTACAGCTGTTGCAGATTGATCTCTCACCCAACAAGCTATCCCTCCACCCATTGAAGCAGACAGGATCCCTGTCATCAGCTGACTAGTGAGTCAGGTCTTGGCCGCATTGCAAGCTGGGAAAAATCTGAGACAACAGTCATTTTGTATGCTGTTAAAAATAAATATTGGAGTGAAAATCACAGAAGAATTGTGAGAAAACCGTCACACACAGGTACAGACACTATATTATGAACTACACTAACTTTACAGCCCCTGTAGCATAGTCAAATAAAAAAAATCCTTGAATACCCCTTTAAGTTTATTAACTCCAGGAACTCATAAAGCAAGGTGTACTGTACAAGTTGCCAGTATTTCTGGACATTAGTCTTATATTTTTCTCTGTTAAAGTAAGTGTTATTCAACTTAAAGGGGTACTCCGCTCCTAGATATCTTATCCCCTATTCAAAGGATAATAGGTAAGATGTCTGAACGCAGAGGTCAGACCACTGGAACCCCCCTCGATTTAGGGGGGAACCCTCTTAGAACGCTGTGGTTGGGCGGCTGTGGCCGTGACCCCTGTGATCAGACATCTTGTCCCATATTCTTTGGATAGGGGAGGACAGGGGTGTGGAAATTTTATAAAAAACTACTTGTCCACGGGACTAAAATGGAGCAAAATCTACTTGTCCTCCTCGCCCTATAATAGCCATAACTACCTACTATAATGATACCTTTAAATTTTTCAATAACATATTCTCCGAACCAAAAAAATATATATACGGTATATTAAGGGAAGTGAAATTGAAATAGTAAAAGATAATTTAGCAGATTTGGTGGTTTTTCTTTTCTGCGCCATTTACCTTGTGGTTGAGGTAACATGTTAGTTTTATACTTTAGGCGCCTGATTACAGCGATACCAGATTTGTATCGTTTACATCATGTTTTACTAATTCTGAACTTTTTCTAATTTTTTTTAATTGCCATTTTTTAACCCCTGTAGCTTTATTTTTTTCCGCATACCAGGCTGTATGAGGGCTAATTTTTGCGCCATTTTGGTATTGATCTGACTTTTTAATCGCTTTTTAACAGTTTTTTCTGGGATATTATAAAAATTGCAAATCTGTGGTTTGGTATTTTTTTACATTTACCGTACGGGACACATAATGTTATATTTTAATAGGTTGTACAATTACGCACGAAGCGATGACAAATATGTTTATTTTTATTATGTTTGCATGTTTTTATATAGGAAAAGGGGGTGATTTGAACTTTTAACATGGAAGGGGTTAATGCAGCGGTCTTCAAACTGTGGCCCTCCAGATGTTGCAAAACTACAACTCCCAGCATGCCCGGACAGCCAACGGCTGTCCTGGCATGCTGGGAATTGTAGTTTTTTAACATCTGGAGGGGCACAGTTTGAAGACCACTGGGTTAATGTGTCTTTCAAACTTTTATTAAAACTTTTATTTATTTATTTAGTTTTTTACACTTTATTACACTTATAGGAGAAATCATTAGATTCCTCAGACAGATGAATAGATTCTATTGAACTCTATTAATCTGTGTGCTCTGTGATCCATTGATAGAGTCTGGTCCAGCCAGGATCTATCAATGACAGAGCAGGACAGGAGGAAGCAGAGATAAGTCCTCCGGCTACCTCCATAATGGATCGCCCCCCCCCTGCGATCGCGCTGCAGGGGGGCGATCCACCCCACTAGCCCACCAGGGAGCATTCACATGTCCCTTTAGACGCCGCTGTTAGCTTTGACAGTGGCGATCTAAAGGGTTAATAGCCAGCCGCGGCGATCGCTGCATGCTGGCTATTAGCGGCGGCCCCCAGCTACTGAGAACAGCCGGGGGCTGCAGAGTATGGAGCGGGCAGGAGTCCCGAGCCTTCTCCATACTCCCCTGTGAGCGCCGCAAGCATCTCCCCGTGCAGATGTGCGGGGAGCGAAGGCAGAGGACGCAGGTCTGCATGGGGAGAAATAAGCCACGCCCCCTCATCTCCCCCCGCACGTTTGCAGAGCAAGAAGCCACGCCCCCTCATCTCCCCCCGCACGTCTGCAGAGCAAGAAGCCACGCCCCCTCATCTCCCCCCGCACGTCTGCAGAGCAAGGGAGAGAAGACAAATAAACAGCTTCTCATCTCCCCTGCTCTGCTTCGGAGGACACAGGCTGCAGAGTATGGAGCGGGCAGGAGTCGGCAGCCGCTCCATACAGACTGCAGATCGCCGCCGCACTTGTCAGGTCCGGCCCTGCTTGCCCGGGCTAAGGGCCGGACAAATTCACCTGCCCGGCGCATAAAACTGCTAGTCCGGTGCGTCGGGCGATAGGAATTCCACATCCCTGGGAGGAGATGTCTGGGGGTGGAGTACCCCTTTAATTTGAATAACACTTCCTTTAACAGAGATGAATATGAAACTCATGTCCAGAAATACTGGAGGGAAACAATAAGTAAGACACTCAACACCTACCTGCATATAGGTTATAAGGGTCCTTCTTGGGAAAACCTCTTTAACAGCCATAATTAATATAGACATTTTTGAGACAGTAAACCCCAGCTTTAGAAGAACACATGGGTGGTGTTTTGTCCCCAAATGTAGTGGAAGGTTCCCTTTAGTGAATGTGGGCAGTTTTAAAATTCAGCCGGTTTAGTATGGAGTCAGTTTGTACTCTGTCCTTATGGATCAAAAGATTATGGACTCCTGAAATATAAAATCAGATGAAAACTAGATATGATAAGGAGTCACATGTATTATTTTGGCTTTAATACACAAGTCTTCTATAATACTGTTATAAGTGCTGATGGTTTGCACTATACTGTATTTGGGCCATAGGTTAAGGTCTTGGGACCACAGTGGCACTTATAGTGTGCTTGCTTACATATTTTTTCTCCGCAGAGACTGTATGGACATGTGTGCTAATGGACACAGTGCATCTAATACAATCCACACAAGACTATTCCTGAAATCTACAGGTTTATACATATATTTTGTAGATGCAGAACGTTTACTGTTGGGTTACATAAGCCACTACTGATATTAGTCCTTAAAGTGGAACTAATAGTCCTGACGGGGACACTACTTGTAGATAAGGTTTTAATATATTTTAATTCTTTAAGCTGAGTCCTTTCTAGTGGAAGAATGTTTTCTACATTTTTAATGGAAATATTTAGAATCCAAATCCATTATCAAAGAATGCGGGTTTGACCTAATAAAATAGTGTGGGGTATGTACCATGAAATTAGGAATCCCTTCTTTCAAGCACATTGCATAAAAGAAAGCTCTCCTGTGTATCCCTGCTGCAGCATTGTAGAAGTATAAATAAAATGTACTTTCTGCCCTCCTCAAAGCCTCCTAAGCTCTTCTACTCTGAATTGCTGTTCTAACAGCCACCTAAATATAGCCAAGCTGTACCAGCAGGCAGCGTAATGGCTTCAGTGCTGGAGGAGTTAACAGCATGATATGCCTGATTAGCTAGCTAATGTGGAAGATATAAAAAGGGCCATGCTTATGCATAGCTTCTGTCATTGCTCCAGTTCAAATACATTTTAGCTGGAAACAACATGCAAGTCGCCTTGCCTGATTGGGCTTTTTGGATACAGCAGATGCCTGCTTTATTCCATTACTCTTCGACGCTCAGATTCTATTTTATTTGTATAATGTATTTATTGTTCCAGAGATAATAACCTGGCAGGTTTTCAAATGAATAGTGCTGAGGTCTGAGCTGGTTTAGCTGAGACTCAAAGAAATAATGCAAAATTGCATTCTCATAACGCTGTCTGCTAAAAGGAACCACACGCCCTTGCCTCAATGTTTTCCATGCTCTCTGCACAAAAGAAAAGATTTGTGTGATTGACATGATCCTTGAAGATACTTTCTCACATAATCTTCACGATTAAACTGCCGTACGATCACCGCAAGAAAGCGCAACTGATGGTGTCCTATTGAGGTCTGTGTATGATACACCGAGATAGATGTCACCAGGCAATGTATTTTCATACAAACCATTCTTGCCAAAGTCTATATAGACAAGCTTATATTCAAGTAGGTGGACTATGCCTACAACCTGTATGTTACAATGGCATTGAAAACAAAAATATTGTTGCCTATAAAATATACCTCCATAAATCCCCTGTTTCTGTGCTATTCCGCGTGAGGCAGTAACAAGTAATATACAGTTTAATGTTGATAAAACAAGGCCTTATTTTACAAGGCAATGTTTTTAGCTATAAAATAGTTACTGAACTGGTACTGTATTTTGTCCCACCATAAGGTGGACGTTAGCCTGTCTTGACAGCTTCATTCGTGCACTAATGGCTGATGGTCAAGAGGGACCGTGGAGTGGTCCAATGGGTTTTCTTGGGTTTCCAGGCCATATTTCCTCAGTTTTTGGCCATATTTTCAGTTTTAAATAGAAAACTTTTTTTATGCAAAAATAGCAATGTAATTTTTTTTATTAAAAATAAAATACCAAAAAAGTCAGATTTTGTCCATCAAAGGCCATGCAAATTTTAAAGGGGTTATCCAGGAAAAAACTTTTTTTTATATATATATATCAACTGACTCCAGAAAGTTAAACAGATTTGTAAATTACTTCTATAAAAAAATCTTAATCCTTTCAGTACTTATGAGCTTCTGAAGTTAAGGTTGTTCTTTTCTGTCTAAGTGCTCTCTGATGACACGTGTCTTGGGAACTGCCCAGTTTAGAAGAGGTTTGCTATGGGGATTTGCTTCTAAACTGGGCGGTTCCTGAGACACGTGTCATCAGAGAGCACTTAGACAGAAAAGAACAACCTTAACTTCAGAAGCTCAAAAGTACTGAAAGGATTAAGATTTTTTAATAGAAGTAATTTACAAAGCTGTTTAACTTTCTGGAGCCAGTTGCTATATAAAAAAAAAAGTTTTTTCCTGGATAACCCCTTTAAGGCTGTAAATATTACCGCCATACATTTCACATGTGTAGTGGACCACCTGGAGGTACCCAAAACATATTTTTTTGCAAGTAGCCTTTTCTTGCAAAAAATCATGTCCTTTTGTATACATTGTCCCCAGAACCTGACTAAAGAGGCTCGCGCATCTGACTTTGACAACCTGGTAGGCTCTACCTATCAATAGGTCTGTCACTTCTTTATAGACCTTTGAGAAACAAATTCCTTAGGATAGCCACAAACAAGATCTTCCCACAGTGAGCTGCGATTACATATGATAGTGATATTAGGGAGAAGATGTTATCTAGGTGGATGCGGATATGGTCACATGTAATCAGTCTACAATGGCATGAGACTTATTTCAAGATAATGCACTATTGACTTCAACTTATCTGCTACTCCTTTCTTTTCAAACTGTATCATGCACTGACAAAAATGGAAGAAGAATGGCCCCCGATCAGTTGTCTTCAGGTGATCAGTGCTCTGCTATGTAGAAACTTATTGGTGTTATATAGATTTACTCTTGGAGCCACAGGCATTCATTTTTACTACATTTCCTGCAAAATAGTACCGGCAGTACCTAAACTGATTCATATTGTCTCGCTGGTGGCGAAATGAACCTTTCAATACAGCTGGCTCCAGGCTGCCATACCGTAAATTTCTGAGGTAATTTTCCAGCTGAAGATCAGCTTTATCGTCTATAAACACAGGGAGAAGAGGGCTGCCCCTTTTTTAGGAGATGAAAAGTGTTTATACTGACCCATTTTACCAAGAATGAAATTGCCAACATTGTTCAGAGACGTCACCTGGTATTTACCGACAGACCTTTGCAGCACGTTAGGTGAACGAAGGCTCGCCTGAATGACGGACAACCAGTGTATGGAGAGGCTCTTTGGGCAGAATTATGTGGTGCACTCTATTTTATCCTGTATGTAGAGAAGCCTATGTAGGAGTATCTTTGTATTTGGTTTTATTATCACTGGACTTGTACTTAAAAGATGCCTTTCTGTGATACTCGCTTGTCCTCTTTCCAAAGTTGGGCAAAAAAAACATGTGTAAACATGTCCTAAGTGTTACCCTAGAAAAAGCCTCAAAATAGTCACCAGTATACAGTAGGAGGGATACTGGACCCCTATTAATGTAATCCTCGCATTGATATTAAACACTCTCTCTATTGAGCAATTGCATGAAATCATAAAATGTAACTTTTAATAATCCAGTTAAAAAGTCCTTGGACCAAATAACTATTGTATTTGGTCCAAGGACTTTTTAACTGGATTATTAAAAGTTACATTTTATGATTTCATGCAATTCCTCAATAGAGAGAGCGCCTAGCAAAAACCTGTTTATGACACAATGATAATGTACAAAAGTTTGGTAATACTTTTTCAATTTTTAATAAATGTCATATATATTTTGTTAATGGGCTAAAAAAAAAGTCTACAAAATAAAAATAAAAGCCATTATTTAGTATAGAATGCATTTTTTTGCACTTATATTTTTTAATAACAGAAAAAAAAAACTCCACATATTAGGAATCTTTATGATCATATTAACGTGAATCATTCATTTAAGAGGGTTTTCAGTGTGAAACATGCATGTATAAGAAACTGAAAAAGTAATGCTAAAAATATTTTTGTTAAATTTTATATCCCTAATTTATATTATTTATATTTACTGCAAACAGTGGTTATGTACTGTAAACAGTGACAAAAAAATATTTAAATGTGTCTTTCCAAGGCCTCATTCAGCCCCTTCATTCGAAAGTTATGGCTGCTTAAATTCAGAGCTAGTCAATAAGGCCAAACAGTAGGAGGTTGATAGCGTAGCATTGTGTAGTGTGATGAATTCAGAGGCTACTAAAATAACTGACGTCTGCAATCTTGATATAACAGGCATTTTAGTTTGCTTGATAAACTGATGTTTGTTCTGTTTTTTAGGTGGTATTAACCAATCAAATGACCACAAGAATTGGATCTAGCGAGTCACTACTTGTACCAGCTTTAGGTATGATACAATTTTCACCATATGCATTAAAATGTGCTAAAACATCCTAGTTTGCTGACTGTAATCTTCAGCATAGCACTATGAATATTGTAAGTTTTTTGTGGATGTGCCTCTCCCAGTTTGTAATGCTCGAACGATCAAAGCCAAAGCAACCAGTTACCTGTGGAGTGCTTCTGTATGGTGCAATATATCCTCCTTGTAGTGGAGAGTACATCCATAACGTGTCATGTAATAGATCAAGCCGCAATTATTTTGTAATACTGGAGGCACAGTATGTACCCATGTTGTACAGGTGTGCTCAAGGCCTAACACCCCTTAAAGGGGTATTCCAGGCCAAAACTTTTTTTTATATATAAACTGGCTCCGAAAAGTTAAACAGATTTGTAAATTACTTCTATTAAAAAAATCTTAATCCTTGAAATAGTTATTAGCTTCTGAAGTTGAGTTGTTGTTTTCTGTCTAACTGCTCACTGATGATGTCACGTCCCGGGAGCTGTGCAGCTCCTATGGGGATATTCTCCCATCATGCACAGCTCCCGGAACGTGACATCATCATTGAGCAGTTAGACAGAAAACTTCAGAAGCTAATAACTATTGGAAGGATTAAGATTTTTTTAATAGAAGTAATTTACAAATCTATTTAACTTTCCGGAGCCAGTTGATATATAAAAAAAAAAGTTTTTGCCTGGAATACCCCTTTAACCCCTTAAGGACCAAGGGCGTACAGGTACGCCTTTGCTCCCTGGTACTTAAGGACCAAGGGCGTACCTGTACGCCCGTGGGAATTTCGGTCCCCGCCGGGCGGGGATCGCGCCGGGGTGACTGCTGATATCTATCAGCAGGCACCCCGCGCAAATGCCCAGGGGGGTCATTAGACCCCCCCATGTCGGCGATCGGCGCAAATCGCAAGTGAATTCACACTTGCGATTTGCGCCGATTCCGGGTCATACGGGTCTATGGTGACCCGGTGACCCGGAATAGAAGGGGGATCGCGGGTGTCCTAGACACCCACGATCCCCCTGTAGCGATAGGAGTGAGGTGGCAGAGTTGCCACACCTCCTATCTCTGCTATTGGTGGTCTAGACGCGACCACCAATAGCAGATCGGGGGCGGAGGGGTTTACTTTCGGTTTCCCCGTCCTGCCCTCCCACAATAGGCGGGGCAGGACGGGGAAACCGACAGGGACTAGCGCCGAAGATCCACTTACCCATCGGCGACGGCAGCGGCGGCGATCAGCGGCGGCAGTGGGCGACGATCGGCGGAAGAAGAGGACCGCGACGCAGCTCCCTGGATCCAACGGAAGCCGGTGAGTTACTTAGCAACATCTGGAGGGCTACAGTCTGAGACCACTATAGTGGTCTCTAAACTGTAACCCTCCAGATGTTGCAAAACTACAACTCCCAGCATGCCCAGAGAGCTGTTTAGGCTTGCTGGGAGTTGCAGTTTTGCAACAGCTGGAGGTCTACAGTTTGAGACCACTGCAAAGTGATCTCTATACTGTGCAACTCCAGATCTTGCAAAACTACAACTCCCAGCATGCCCAGACAGCAGTTTGCTGTCTGGGCATGCTGGGAGTTGTAGTTTTGCAACATCTGGAGGTCCACAGTTTGGAGACCACTATGCAGTCGTCTCTAAACTATAGCTCTACAGATGTTGCAAAACTGCAACTCCCAGCAAGCCTAAACAGCTCTCTGGGCATGCTGGGAGTTGTAGTTGCGATCCCTCCAGCTGTTGCATAACTACATCTCCCAGCATGCCTTTTGGCGATCAGTACATGCTGGGAGTTGAAGTTTTGCAACAGCTGGAGGCACACTGGTTGGAAAATACTGAGTTAGGTAACAGAACCTAACTGAAGGTTTTCCAACCAGTGTGCCTCCAGCTGTTGCAAAAGTACAACTCCCAGCATGCACGGTCTGTCAGTACATGCTGGGAGTTGTAGTTTTGAAACAGCTGGAGGTTTGCCCCCCCATGTGAACGTACAGGGTACATTCACACTGGCGGGTTTACAGTAAGTTTTCTGCTTCAAGTTTGGGCTGTGGCAAATTTTTCACCGCAGCGCAAACTCCTAGCGGTAAATTCACTATAAACCCGCCAGTGTGAATGTACCCTAAAAACACTACACTACACTAACACATAATAAAGAGTAAAACACAACATATACACCCCTTACACTGTCCCCCTAATAAAAAATAAAAAACGTATTGTACGGCAGTGTTTCCAAAACAGAGCCTCCAGCTGTTGCAAAACAACAACTCCCAGCATTTCCGGACAGCCACTGACTGTTCAGGCATGCTGGGAGTTTAGCAACAGCTGGAGGCACCCTGTTTGGGAATCACTGGCGTAGAATACCCCTATGTCCACCCCTGTGCAATCCCTAATTTAGTCCTCAAATGCACATGGCGCTCTCTCACTTCGGAGCCCTGTCGTATTTCAAGGAAACAGTTTAGTGCCACATATGGGGTATCTTCGTACTCGGGAGAAATTGCGTTACTAATTTTGGGGGCTTTTTTTCCTTTTACCCCTTATGAAAAAGAAAAGTTGGGGTCTACACCAGCCTGTTAGTGTAAAAAAAATTTTTTTTTTACATTAACATGCTGGTGTTGTCCTTTACTTTTTATTTTCACGGGAGGTAAAAGGAAAAAAAGACCCCCAAAATTTGTAACGCAATTTCTCCTGAGTACGGAGATACCCCATATGTGGGCGTAAAATGCTCTGCGGACGCACAACAAGGCTCAGGAGTGAGAGCGCACCATGTACATTTGAGGCCTAAATTGGTGATTTGCACAGGGGTGGCTGATTTTACAGCGGTTCTGACATAAGCGCAAAACAATAAACATGTGACCCCATTTTGGAAACGACACCCCTCACGGAACGTAACAAGGGGTATAGTGAGCCTGAACACCCCACAGGTGTTTGACAAATTTTCATTAAAGTTGGATGGGAAAATGAAAAAAAAAAAAATTTTCACTAAAATGCTGGTGTCACCCTAAATTTTTCATTTTCACAAGGGAAAATAAAAAAAAGCCCCCCAAAATTTGTAACCCAATTTCTTCTGAGTAAGAGCATACCCCATATGTGGATGTAAAGTGCTCTATGGGTGCACTACAATGCTCAGAAGAGAGGGAGCGCCATTGGGATTTTGAAGAGAAAATTTGTCCGGAATTGAAGGCCACTTGTGTTTACAAAGCCCCCATGGTACCAGAACAATGGACCCCCCCCATATGTGACCCCATTTTGGAAACTACACCCCTCATGTAATGTAATAGGGGCGCAGTGAGCATTTACGCCCCACAGGTGTCTGACAGATTTTTGGAACAGTGATCCGTGAAAATGAAAAATGTAATTTTCCATTTGCACAGCCCACTGTCCTAAAGATCTGTCAAACGCCAGTGGGGTGTAAATGCTCACTGCACCACTTATTAAATTCTGTGAGGGGTGTAGTTTCCAAAATGGGGTCACATGTGGGGGGGGTCCACTGTTCTGGCACCACGGGGGGCTTTGTAATTGCACATGGCCCCTGACTACCATTCCAAACGAATTCTCTTTCCAAAAGCTCAATGGTGCTCCTCCTCTTCTGAGCATTGTAGTTCGCCCGTAGTGCACTTCAGGTCCACTTATGGGGTACCTCCATACTCAGAAGAGATGGGGTTACAAATTTTGGGGGGTATTTTCTGCTATTAATCCTTGCAAAAATGCTAAATTTGGGGGGAAACACACATTTTAGTGAAAAAAAAAATATTTTTTTTTACATATGCAAAAGTCGTGAAACACCTGTGGGGTATTAAGGCTCACTTTATACCTTGTTACGTTCCCCAAGGGGTCTAGTTTCCAAAATGGTATGCCATGTGGGTTATTTTTGCTGTTCTGGCACCATAGGGGCTTCCTAAATGCAACATGCCCCCCAAAAACCATTTCTGAAAAACGTACTCTCCAAAATCCCCTTGTCGCTCCTTCGCTTCTGAGCCCTCTACTGCGCCCGCCGAACACTTTACATAGACATATGAGGTATGTGCTTACTCGAGAGAAATTGGGCTACAAATACAAGTATACATTTTCTCCTTTTACCTCTTGTAAAAATTCAAAAATTGGGTTTACAAGAACATGCGAGTGTAAAAAATAAAGATTGTGAATTTTCTCCTTCACTTTGCTGCTATTCCTGTGAAACACCTAAAGGGTTAAAACACTTACTGATTGTCATTTTGAATACTTTTGGGGGTGCAGTTTTTATAATGGGGTCATTTGTGGGGTATTTCTAATGGGAAGACCCTTTAAATCCACTTCAAACCTGAACTGGTCTCTGAAAAAAAGCGAGGTTCAAAATTTTGTGAAAAATTGGAAAAGTGCTGCTGAACTTTGAAGCCCTCTGGTGTCTTCCAAAAGTAAAAACACATCAATTTTATGATGCAAACATAAAGTAGACATATTGGAAATGTGAATAAAATAAAAAAAATATTTTGAATATCCATTTTCCTTACAAGCAGAGAGCTTCAAAGTTTGAAAAATGCAAAATTTTCTAATTTTTCATCAAATTTTGGGATTTTTCACCAAGAAAGGATGCAAGTTACCACAAAATTTTACCACTATGTTAAAGTAGAATATGTCACGAAAAAACTATCTCGGAATCAGATTGATAACTAAAAGCATTCCAGAGTTATTAATGTTTAAAGTGACAATGGTCAGATGTGCAAAAAACGCTCTGGTCCTAAGGTGTAAAATGGCCTGGTCCTTAAGGGGTTAAAATCGGTTTGCACAGTTGTCTTTTTGAAGATGCAAAACACCATCTGACTTAAGAAGCCCCGTGGATAAGTCAACTATAGTCCTATCGACACTGAACTGAGTGTTGTCGTTGTTGTACATTCAGAAATAGGCTATAATTGAGAAGACACAGAATGTTTTTATATAGATACATAAGTAAAATGACTCTCGCATCTGAATGCTTTAAAAGCAAATCCAATGAGCCAATTACTGGACTCTTATGGTGCAGATGTGTTTTGGGGCTCCCTTAGGCACCAGGACCGTGATGGGACTGCTACATCTGCATCCCCTATAGCAGTGATGGTGAACCTTTTTGAGCCCGAGTGCCCAAACCATAATGCGCGCCATCTTTTTTCCCCTCAAAGTGCCAGCACAGCAATTAAATCAAACTACTGAGGTTTAAGTTTAGAAAAAACAACGCATACAGTTGCCATAACTAATTAACATCTTTTGTTTTAAAAGAAGAACACACCAACAGAGTTCAATGATCCAAACTTTTTTTATTTTTTTTTATTGATAGTTTATAGTTCCCCCCACATTAGATTGGCAGTATAGTTCCCCCACATTAGGTTGGCAGTATAGTTCCCCCACATTAGGTTGGCAGTATTGTTCCCCCCCATTAGGTTGGCAGTATAGTTTCCCCCCATTAGGTTGGCAGTATAGTTCCCCCCCATTAGGTGCAGTATAGTCCCCCCACATTAGGTGCAGTATTGTCCCCCCACATTAGGTGCAGTATAGTCCCCCCACATTAGGTGCAGTATAATCCCCCCACATTAGGTGCAGTATAGTCCCTCCACATTAGGTGCAGTATAGTCCCTCCACATTAGGTGCAGTATAGTCCCTCCACATTAGGTTGGCAGTATAGTCCCCCACATTAGGTTGGCAGTATAGTTCCCCCGCATTAGGTGCAGTATAGTTCCCCCGCATTAGGTACAGTATAGTTCCCCCACATTAGGTGCAGTAAAGTTCCTTCACATTAGGTGCAGTATAGTTCCCCACATTAGGTGCAGTATAGTTCCCCCACATTAGGTGCAGTACAGTTCCCCCACATTAGGTTCAGTACAGTTCCCCCACATTAGATGCAGTATAGTTCTCCACATTAGGTGCAGTATAATTCCCCCACATTAGATGCAGTATAGTTCCCCACATTAGGTTCAGTACAGTTCCCCCACAGACATACCGGTGTACAGAATGCCTGTGTAATGCTCCCACTTCAGTGTTCCGACCACCGATCCGCCGGTCAGGGGTCCCGGGACCGGAGGAGCGCTGGTCGGAAGACTGAAGATGACGCGCAGGTAACTTACCATGCCCGTACTTCCTCCTCCTCGATGCTCCACTCGGCTGTTGCTATGGGCACACGCTCGGGACGTCAGTGACGTCCCTGTGTGCGCTACCTCCCGGCGGCCCTGCATTTTTAAAGTTGGCACGGGGCCGCAGAGAAGTAAGCGGGACATCCTTGTGTCCTGAAAAGACCTTTCGGGACACAGGGATGTCCCGAATGGGCTCATGGCGAACTATGGCCGCGTGACCACTGAGGGGGCTCGGCGTGCCACCTGGGCACGCGTGCCATGGGTTCACCATCACTGCCCTATAGCTATGCTCCTGGATGACGGTAACGCTAGGAAGGTAGTTCTACAATATAATAAAATGATATGCAGGTATTTTAAAAAGGATGCAGATTTATTGGTTATAAGTAAGAAACATTGAGTAAATAATAAACACAATTATATATATATATGAATGAATATCTATTAGATATGAATTTATATAATTACATACAGCAGAAATTAAATCATAAGTTAACAACTATGTCAAAATATAACATCAGTTACAAGGTTAGTTCAGATATCATACAAAAAGTAGATATACAGTGATTCCTCAACTTACAATGGTCTCAACATACAATAGTTTCAACATACAATGGTCTTTTCTGGACCATCGTAAGTTGAAACCAGAGTCAACATGGCTGGAAGAACCGACCAATCAGAATGGGCATTCACTGGTAAAATCCTTGTATTACTGAAGCGTATGCACTGACTGGTGTCTGGTAGCGCCCCCTACAGTACAGGGAGGTATTACATGTTCTGTACACTTTACCTGTATTACTGAAGCGAATGCACGGACTGGTGTCTGGTAGCGCCCCCTACAGTACAGGGAGGTATTACATGTTCTGTACACTTTACCTGTACCAGGGTTACCTGCTCCTTTGGGCATCAGGTGAGGGCGACTCATTACTTTTTTTGGACAGTGTGTGTACTGTACAGGACCCTGAAGAAGCTCCTGTCCTCTACATAGACCAGTGTTTCCCAAGCAGGGTGGCCCCAGCTGTTGCAAAACTACAACTCCCAGCATACCCGGACAGCCTTTGGCTGTCCGGGCATGCTGGGAGTTGTAGTTTTGCAACAGCTGGAGGCTCTCTGCTTGGAAAGCACTGACATAGACAGTGATTACAGCTCCCAGCAGATCTTTCTTACTTTTATATGTAAGGACTTGCTATATCTTTATCAGTTATCTACTTATTTTTCTTTAATCCTCACTTTTTCCTATTTTTGGATGACATTTTGGTGGCTTCAGAACCAATTACCAGGTTTCCATAGAGTTATGGTCTCAACATACAATGGTTTCAACATACAATGGTCGTCCTGGAACCAATTAATATTGTAACTTGAGGGACCACTGTATAATTCTCTGAAAGAGAGAACCCTCATGATCACATGATATCAGAATAAGCAACATGCAATTTCTCGATAAATAACATGGAAGTGATATCTTCACTCCACCCACTTTTAAAAGGGTACTCTAGTGAAAATGTTTTTTTTTTTTTTAAATCAACTGGTGCCAAAAAGTTAAATAGATTTGTAAATTACTTCTATTTAAAAATCTTAACCCTTCCAGTACTCATCAGCTGCTGTATGCTACAGAGGTAGTTGAGTAGTTCTTTTCTGTCTGACCACAGTGCTCTCTGCTGACATCTCTGTACATGTCAGGAACTGTCCAGAGCAGTAACAAATCCCCATAGCAAACCTCTCCTGTTCTGGACAGTTCCGGACAGAGGTGTCTGCAGAGAACACTGTGGTCAAACAGAAAAGAACTATACAACTTCCTCTGTAGCATAAAAAGCACCAGAGTACCCCTTTAATCAAAACACACCACATGACTCTGTGTAAGAACTTTTAAAGACACCTATAGGATATATGATCTACTGTACACTTCATTCGGAATATCACCTGATATTAGTTAGATTAGATGAAGGGAAGAAAGTCTATACCTCTATAAACAATAATTCAGTGCTTTAACCCCTTAAGGACATGTGCCGTAAATGTACAGAGCTGCAGCGAGTAACCTTGCACAGCGCCGTACATTTATGACACATCATGAAGCGAGTGTAGAAGCTGCGCTCGCTTCATGCACGCCAAGTCCCAGCGGCTGTCAGCAGCTGCAGACCCCCCGGTAATGGCGGACATTGGCGATGTCCACAGCATCTGCAGCAATGCGGCACTTTAAATGGCTGATTTGATCGCCCGCAACACCACCGCGGGGACAAGATCAGCCAAGATGGCGGACAGAGGTCCACTCACCTGCCTCTGTCCGCCCTCACTGCGTCTTCTCCTCTGGTCTAAGATCAAGCAGACTAGAGAAGAAGATCGCCAATAACACTGATCAGTGCTATGCATATGAATAGCACTGAACAGTATTAGCAATCTGATGATTGCTATAAATAGTCCCCTATGGGGACAAAAAAAAGTGTAAAATAAATGTGAAAAAGACCCTCCCCCCATAAAGATTTAAATCACCCCTTTCCCCATTTTAATAAAAAAAATCGTAAAAAATTATAAATAATAAACATATTTGGTATTGCCGCATGCATAAATGTCCGAACTATAAAAATATTATGTTAATTTCTGCTGGAAACGTATTATTATAATTTTTTTTTTTTTTTTTTAAATCAACTGGAAACTTATTTATTTTATTTTTTTTAAATCAACTGATGCCAGAAAGTTAAACAGAATTTTTTATTACTTCTATTAAAAAAAAAATTAATCCTTCCAGTACTTATTAGCGGCTGTATACTACAGAGGAAGTTCTTGTCTTTTTGGATTTCTTTTCTGTCACAACCAAAGTGTTCTCTGCTGACACCTCTTTCCATGTCAGGAACTGTCCAGAGCAGGAGAAAATCCCCATAGCAAACATATGCTGCTCTGGACAGTTACTAAAATGGACAGAGGAATCAGCAGAGAGCACTGTGGTTGTGACAGAAAAGAAATCCCAAAAGAAAATAATTTCCTCTGTAGTATACAGTTGCTAATTAGTACTGGAAGAATTAAGAATTTTGAATAGAAGTAATTTACGAATCTGTTTAACTTTCTGGCACCAGTGGATAAAAAAAAAAAAAAAGTTTTCCACCGGAGTACCCCTTTAAAGAGAAGAGACGGGGCTACGTCCGTTTCACAGATCACTCTGCTTCTGCCGGTCCCTAACGGCAGAAGCAGAGTGATCTGTGAAACGGACATAGCCCCGTCTTTTCTCCCCCTCCTGACACGTCTATGTACCTCCCAGCGGGAATAAAGACTTTTAATTGCATCCGGATCGAGTGCCGTGGTTTATTTCTACATAAGGTATTTTGTAATGTTGATTATTGAATTTTTTGGGTTTTACCATACATTTTAGGTTAAAATGAGCGATGTCATTACAAAGTACAATTGGTTGCGCAAAAAACAACCCCTCATATGGGTCTGTGAATGGAAAGATAACAGAGTTATGAATTTTAGAAGGCGAAGGAGGAAAAAAGGAAAACGCAAAAATAAAAGTGGCTGTGTCCTTAAAGGGGTATTCCAGGCAAAAACGTTTTTATGTATCAACTGGCTCCAGAAAGTTAAACAGATTTGTAAATTACTTCTATTAAAAAATCTTAATCCTTCCAATAGTTATTAGCTTCTGAAGTTTTCTGTCTAACTGCTCAATGATGATGTCACGTCCCGGTAGCTGTGCATGATGGGAGAATATCCCCATAGGAGCTGAACAGCTCCCGGGACGTGAGTCATCAGAAAGCAGTTAGACAGAAAACAGCAACTCAACTTCAGAAGCTAATAACTATTGGAAGGATTAAGATTTTTTAATAGAAGTAATTTACAAATCTGTTTAACTTTCCGTAGCCAGTTGATATATAAAAAAAAGTTTTTTGCCTGGAATACCCCTTTAAGGGGTTAGTATAGATCCGAATCATGGATTCTTCTGCAGGTAGAATACAGGATCCAAAGCATCCTAAGACTACAATCTCAATTTAGAGAATATTAATTAGAAGACAACAACAAAACAATTTGCCAAAGTTAATTGATATGAATTCATCCACATATTAGAAGATTTGCCTTAAATGGGCACTGTCACCAACTTTATTTTTTGATATGTTGTAGTACTTATGTACTACAACATATCTCTAATATACTTTTATTATTTTTTTTTTTCATTAAAAAGGTTTAATTTACATTTAAAAACCGGCTACTGAAAAGGACTGATTTTGGCCTGGAAATCAGTCCTTTTTCAGTTAGGCTGCACTCGCTCCCTGCCTGTCAATCAGACAGGCGGGAGCGAGCGCATTGGCTCCCCGGCCACTGGCTGGGAGGCCACTCCTCCCGCACATCGCCACCGCCGCCTCGTTGCCGCCGCTGTCCCTGCACGCCCGCTGCCGGACTCTGCAGTAACTGCAAGTGTAATGAGGGAGCGGGGTATGCGGGCGGGGGGGGGGGGGGAGGAGGGAACGGACTAGTGCCGTAGCGGGGGGGGGGGGGGGGGGGAACGGGCTAGCAAAAAAAAAAATTGGATGGTGGGCGCTACCCTTTAATCAAATCAGAAGCCACTTGTATCTTATCAAGATTGTCATGGCTAGCCATTGTCCTCTCACGATGTGGACAACTCAGGTGAGTCCTGGCTGGCGTGTGAGCCTCCATGACTTTTCATGATTGCGTTCCTTAGTTAGCTTTCTAGGGGTGTATATTAGTTCAGAGATTGTATGATCTCTCTTTAATGGACTAAATCTAACATCTATATAGAGACTAACATACATGTAGTGTAACTACATGTGGTTATTACCAGAATCTTATCAGTTATGCACACCTCTAAAAGGGAATTTTCCAATGAATGTATACTGGGTGTGTATGAATTTAAATAAGTATCTGACCATATATTAACTTCTGGCTTAATGACCATTTACCTATTCACTAGGTGGCTTTATAGTCTAAATAATTTGACCATTGCCATTAAGAGTTAACTATAAGGCTAAGTTTCTACTTTTTTTTTTGTGCTGCGTTTTTTGGGTAGAAAAAAAACGCCTGAAAAAACGCCAGTGCGATTTCCTGCATCTGGCGTTTTTTCATTTGTGTGGAAATTGCACCTTGGCAGTTTTTTTTGGCACCCAAAATTTGTTGGGTAAGAAAAAAAAAAAAAAAGGATGCAGCAGTGATGGAAAAATTTTTATTAAATGAAATGTATATATTTTATAACAAAATTTTTATTCTTTTTTTTAATAAAGTGTGTGTGTTTCACTTTTTTCTCTCTATTTTTAATTTTTTTTAGGTAGTACTACTACTCCCAGCATGAGAGTAGTAGTACCTGTACTATAGACATATTGCCCCGGGTGTCAGTTCTCACATCCGATGCAATCATCCATAATATAGCAGAGATGTGGCTCTATACAGCGCTCACATCTCTGCTCTGTACTCCAGCCAGTGATATGAATAGAACATCATTCATATTTTCCGCCCAGAGCTGTGATTGGCCGGATGGTTGCAGCCAATCACCGCTCTCTGAGGGAAATATGAATGAGTGAGTGGCCGGCCCGGAGTATAGTGCAGTGCAGAGATGCGAGCGCTGTATACAGCCGCTCTGCATCTCTGCTATAGACAGGACGATCACAGCGGGTGTCAGTACTGATACCCGCTGTGATCTTTCCTTAACTGCAAGTACTACTACTCCCAACATGGAGCACACTCTGCTCCATGCTGGGAGCTGTAGTACCTGCATTAATAGACAGATCGCAGCGAGTGTAACTTCTGACACCCGCTGCGATCTGTCTATTAATGCAGGTATTCTATTAATGCAGGTATTACAGCTCCCAGCATGGAGCAGAGTGTGCTCCATGTTGGGAGCAGTAGTACCTGCAGGTAAGGAAAGATCATAGCGAATGTCACAACTGAGATCCACTGTGATCCTCCTGTATAATGTTTAGATGCGGCCGCTCTTCTATGGTCCCCTGCACAGCCGTATATATACACATATTGATATATCCCACAGAGAGCTGTGATTGGCTGGAACCATCTGGCCAATCACAGCTCTCTGCGGGAAATATGAATAGGTGTATATATACGTCAGTGCAGGGACCATAGAAGAGCGGCCGCCGCATCTATACATTATACAAGAGGATTGCAACGGGCGATCTGTCAATTAGTACAGGTACTATTACTCCCATCATGGGACAGTGTGTTCCATGCTGGGAGTAGTAGTACTACCTAAAAAAATGTAAAAAATAAAGAAAAAAAAGTGAAAAACATTCACACACTACATTTTTATTATTGTCGGCTACATTTTTAGGTCCCTGCCCGCCCACATAAATTGGTCCCTGTTTAAAAAGTAATAAAAATTTTGTTATAAAAAAGTTACATTTCGTTAGATACAATTTTTTTCTTCACTACTGTATCTTTTATTATTATTTTTTAATGGTACCCTACGAAATTTGATTAAAAAAGGTATCTCCATCACTTTTTTGGATCGCTAAAGTCCAAAAAGAATAAAAACCGCCTGCAAAAACGCCAAAGTTAAAACCCACATATCGTTTTTCTTGGCGTTTTTTCACTACCATAGACTTCTATGGGAGAAAACCGCCACAATTTTGAATAAAAAATCGCCAGTGGCTGAACATGCTGCGATTACCAACAATCTGTAAAACTCCAAAAGAGAGTGAAAAAATGCCAAAAGGATAAAAAAAAACGCCAAAGTGAAAAACGCCAAGTGGAATAAGAATTTTGCAATTTCTCATTGATTTACAGCTAACATCTGGCCGCAGCGTTTTTTGGCGTTTCCCCCCCAAAAAACAAGTGGCATTCCAGCCTAAGAGTGTAAAATTTTGGTTGTCATCCCTCCACAAATGTAGAACCATTAAATTATGAAAAAGTGATAAGGATGACACCTTCCAGCAATTAAACCATAGTTCTCCATAGACATGCTGGCACCAGTTGGGTTGTAAATTTGTGAGGTGTCACTTTACACTTTGTCTCCCCAAGATAGAAACATAGTCCTATTGTTAAATACCAATTAAAGGGCTACTCCACTGGAAAACATTTTCTTTTTAAATCAACTGGCTCCAGAAAGTTAAAAAGCTCTGTAAATTACTTCTATTAAAAAATCTTAATCCTTCCAGTACTTACCAGCTGCTGTTATGATCCGCAGGAAGTTCTTTTCTTTTTTAATTTCCTTTCTGCCTGACCACAGTGCTCTCTGATGACACCTCTGTCCATTTTAGGAACTGTCCAGAGTAGGAGCAAATCCCCATAGAAAACCTCTCCTGCTCCGGACAGTTCCTAAAATGGACAGAGGTGTCAGCAGAGAGCACTGTGGTCAGACAGACAGGAAATTCAAAAAGAAAAGAAGTTCATGTGGATCATAACAGCAGCTAATAAGTACTGGAAGGATTAAGATTTTTTAATAGAAGTAATTTACAAATCTGGGAAAAAAGATGTGTATGTGCAGCTCACAATTAATAATACACACTGAGGTCAAACTAGGGCATGCAACTATGCCTTAGTTGCAAAAAAAGGGAAAACCAGAAACAGAAACTTTTGCCCGGACCTGCTAGGTGAGTATAGGTATACTATATTTGAATTTATAATTCTAAAATAGATTGCTGGGTCGTGCTTCAATAATAATGTAATATATTTATTAAAATGACAATGTATAAAAGAGGAGTAACCTGTGAGGAGTAACCTTTTATACATTGTCATTTTAATAAATATATCACATTATTATTGAAGCACGACCCAGCAATCTATTTTATAATTATAAATTCAAATATAGTATACCTATACTCACCTAGCAGGTCCGGGCAAAAGTTTCTGTTTCTAATTTACAAATCTGTTTAACTTTCTGGCACCAGTTGATTTAAAAAAAAAAATGTTTTCCAGTGGAGTACTCCTTAACCCCTTAAGGACTCAGCCCATTTTGGCCTTAAGGACTCAGACAATTTAATTTTTACGTTTTCATTTTTTCCTCCTCGCCTTCTAAAAATCATAACTCTTTTATATTTTCATCCACAGACTAGTATGAGGGCTTGTTTTTTGCGCGACCAGTTGTCCTTTGTAATGACATCACTCATTATAAAATGTATGGCGCAACCAAAAAACACTATTTTTGTGGGGAAATTAAAACGAAAAACGCAATTTTGCTAATTTTGGAAGGTTTTATTTTCACGCCGTACAATTTATGGTAAAAATGACATGTGTTCTTTATTCTGAGGGTCAATACGATTAAAATGATACCCATTATTATATACTTTTATATTATTATTGCGCTTAAAAAAAATCACAAACTTTTTAACCAAATTAGTACGTTTATAATCCCTTTATTTTGATGACCTCTAACTTTTTTATTTTTCCATATAAGCGGTGGTATGGGGGCTCATTTTTTGCGCCATGATCTGTACTTTTTTTTGATACCACATTTGCATATAAAAAACTTTTAATACATTTTTTATAATTATTTTTTTAATAAAATGTATTAAAAAAGTAGGAATTTTGGACTTTTTTTTTTTTTTTTTTGTTCACGCCGTTCACCGTACGGGATCATTAACATTTTATTTTAATAGTTCGGACATTTACGCACGCGGCGATACCAAATATGTCTATAAAAAATGTTTTTTTACGCTTTTTGGGGGTAAAATAGGAAAAAACGGACGTTTAACTTTTTTATTGGGGGAGGGGATTTTTCACTTTTTTTTTACTTTTACATTTTTGTTACATTTTTTTTTACACTTGAATAGTCCCCATAGGGGACTATTCATAGCAATACCATGATTGCTAATACTGATCTGTTCTATGTATAGGACATAGAACAGATCAGTATTATCGGTCATCTCCTGCTCTGGTCTGCTCGATCACAGACCAGAGCAGGAGACGCCGGGAGCCGGACGGAGGAAGGAGAGGGGACCTCCGTCCGGCGTTCTGAATGATTGGATCCCCGCAGCAGCGCTGCGGGCGATCCGATCGTTCATTTAAATCGCGAACTGCCGCAGATGTCGGGATCTGTATTGATCCCGGCACCTGAGGGGTTAATGACGGACGCCCGCGAGATCGCGGGCGTCGGCCATTGCCGGCGGGTCCCTGGCTGCTGTTATGCTTAGGACGTAAATGTATGTCCTGGTGCGTTAAGTACCACCTCACCAGGACGTACATTTACGTCCTGCGTCCTTAAGGGGTTAAGGACCAAGGACGTACTGGTACGTCCTGAGTCCTTTCCCTTTCTATAACGCGGGGCCATGACATGGCCCCACGTCATAGCGGGTCAGGCCCGGCCTCTAACAACGGCCGGGACTCGTGGCTAATAGCGCGCGGCAGTGATCGCGGTGCCGCGCGCTATTAACAACTTTGAACGCCGCGTCTAAAGTGAAAGTGAAAGTATGCCGGTTAGCTCAGGGAGCTGTTCGGGATCGCCGTGGCGAAATCAAGGCGTCCCGAACAGCTGTTAGACACGAGGAGGGTCTCCTACCTTGCCTCCTGGTGTCCGATCGCCGAATGACTGCTCAGTGCCTGAGATCCAGGCATGAGCAGTCAAGCGGCAGAATCATCGATCACTGGTTTCCTATGAGAAACCAGTGATCAATGATTAAGATAAGTGTGTGCAATGTTATAGGTCCCTATGGGAGCTATAACACTGCAAAAAAAGTGGGAAAAAAAAGTGAATAAAGATCATTTAACCCCTTCCCTAATAAAAGTTTCAGTCACCCCCCTTTTCCCATTTAAAAAAAAAAACTGTGTAAATAAAAATAAACATATGTGGTATCGCCGCGTGCGGAAATGTCCGAATTATAAAAATATATCTTTAATTAAACCGCACAGTCAATGGCGTGCGCGCAAAAAAATTCCAAAGTCCAAAATAGTGTATTTTTGGTCACTTTTTATATCATGAAAAAATTAATAAAAAGTGATCAACAAGTCCGATCAATACAAAAAGAGTACCACTAAAAACTTCAGATCACGGCGCAAAAAAATGAGCCCTCATACCGACCTATACGCGGAAAAATAAAAAAGTTAGAGGGGTCAGAAGATGACAATTTTAAACGTATAAATTTTCCTGCATGTAGTTATGATTTTCAGAAGTACGACAAAATCAAACCTATATAAGTAGGGTATCATTTTAACCGTATGGACCTACAAAATAAAGAGAATGTGTCATTTTTACAAAAAAAATTACTGCGTAGAAACAGAAGCCCCCAAAAGTTACAAAATATATATTTTTTTTTTTCAATTTAGTTTTTCAGTTTCGCCGTAGATTTTTGGGTAAAATGACTGATGTCTCTGCAAAGTAGAATTGGTGGCGCAAAAAATAAGCCATCATAGATTTTTAGGTGCAAAATTTAAAGGGTTATGTTTTTTTAAAGGTAAGGAGGAAAAAACGAAAGTGCAAAAACGGAAAACCCCCTGGTCCTTAAGGGGTTAAAGGGGTACTCCGGCACTGAGACATCTTATCCCCTATTCAAAGGATAGGGGATAAGATGTCTTACCGCGGGGGTCCCGCCACCGGGGACCCCTGCAATCTTGTATTAGACACCGACCTGTTTGAGCTGCACGCTGCGGTGCCAGCTCACAAACAGCCGAGTGGCGACCACGGGGTCGGAGTATTGTGACGTCATGACTCCGCCCGCGTGTGATGTCACCCCCGCCCCTGCTATGTAAGTCTATGGGAGGGGGCGGGGCGACCATCACGCCCCCTCCCATAGACTTGCATAGCGGGGGCTGGGGGTGACGTCACACGGGGCGGAGTTGTGACATCATGATACTCTGGCCCTGTGGTTGCCACCCGGCTGTTTGTGAGCTGGCACCGCGCCGTGCAGCTCAAACAGGTGGGTGGCGAATACAAGATTGCGGGGGACCCCGGCGGCAGGACCCCCTTGGTGAGACATCTTATCCCCTATCCTTTGGATAGGGGATAAGATGTCTCAGGGCCGGAGTACCCCTTTAATGTTAGAATATCATGGCACATCTTTGACCATAAGGTCACAGTTCACTCTTGGAATCTTAGGTATGGCCAGTTACTGTACACTGGGTGGACTGATACATGCCTATGGAGTGGTCCCCAAACTGTGGCCCTCCAGATGTTTCAAAATTACAACCCCTAGAATGCTCGGCATCCTGGGTGTTGCAGTTTTGCAACATCTGGAGGGCCACCATTTTGAGTTCACTGCTCTAGAGCAATGCACCAGAACATGTATGTATGTGTGTGTGTGTGTGTGTGTGTGTGTATGTGTATATGTATATATATATATATATATATATATATATATATATATATATATATAGTGTGTGTGCATGTGTATGTATATATATATGAAGCATGCTGCCAGGATTTCCATGCACATTGCTTTCTTTGTAAAGTAGCTGCTTTAGTTCATATATCTTAGATACGTAAGTCTCTGCAGATGATAGTTATTCAGTCACATTAGTCTCAGGGGTTTTCTTCCTTATTTACTGAATGACACTTTATTGACTGGGTGGAAGGCACAACCCCCACTGGAACCATTTATCTTTACTCTCCTATTTAATTTGCCAAGAGTGGAAATCATTTAATTATAAAAGAGGCTTTAGTTGCCTTGAGCTGACTTCACAAATATAAAAAATTAAAAATGTCCTTACATATTAGCCTGTGCAATACAGTAAATTTCAAAACCCATTTTTACCTATTTTTATTTGCTCATGTAATTTTCTTTCCTTTTCTAAGTGATCATGAACCATGTGCTGCATCAGCATAAAAGCATAAACATCTTTAGTGTTCTGAAGCTTTCTAAGCCATGCACATAGCCATAACATTGTAATACTTATTCCTCAATACATTTTTGTTAGTAAAATGGTTTCCTCTGGAAGCAGGAGCAGTCAGAATAGCTTCTGCTTCCAGCAAGGATGCCACGGGGAGCACAAATTCCCATCAACTTCCCTGCAGCCCATCATCAGGTAATAGACTGTTCTGCTGTAGTCTCTAGCCTTTGGCCCGCTATCCTACAATACACTGATGGTAGTGTAGAGCAGGGTTCAAGAGACACCAACAGGGTATGTTTAGTTCAGACTGATTCAAAAAGTAAAAACTTGTAGGTTCAGTCACATCATTTTTCAGGGACCTTTTTAAAAAATTAAAGAAGCAATCTGGTTGCTATGGGCAACTGTGGGTCAGGAACCACAATTAATCAAGATACAACAACCCAGGGCAAAAGCCCGGGGCACAAGATCCCTTTAAAGAAAAACCCCCTCTTATGTACCGTATCTAAAATGTAAGTTTTATTAGGTTAATATTAAAATAAATGTTTGATTGACTAATTACAGCAAATTATGTTTTTTAAATAAGCTTGTACCAAGTCCAGTATAGGGGTACAGCAGACCCCCAGTGATATATTATGTATGGTTTTATTCCATAATACATGTCTACGTCTGGAACAGTATTGCTGTATTTTTAATCATTAGTCAATCAAACATTTATTTTAATATTAACCTAATAAAAGTAAAATTAAAAGTAAAATTTTAGATACATAAGAAGAGTGTGTTTGTGTGTGTGGGGGGGGGGGTCTTTAAAGGGATCTTGTGTCCCGGCTTTTGCCCTGGGTTGTTGTATCTGTGGGCAACTGGTCAACTTTTCCTCTGCACAAGTTTTGCTAAATCTTTGCCAAGGTTTGCTAGATATAATGCTAGTTCTTGTATTAATTCAGACCATTTTAACTCTGTATTTCTCCCAACAGACAAAGTCCTGCAGGAGTATAAGGCTGTGACCCTTAAATTGATGCTGAGCGCTGTGTGTGCTGCAAATACGATATGTGTAACCATACCCTCATGGTAGGGTTGAGATATGTATATATTTTTGGATGATTATAATGTATCTCTTTTCTTCCATGCTTTTTACAGGTGAAAGCTGGGGTCATGCGGCTACGAATCGTATAATTCTTCAGTGGGAACATTTGCAAAGGTTTGACTTATTGCTTCTTGGATTTGGTTTAATTATTCATTTTTTACTTGATTTTATTTTGATACGGGGAAAGCAAAAGCAATCTGCCTGATTGACATGATACAGTATGTATGCATTTGTTTATTTGATAGTGAGCCATTTAACCCCACCATGACTACCCCACATTAACAAGTTGCAGATTTGGTCCTTCAGCCTGCGATCTGTAATAACGTATTCAAACGTGACACCAATGTGCGCATCGCTGTTAATATGATCAGGCTACCACAATGACATTTGTTTTCTCCATTATTCTGCCCTCAGTACCCCATAATGAGAATGTTAAAAATGAAATATTAGAAATCTTTGCTAATTTATTGAAAAATGAATAACTAAAATATTGCGTAAAAGTATTCAGACCCTTTACTCAGTACTTAGTTTAAAGGGGTACTCTGGTGAAAAACGTTATTTATTTTTTTTTTTAAATCAACTGGTGCCAGAAAGTTAAACAGATTTGTAAATTACTTCTATTAAAAAATCTTAATCCTTCCTGTACTTATTAGCTGCTGAATACTACAGTGGAAATTATTTTCTTTTTGAAACACAGAGCTGTCTGCTGACATCATGAGCACAGTGCTCTCTGCTGACATCTCTGACCATTTTAGGAACTGTCCAGAACAGCATATGTTTGCTATGGGGATTTCCTTTTACTCTAATGGATTTTTTGCCATTCTTCTCAGCAGATCCTTTCAATCTGTCAGGCGACATGGCATGAGTATAGAGAAAAGGGCAGAACATAACATGGGATTACTATTTTATGATCCAGGAAACACTCAGGATGAACCAAATAGGTTGCCCCTATAGAAATGCAAATGAAGCAAGTCACTTGCTTTGTTTTTTTCAATATACAGTACTTGCTATCTCTGACTCAAATACTAAGTAATTTATGATTGTTATACACTGCTCAAAAAATAAAGGGGACACTTAAACAACACAATGTAACTCCAAGTCAATCCCACTTCTGTGAAATTACACTGTCCACTCAGGAAGCAACACTGATTGACAATCAATTTTACATGCTGTTGTGTAAATGGAACAGACAACAGGTGGAAATTATAGGCAATTAGCAAGACACCCCCAATAAAGGAGTGGTTCTCCAGGTGGTGACCACAGACCACTTCTCAGTTCCTATGCTTCCTGGCTGATGTTTTGGTTACTTTTGAATGCTGGCAGTGCTTTCACTCTAGTGGTAGCATGAGACGGAGTCTACAACCCACACAAGTGGCTCAGGTAGTGCAGCTCATCCAGGATGGCACAGAAGTTTTGCTGTGTCTGTCAGCGTAGTGTCCAGAGCATGTAGGCACTACCAGGAGACAGGCCAGTACATCAGAAGACGTGGAGGAGGCTGTAGGAGGGCAACCACCCAGCAGCAGAACCACTGCCTCCGCCTTTGTGCAAGGAGGAGCAGGAGGAGCACTGCCAGAGCCCTGCAAAATGACCTCCAGTAGGCCACAAATGTGCATGTGTCCACTCAAATGACAAAACTATTTCATACAATTAGTTCATTCTTTCAGACCTAGGATGTGTTATCTTAGTGTTCCCTTTATTTTTTTTGAGCAGTGTAATAATTGTACACCTTCAATTTTACAGCTTAAAAGAAATGTCTATTTTTTTAAGCAAAAAACAGCAAAAAACATCCGCAACCAGCAGCTTCTTGGATGTTTTTTTTCTTCTTCAGCTATAGCCATAAAAAGTCTCTTTTTATATTTGTCCCAAATGAGTCATATTTTGGCATTTAAATGGCCTGAAAACTTGGTGATAAACAAAGAGCTGTTTTCCCCTTTGGTTTCAAAAGAATCCGATGGGAAAAATACAGTTGGTATTTAGGCCATAAAAACAATGTTTTGGGGCTGTATTACAGCATTCTGAAATGTGAGCTAAGAAAAACATTTACCTAACATGTAAGTGGTGTTTTGGAGCCCACTAATAACAAATCCAGTACTTCCATATTTCTACACTGGGAGCCTAACAATTGGCCCATTTATTTGTTTGTTTCTAATGTGTCAGCTTTAAAATGTACAAAACATCTTTCATCCTGACTTTATTCTGGATTAGTACGTCTTTGTCTGCAATAAGTTGCCATGGAGTCCGCAGAAGGGGAAAGCCGAGAAAATGCTTTTACAATACATAATTTGTTCAGCTGAGTAGAATGCCACTGTCCAAGATTGAATTTACAAGAATCCTTTGCATTCTTACCACGATTCTCTTAGCAGAGATTCTCTTAGCACTTTCCACAATGAGTAGTGCCATGGTGCTTTTAAATTGTGTCAGTATGTCTAAAATATTCGGATTAATAGAATTATTTATAAAACTACAATACTTTTTTTTTCACTTTTTTTCCAGTGTTTATCAAAAGGTTAATTTCTGAGGAAAAATAAGAATGAACAAATATAAATTTATAAAGAGTTCATCATCCACAGGATGAGCTAAAACATTGTACAGGATTTACGTAGTGATAAATTAGAAATGTATCGCATTGTGGCATTTGTGGTATGAAATATATTTATTTTGTTAACTTTGTGCTTTGGCTGCATCAATGCACAATATAAGATAATTTGTAAGGTAATTACATTGTATTTTCAAGTAATACACTTCAAGGTAAATTTACTAAGACCTGTGATTTCTACACAAAAGTGACATTTTCTAAAGGGTTATGCAGTTTTAATGTCAAGGAGATAATAAAATGATGTTATATTAGTAAGTAATCATAATAGTAATCAGTCTAATGGCAGGAGATCCCTAATTAGTCACCATCACAGTTCTAGTCAGATTGATCCTAAAACAGTACTATTTCCACTGTTGTCTAAGTTAAAGGGGTACTCCAGTGAAAAACTTTTTTAAATCTTAATCCTTCCTGTATTTATTAGCTGCTGAATACTACAGTAGAAATTATTTTCTTTTTGAAACACAGAGCTGTCTGCTGACATCATGAGCACAGTGCTCTCTGCTGACATCTCTGTCCATTTTAGGAACTGTCCAGAACAGCATATGTTAGCTATGGGGATTTCTTTTTACTCTGGACAATTCCTAAAATGGACAGAGATGTCAGCAGAGAGCACTGTGCTCATGATGTCAGCAGACAGCTCTGTGTTTCAAACAGAAAAGAATTTCCACTGTAGTATTCAGCATTAGTAGTATTAAGTACAGGAAGGATTAAGATTTTTTAATAGAAGTAATTTACAAATCTGTTTAACTTTCTGACACCAGTTGATAAAAAAAAAAATCTGGAGTACCCCTTTAAGTATTAGGTGCAATTAAAAACAGCAAATTAGCATTAAATGGTCACTGTAATTTCTAATAACTTTCCTCTGTTTAATAGCCTGTATGATTTCTAACATATTTTAAAATCACTTAAGTTACCCAAAATTACTGTTTACTGGCCTGCTGACAATTTTGTCTCTAGCAGCAGAGAGACAAAAATGGAAAACATAATTTAGGGATGGGGTTTAACTTGGGCTATGTGCAGAAGAGAGCTTGGACTTTGTGAATGCAATTTGAGTTGGTGTGCTTCCTCCAGAGGGTCCATATGGTGCTCTGCAGTGTCCAGACTGTGCTGGAAAGTCAATCAAGGCTTTCTTCTATTCTCTGACCATGCAAAAAGTTCAGAGACAACTGTGCCTAGTGTAAACACATGTGTTCCTACTATGTACCTAGAGCTGTTTCCAGAATGTAATCTTCTCTTGTCCTCCCTTTAGTCATCATCATTATCACCAGTTCACAGTTTAGATCACAGCTTCTTTTGTGTTGTAACCAATTTTATTGCTGTTGCTGTTTTCCCTTTCTGCTCACATAGGGTCTTGCAAAGCCAGTACATCAGTCATCACTTCTACCCCCCCACATGCCACCTTTAGTACTGTACTGTAATTCATCCCCCAGCACAGACCATCCAGTTAAGTGCACTTTGTCCAACAGTATAGCATAGCAGAGAGGAGAAGGGGTTGTAAGAAGGTTCTCTCCTGTGATTGGCCAGAAACGTAAGAAAGGAAGTCCATATGTGAGTACTACAGGCAAATAATGGAGCTCTGTTCCAGCCCTGTTCATGATTAAGGGCTGATGCCCAGCCCGAAACATTTCTGCATTTTTTTCACTTTTTTTACAGTGACATGTTGCTTTTGTTTTGCTTTTTACTTGGATTTATATTAAAGGTTAAAGCTTTTAACTCATTCATTGCTGGGAGCTGGATTTTCACCTATCTTCTGGAGCTACATAGTTACATAGTTAGTTACATAGTTAGTATGGTTGAAAAAAGACATGCGTCCATCAAGTCCAACCAGGGGATTGAAGGGAAGGATGTAAGGGGATAAGGGAAAGGGATGTAGTTTTATAATTCTGCATAAGCTTTAATGTTATTTTGTTCCAGGAATGTATCTAACCCTGTTTTAAAGCTGTTAATTGTTCCTGCTGTGACCAGTTCCTGAGGTAGACCGTTCCATAAATTCACAGTCCTCACGGTAAAGAAGGCGTGCCGCCCCTTTAGACTAAACCTTTTCTTCTCCAGATGGAGGGAGTGCCCCCTCGTCCTTTGGGGGGGTTTAACCTGGAACAGTTTTTCTCCATATTTTTTGTATGGGCCATTAATATTCTTATATACGTTTATCATATCCCCCCTTAAACGTCTCTTCTCAAGACTAAACAATTGTAACTCCTTTAATCGCTCCTCATAGCTAAGATGTTCCATGCCCCATATTAGTTTAGTCGCGCGTCTCTGCACCCTTTCCAACTCCGCAGTGTCCCTTTTATGAACAGGCGACCAAAACTGAACAGCATATTCCAGGTGAGGCCGTACCAATGCTTTATAAAGGGGGAGTATTATGTCCCTGTCCCTTGAGTCCATGCCTCTTTTGATACATGACAATATCCTGCTGGCTTTGGAAGCAGCAGCCTGACATTGCATGCTATTTTGTAGTCTGTGATCTACAAGTACACCCAGATCCTTCTCTACCAGTGACTCTGCCAGTTTAATCCCCCCTAAGACATACGACGCATGCAGGTTATTAGTACCCAGATGCATAACTTTACATTTATCCACATTGAACCTCATTTGCCAAGTGGATGCCCAGACACTTAGTCTATCCAAGTCATCTTGTAACTTATGCACATCCTCTATAGACTGTACCGTGCTACAAAGCTTGGTGTCATCTGCAAAGATAGAAACAGAGCTGTTAATACCATCCTCTATATCATTGATAAATAAATTAAACAGCAGCGGGCCCAGTACTGAACCTTGGGGTACACCACTAATAACCGGGGACCAATCAGAGTACGAATCATTGACCACCACTCTCTGGGTACGATCCATGAGCCAGTGTTCAATCCAGTTACAAACTAAAGTTTCCAAGCCCAAGGACCTTAACTTACCTGTCAGATGTCTGTGAGGGACAGTATCAAACGCTTTGGCAAAATCCAGAAACACTATATCCACAGCCATTCCTCTGTCAAGGCTTCTACTCACCTCTTCATAAAAGCAAATTAGATTGGTTTGACAACTTCTATCCTTAGTAAACCCATGCTGGCTATCACTTATAATACTATTATCCCCTATGTATTCCTGTATGTAATCCCTTATAAGTCCTTCAAACAATTTACCCACAATGCACGTTAGACTTACCGGTCTATAATTGCCTGGCGAAGACCTAGAGCCCTTCTTGAAGATTGGTACCACATTCGCCTTGCGCCAGTCCCTTGGCACAATACCAGACACCAGAGAATCTCTAAATATCATGAACAAGGGTACAGATATTACTGAACTTACCTCTCTAAGAACTCTTGGGTGTAGTCCATCCGGCCCTGGAGATTTGCTTACATTTACTTTACTTAACTTACCTTGTACCATCTCTACATTAAGCCAGTGCAATACATTATATGATGTGTTACCAGCACTGACCTGGCCAATGTCAGCTCCTTCTTCCATAGTATATACAGAACTAAAGAACCCATTCAGTAGCTCCGCCTTCTCTTGATCGCCCGTGACAACCTCCCCATTATCATTATTAAGGGGTCCTACATGCTCTGTCCTTGGTTTTTTTGTATTTATATATCTAAAAAAATATTTAGGATTAGTTTTGCTTTCTTCGGCCACCTGTCTCTCATTTTGAATTTTTGCTGTTTTTATTACATTTTTACAGATTTTATTAAGCTCCTTGTACTGTTTAAATGTTATAGCTGACCCATCAGATTTGTATTTTTTGAAGGCTATTTTTTTGTTGTTTATTGCTCTTTTAACCTCATTTGTCAGCCATGTAGGATTTAGTTTTAATCGTTTATATTTGTTCCCCTTTGGTATATATTTAGCTGTATAGTTATTTAGAGTTGATTTAAAGATGTCCCATTTACCTTCTGTATCAGTATTTGAGAACACCTCCCCCCAGTCTATGTCCTGTAGTGCAGCCCTCAGCCCAGGGAAGTTTGCCTTTTTAAAGTTATATGTTTTTGCTTTCCCCGTCTGTCTTTGTTTTCTACATTTTAAGTCAAAAGTAACTATATTGTGGTCGCTATTACCAAGGTTTTCCCTCACAGTTACATTACCAACCAGCTCTGCGTTGTTGGAAATGATCAGATCCAACAAGGCATCACTTCTTGTTGGGTCCTCCACAAACTGGCCCATAAAATTATCCTGCAATAAATTTAGGAATTTTCTCCCCTTTGTAGTTTTAGCCAACCCCCGGCCCCAATCTATATCTGGATAGTTAAAATCTCCCATTATTACCACTGTACCTGCCCGGGCGGCCCTCTCTATTTGTTTATACAGCCGACCTTCTATCTCTTCAGTGATATTAGGGAATCTCTTCAGTGATATTAGGGGATCTCTTCAGTGATATTAGGGGCTCTGTCCCCTCTCCCTGAAAAAGAGAGAATAAGAAATATCTATGAATCATGGGTTCACTAACAGCAGTGGGAGCAGTAAAATCACTTTGTTACCACTCTGAATGGAAATCATGCAGCTTTATTAACCCCTTCCCGCAGAATGTCATATATAAACGCCGGGTTGTGCAGTGCGTTCGCGCATCCCGGCGTTTATAAATGACATGCAGTTAACCCGGCGATGCGCAGCATCGCACGGGTTAACTGGCAGAAGTCCCGCTGTTTCCAGCAGGGGACAACTTCTGCTTCACCCCCAGGACCATCAATTGATGGTCCTGGTCAGCGATCACTGTGATTGGTCCCTGTGGACCAATCACAGTGATCTGGGGTGAAAGTTCAGATCCCCCGCACTGCCCGCCCCTGGAAGTCGGGCAGAACGGGGGACGAAGGCTGCGGGGGCTCGCGGGGACCTGCGGCACACGGGGGGGAACAGGAGGGGACCGGCGGACTTACCTGATCCAGCGGCGGGACCGAGGAGCAGCGCGGGACCGGCCACGTGGACGAGCAGCGACGGGTGAGTATATGGTCCTCAGAAGCAGCAGTGAAGATCTTCACTGCTGCTTCTAGGAGTCTGAAAACTACAACTCCCAGCATGCCTAGACAGCCTTTGGCTGTCTGGGCATGCTGGGAGTTGTAGTTTTGCAACATCTGGAGGGCCTCAGTTTGGAGACCATTGTATAATGGTCTCCAATCTGTGCTCTTCCAGCTGTTGCAAAACTACAACTCCCAGCATGCACTGACTGTCCAGGCATGCTGGGAGTTTTAGTTAAGCAACATCTGGCCCTTCAGATGTTGCCGAACTACAACTCCCAGCATGCCCTTCAGCTGTCTGGGCATGCTGGGAGTTGTAGTTTTGCAACAGCTGGAGACACACTGGTTGGGAAACATTGTTTCTAACTCAGTGTTTCCTAACCTGTGTGCCTCCAGCTGTTGCAAAACTATAACTCCCAGCATGCACTAAAGACCATGCATGCTGGGAGTTGTAGTTTTGCAACATCTGGAGGGCCCCAGTTTGGAGACCATTGTATAATGGTCTCCAATCTGTGCTCTTCCAGCTGTTGCAAAACTACAACTCCCAGTATGCACTGACTGTCCAGGCATGCTGGGAGTTTTAGTTCAGCAACATCTGGCCCTTCAGATGTTGCCGTACTACAACTCCCAGCATGCCCTTCAGCTGTCTGGGCATGCTGGGAGTTGTAGTTTTGCAACAACTGGAGACACACTGGTTGGGAAACATTGTCTGTTTCTAACTCAGTGTTTCCTAACCTGTGTGCCTCCAGCTGTTGCAAAACTATGACTCCCAGCATGCACTAACAGACCATGCATGCTGGGAGTTGTGGTTTTGCAACAGCTGATGCAAGCCCCCCCCCCGCCCCGCCACCCCCGTGAATGTACAGGGTACATTCACATGGGCGAGGCTTTTACAGTGGGTTTCTCGCATCTTGAGATGCAGCAAATTTTGCGCTGGGAAACTCGCTGTAATCCCCCGCCCATGTGACTGTACCCTAAAAACACTACACTACACAAAATAAAATAAAAAGTTAAAAACACTACATATACACATACCCCTACACAGCCCCCCTCCCCCAATAAGAACGTCCGGTACGCCACTGTTTCCAAAGCAGAGCCTCCAGCTGTTGAAAAACAACAACTCCCAGTATTGTCGGACAGCCGTTGACTGTCCAGGCATGCTGGGAGTTTTGCAACAGCTGGAGGCACCCTGTTTGGGAATCACTGGCGTAGAATACCCCTATGTCCACCCCTATGCAAATCCCTAATTTAGGCCTCAAATGCACATGGCGCTCTCACTTTGGAGCCCTGTCGTATTTCAGGGCAACAGTTTAGGGCGACATATGGGGTATCGCTGTACTCGGGAGAAATTGCGTTACAAGGTGTGGGGGGCTTTTTCTTCTTTAACCCTTCATGAAAAGGAAATGTTGGGGTCTACACCAGAATGTTAGTGTAAACATTTTTTATTTTTTACACTAACATGCTGATGTTGCCCTATACTTTAAATTTTCACAAGAGGTAAAAGGGAAAAAAGCCCCCCAAAATTTGTAACGCAATTTCTCCCGACTACAGAGATACCCCATATGTGAGCGCAAAGTGCTCTGGGGGCGCACAACACGGCCCAGAAGGGAGAGTGCACCATGTACATTTGAGGTGATTTGCACAGGGGTGGCTGATTGTTACAGCGGTTTTGACAAACGCAAAAAAAACAAAACCCCACATGTGACCCCATTTCGGAAACGACACCCCTCATGGAATGTAATAAGGGGTGCAGTGAGAATTTACCCCCCACAGGTGTCTGACGGATCTTTGGAACAGTGGTCCATAAAATGAAAACTTGTACAGCCCACTGTTCCAAAGATCTGTCAGACACCAGTGGGGGGTAAATGCTCACTGTACCCCTTGTTACGTTCCTCAAGGGGTCTAGTTTCCAAAATGGTATGCCATGTGTTTTTTTTTTTGCTGTTCTGGCACCTTAGGGGCTTCCTAAATGCGACATGCTCCCCGAGCAAAATTTGCTCTCAAAAAGCCAAATATGACTCCTTCTCTTCTGAGCATTGTAGTTCGCCCATAGTGCACTTCAGGTCAACTTATGGGGTACCTACATACTCAGAAGAGATGGGGTTACAAATTTTGGGGAGTATTTTCTGCTATTAACCCTTGCAAAAAGGTGAAATTAGGGGGGAAACACACATTTTAGTGGAAATTATTATTTTTTTTTTTACATATGCAAAAGTCATGAAACACCTGTGGGGTAATAAGGCTCACTTTATTCCTTATTACATTCCTCAAGGGGTCTAGTTTCCAAAATGGTATGCCATGTGGGTATTTTTTGCTGTTCTGGCACCATAGGGGCTTCCTAAATGCGACATGCCCCCCGAGCAAAATTTGCTCTCAAAAAGCCAAATATGACTCCTTCTCTTCTGAGCATTGTAGTTCACCCATAGTGCACTTCAGGTCAACTTATGGGGTACCTCCATACTCAGAAGAGAAGGGGTTACAAATATTGGGGGGTATTTCCTGCTATTAACCCTTGGAAAAATGTGAAATTTGGGGGGAAACACACATTTTAGTGAAAAAAAAATATTTTTTTTTACATATGCAAAAGTCGTGAAACACCTGTGGGGTATTAAGGCTCACTTTATTCCTTGTTACGTACCTCAAGGGGTCTAGTTTCCAAAATGGTATGCCATGTGAGGGTTTTTTGCTGTTCTGGCACCATAAGGGCTTCCTAAATGCAACATGCCCCCAAAAACCATTTCAGAAAAACGTACTCTCCAAAATCCCCTTGTCGCTCTTTCCCTTCTGAGCCCTCTACTGCGCCCGCCGAACACTTTACATAGACATATGAGGTATGTGCTTACTCGAGAGAAATTGGGCTACAAATATAAGTATACATTTTCTCCTTTTACCCCTTGTAAAAATTTAAAAATTGGGTCTACAAGAACATGCGAGTGTAAAAAATGAAGATTGTGAATTTTCTCCTTCACTTTGCTTCTATTCCTGTGAAACACCTAAAGGGTTAAAATGATGACTGAATGTCATTTTGAATACTTTGGGGGGTGCAGTTTTTATAATGGGGTCTTTTGTGGGGTATTTCTAATAAGAAGACCCTTCAAATCCACTTCAAACCTGAACTGGTCCCTGAAAAATAGTGAGTTTGAAAATTTTGTGAAAAATTGGAAAATTGCTGCTGAACTTTGAAGCCCTCTGGTGTCTTCCAAAAGTAAAAACTCGTCACTTTTATGATGCAAACATAAAGTAGACATATTGTATATGTGAATAAAATTTTTTTTTTATTTGTAATATACATTTTCCTTACAAGCAGAGAGCTTTAAAGTTAGAAAAATGCAAAATTTTCAAATTTTTCATCAAATTTTAGGATTTTTCACAAGGAAAGGATGCAAGTTACCACAAAAATTTACTACCATGTTAAAGTAGAATATGTCACGAAAAAACAATCTCGGAATCAGAATGATAACTAAAAGCATTCCAGAGTTATTAATGTTTAAAGTGACAGTGGTCAGATGTGCAAAAAACGCTCTGGTCCTTAAGGCCAAAATGGGCTTGGTCCTGAAGGGGTTAAAATGTATTAATACTATAGGTACTTTAGAGCAGATCTTTTACACAGGACCATTATATGCTTTGCACTGGTCCATTTTGACCCTTGTTTATTTTTTAGAGCAAGTGCCCAGTAACCAACCCTAAAAATTAGGTCACATGGCCTGGGGTTCTAGGCACTTCTTCTTTAGTACCACTTATAAATGAGTTTATGTTACAAATGTTCATACAGTTTTTATCCTTTTACTGTAGAAGTATGTTTTATTTAATAATCTTATAGTAGAAGTATGTTTTATTTAATAATCTTATAGTTTTAAGTAGGGATCGACCGATTATCGGTATGGCCGATATTATCCCCCCCACTGCACCGCGACCGCCCCAAACCCCCCCCTGCCCGACTCGCCGCGACCGCCCCCCCGACCCACCACACCGCGTCGCACCCCCCACCGTAGTGCTGGGCGGTATACCGGTATGAACCGGATACCGTTTTTTTTTTCTCCCACGGTATGTATTTTTGCCCATACCGCTATACCGGGCCCCTCCCCCACCCTCTGAGTCAATAAAAAAAATTAAACTTACCCGTAATGGGGGTGGTCCGGGCCTTCCATCCTTCCTGTAGTGTCCGGTGGCATTCCGGGTGGAGGGTGAATCGGTCCGGGCTGTCCTTCTCCGGGGGTCCTCTTCTCCACTCCGGGCAGGCTCCGCCCTAGTACGCTGCATAGACGCCGCTACGCCGTGACGTCAGGTGCGTCGCTGTGCAGCGGCGTCTATGCAGCGTTACTAGGCCGGAGCCTGCCCGGAGTGGAGAAGAGGACCCCCGGAGAAGAAGGACAGCCCGGACCGATTCACCCTCCACCCGGAATGCCGCTGGACACTACAGGAAGGATGGATGGCCCGGACCACCCTCCCCGGACGGTCCCTGCAGCAACTGGGAAGGTGAGTCAGGGTTCTGGGATAGGGGGTTTGTATAATATACTATACCTACAGTAGGCCCTCCAGCTGTTGCAAAACTACAACTCCCAGCATGCCCGGACAGCCAACGGCTGTCCGGGCATGCTGGGAGTAGTAGTTTTGCAACAGCTGGAGGCACCCCTAGGCGCGGTGCGGCGCGGTGGCGGTGATAGGTCTCAGGACCCCCGGACAGGCAGGGGGAGAGAAGCGGGTGGCGGCGGCGGCCTATGGCACCGCAAAAGCCACTGCAGTGCATTGATTTAAAGCGCCCGCTTTAAATCAATGATCTGCAGTGGTGTCGCAGGGGGATAAATAGCCGATAACTTATACCGGAATATCGGTATAAGTTATCAGCTATCGGCCCTAACCTCCACCGATTATCGGTATCGGCCCTAAAAAAACGATATCGGTCGATCCCTAGTTTTAAGCATATCGGTCACCCAAAAAATAAAACAAACAAAAAAATACAACTTTACTTGCATTGTAATTAAGATCATGTTCCTGTCACTTTTATCTGTGTTGACTCTTGACTGTTGTGCTGCTCACTTCCCCAGCATTCCTCTTCCTAGCAAGGGGTGAGTCCCTGAGCAAGCTTTGTTAGCTTACGCTTCCTGACTCTGTGTCTCTTGGCTCCAGTCACAGGGATCCAGATGACCTGCTGTGAGAACATAGATTACTCCAGCAGGAACTTTGATATAATTAGCCGGTATCGGGACATCTAGTGGCCGGAATTATAGCAGCCAAATATAGGGTGAAAAAACACAATATTTTTAAAAGACCTATATTAGAGATATAGTTGTAGAATTACTATATCTATAACATATCAATATTTTATGTGGTTGACAGTGCCTCTTTAACTTCACTAAGATTTTAGGGATAAATGCATAACATGCATAAAATAATGAGCTATTCTTGCCTAAGCAATCTTGATGAGTGGTTTTATTTAGATAGATGATCTGTTCTAAAATTGCTGCATAATACTATTAGTCTACCAGCATTTCACACTTGGGGACAATTAGCTCAAAAACAACATTAGCTGGTTGTTGGTGTATTTATATATAACTAAATTACTTCTTGGACAGCATTTCCACAAAATCTCCAAAGCTTACATAATGTAGGTCCTGTGAGCATCTAAAACTCAAATGCTTGTAAAATTTTTCAATAGTCTTATTTGAGTTAATGAATAAAATCTACATTACATACGTACTAAAGATGCCTTCTCATGTGATTTTTTTTTCCCTCTGGTGACAAGTATCAAAGAGGTGATTCAATGCCACCAAAGTGCTGAGTACCGGAATGCTTCCTTGCTCCCCCTCCTATTCCTGTCTCTGCTTGGTTGACAAAAGTACTCTTCTTAAAGTAGAAGAAAAAGAGATGCAGTACTGGAGCTCACCCGATGGATGGGTTTAAAAATCGTCTTGAAAAAAATGATTGCCAACAAATCCACAGACAACAGGTTTTGAAGGGATGGCACCCTTGTTTGTCTGGTCCTATAGCCAGTACAAATAGTAAATGAATTTAACAGAGGAAATACCCACGAATATTGTTCTCCCGGGGTCAAGGTGACTTCACAGGGACGTGAAAATAGTTACGATATCTATCACATATCATTAGTGGAGAGCATGTACACATAAGGCATATATTATGATACAGTATCAATAATATCAATAACATAATGTTTAATATTGATATGTAGTGGTGATGTAGATGAAAATTTGGCACTAGAAAATTAAAGCGCTAGCTCTATGTACTGAGGGGATGTGGAGCACTCCTGAGGATCAACATTGTGTTATTTATATTATTGATACTGTATTGTTTTATATATTTTTATATATATATATATATATATATATATATATATATATATGCCTTACGTGTACATGCTCTCCACTAATGAAATGAGATCGATACTGGAACTATTTTCACGTCCTTGTGATGACCCCAGAAGACCGATTTTCGCAGGTCTTTTTTTTTTTTTTTTGTTAAATTCAGTTACTGTTTGTACTGACTATAGGACCTGACTAAAAGAGGGGTGCCAACCCCTTGAAATGCATTTTCCATGTATTTGTTGGCAACAAAAGCCTTTTGCTTAAATTTTTTCTTCTGTTTTTGGTTATTGCTAAGTTCAGGGTGAGCACCCCCTTCTGCATCTCTTTTTTATCCTACTTTAAGAAGAGTACTCTTCTCCATACGTCTACGACCGATCCACAGCTGTAGGATATGAAACTGATGCTTGGCAGCTCCCCCTTGAAGATCATTTTATTATACAAGGCACTTTTTGGTGTGGTACTCGTAGTACAACACCAAAAGGTGGGCAAATATGTATGGGTTGTATGGTTTGATATAACCTAAAAAGAAAACTGCACATTTTGTGCGCACCTCTGTTCAGGCTCAGCCTCCAAATCTTGTTCTTGTTCTGTGCATATGAATTTTGGGCAGGTGCGAGATTTGCAAACAGTTCTGCTTCCAGCTGACAGGGATGGGGATCAAGGAGACGTTACAGCCCTCTGCGCTCGAGGTTTGGAACACCTCTTTGACTTTTTGTACCAGAGAAGCACAGACAGATCTATGAAAGGTACCACCTGTATTTTTGTTCTAACAGCTATTTACAGTGTGAGCATTTCAAAACATGAATTGCAGCTGATAGATTCCCTGTAAACATTATTATGCTTTTCTGTACAATAGGTAGAAAGTGGACAGCCCCTTTAAATATGATGGGTCATAAATGTCTTAATACGGTAGGTCAGGGTCCTATCTCTGGGACCTTCACCCATTGAAAGATTGGAGTCTTTTGACCCCTTTTCTACAAGGTGGGGCATCTGGCGGCAGCTATTGTAGGAGGCTTCATGGGGAGCTGGCTATTCACAAGCTTGCATAAATGTTTCGGGGGATTTAATTCTCATTGACTGCAGTGAATAAGTGTGCATGCAAGTTGTCCTTTATTCACCAGTAAACCTGCTGTAATGGGCACCCAGGGACAGAAAAACCAACCTTTTTGGAGTATTAAGATATTTGCCAGCTGTATCTCCTCTTAGGCAGTGCCATTAAGTAATAGCTTCTAAAATGGCATACCCAATATAGTATCTTTTCATACTTACATTTTTAATATTTCTGTGATTTCAGATTTGCTGCATTGCACAAGTCATCAAGCCAGAAAGACATCACTGTGCAATTTCAAATAACGGTAAGGAGAACATTCTGTTACAGGAAAATATTATGTCATAAATTTCACTAGAATGAATAGATTCAGTGATAGAAGTGTTGAACGTATCAAATCCGTGCAGGGAAGAAGAGTAAGTGTTGCCTTAGTGAAAGTAAGTGATCTTATCAATCATGCGCTACTTTTAGGATGCCCATACGGCAAAACTTTTTTTTGACGTTTTTTTCACCTGTAACTGTATTTAACCAGAGAAACCACTGGGACTTTGGGCGGTCCGGACGGCACCCTGCCAGTGTTGCTGAAGAACTACCCACATATCTTGTCAAAGAAAGGATGGTAGAGGCTCACAGTTAGTTTTATCTCTTTACCGGTCTCATAGTTTAATCCCTTAGTGTCGCAGGGAGTACATGTACAGGGGATATATGGAGCAAGCTGAGCCAGCTAAGGGCCTTTTAAAGGCCTCTTAAGCTGCCATGATGCTACTGCTATTACACCATGCCAAGGCAGGGACTAATAGGAGATAGTCAAAATTACCGTACACTGCCATATGTAAGTATTGTAGTATACTGTATAAACCATCAATCAATTGCATAATGAAAAGGAAAAAGTAATAAAATTCTAATCACCACCCATATTTAAAATAAGAATCAAAAGTACAGCACAATTAGCTTAACTGGTATTATAGCAAAGTATTGAAATATAACATTATATATCATACTTGGTGAATGACATAAATGGAAAAGAATAAAAATAGCCAGTACCAGAATTGCCATTTTTTTTATTCACTTCAGAAAAGAAAACATGGAATTAAAAAAGTGATCAAAACGGTACCAATAAAGTAACAGATCACCACACAAAAAAATGAAAAGAAAAACAAAAAATGACAACTGACCTTGCAAAATAAACAAGCCGTCATACAGTTCTCTGTCAGCTATTGCTTTTGGAAGGCAAGGTGGAAAAACAAAAACACAAAATCGACAATTAATTGTCCTTAAAGCGCAAATCCAAGGCAACCTTACCACATTTAGCAAAGTTCCAGGCAGATGCCTACCCTTGACAGCCTCTAGGCTTATTTACCACATGGGGGTGTAAATAACAGGAGAAGGGCTGCCCAACCTTAGTTTCTTGCCATGGTAAGATACACCTACTGGGCATTTGATTGAATTTACCTATCAACCAAAAAGGCATATATATATATATATATATATATATCTCAGAGCTAGGAATTTAGACAACAATTTAGGTAAAAGGTATTGCTAAAAATCCTGAGAAAAACCATATCAAGCCATGGTCTTATTTTTACTCCTGTTTAGCTGCTCCAAGGAGTTTTAGCTTCCCCTCTTCATCCAATGGTATTTTTAGATTAATATGTCAAAAGACATTCCTTGGGAAGCTTCTGCATTCTCCATTGTTACCACAGTGCCAGTTCACCTCCGCATTTGAGACTGGTTGCTAGGAATACACTGCCAAACAACTATAGCCTTTTATATGACTTTGTCAGGCAGCACATCCCTAACAACTAGTCTGCTTGGGAACACTAAGGTGCCAAAAAGGCTTGGCAGTCCTAAGCCATACTTTTCTTTGACTCTTACTGCCATATAAAGAATATGTTTTTATTCATACATCTACACTATTTACTTAAAGGGGTATTCTGGTGAAAAACTATTTTTTCATATCAACTGGCTCCAGAAAGTTAAACAGATTTGAAAATTACTTCTATAAAAAAAATCTTAATCCTACCAGTACTTATCAGCTGCTGAAGTTGAGTTATTTTCTGTCTGACAACAGTGCTCTCTGCTGACACCTGTCTGGCTCAGGAACTTTCCAGAGTGGGAGCAAATCCCCATAGCAAACCTCTCCTTTTCTGGACAGTTCCTGAGATAGACAGACAGGTGTCAGCAGAGAGCACTGTTGTCAGACAGAAAAGAACAACTCAACTTCAGTAGCTGATAAGTCCTGGTAGGATTAAGATTTTTTTATAGAAATAATTTACAAATCTGTTTACCTTTCTGGAGCCAGAAATTTCTCCGGAATACCCCTTTAAATTACTAATATGATAATATCTGTTAGACTGTTTATTTTATTAACCAAAAACTTGTTTTTTTATACACAGGTAAATATGAAGGTAAAGAGGACTTGTAGCCAACCCAAATCCATTTGATTTTACTATCAATAAATAGCTTAGGGTCCTGATTACACTTATAGGTTTATAGTTTATGTGACTGCTCAGTTATTCGTCAGATGGGCGTCAACTTAATTTTAATAATGGGAGTGAATATTTGGTAATATGCAGGATTATACAGTCACCTGATATTCAGTCAGGGAGCATACAGTTAGTCATACAAGTCCCTCACATTACTCTATGTATAGCCCCACCCATCATCTGATATTCACGACCTTATTAAAGTGAAGTTGACACCCATTTGACAACTCCTCAAATTGTCAGCCAGATTATAAACCCACATATCTTGGGAAGATTAGGTTAAGTTCACACATTTTTTTTCACACATATTTTATTTGTTTAAGAAAGAAAAAAACGTCTATAGGAAAGTGGATACCTGTGCACACAATTTGTAACAAATATGTGTGCATTTTTACAACCCTGTAAGGCTCCTTTACAGGGGTTGGACTGACAACTCATGGGGGCCCCACGCAAAAGAGGATCATGGGCCCACCTTGCACACACCCATATAGATGCCCTGCCCACATACAATAAATATATTTTTCAATTCATAAAGAAAAGATAGCAAAATTACGCAATTTAGATTTTTTTTTTTGGGGGGGGGGTGGGGTTTTGTTTCTATGCAGTATATTTTACGGTTAAAATTACACATTATCGTTAATCTGTAGGTCCATATGGTTACAACTATGATTACACGCCGATATCAATTACCGATACTTTTTTCAATGTCATGTGACAGGGTTTTTTTTCTTCCATAAAGGGGCACTCTGGTGAATATTTTTTTTTTTTTTTCCGGGAACTTTTGCATGAGTACAAGTACTCGTGCAAATGTCCAGTACAGGTCCCGATACCAATATCGGTATCGGGACAGTCCTAATTACAACAATATCCAATTTATGTATGTTTTGTTATATTTTACTACTTTTTGTGATGTTTTCCCATTCTGAACCCTATAACACTTATTTTTCCATATATGGTGCAGTACGAGGGACCATTTTTTGTGCCATGATCTTTAGCTCCGCCCTTAGCTCCGCTCCCACAATTTACATGATCGTGACATCATCACAGGTCCTCAAAGACATCAGATCGGGCAGTCACGACCATTATGTTTTGTGTGGAGATCCTTGTTTTTTAGTGACTGCCGACCAGGACCTGCATAATGCATGGGGAGATGTAGGGTTAAAAAAGATGGCAGATGCAGGCCCCCACTCAGGACCGGGCCCTCGGGCAGTGCCCAAATGCCCGACCTGTCATTCCACCCCTGCTCCTTTCAAACTACCTCTACTGCCCGTCAGTAACCGATCCGTTCGAAGATAGCGGGAGAAAAAATTGTGCTTGGGGCATCCTGGCATCTCCGGCGGAGTTACGGGGTGCAATAACAGACGTTATAGAATCCCATTCAAGTGAATGGGATCCTCTGTGCCCATTATGCCTCCCCTTAGGCTCCATTACAATAACGGATGTTAATGGCCAAAAAAAGAAAAAAAACAAAAAAAAAGAGCTTTAATGTCCATTTGTAATGGAGCTTTATCTATAGTGTGAAAGGAGCCTAAGCTATTAAATGATAATAACATCTCATATTTTCTTCAGGTTGTCTATAGGTTCTTTTAAAACCACAAATGGTGTATATTTATTCATTTATTTATTTTTAAATAGTCAAAAGGTTTTCGGGATGTACAAGCTGTTGAGCCTGAGACAAGTTCACCAAAATCTGAAATGAACCCACGCAAGCGCCCAAGGGAATACGATAAAGAACACCAGCCTTAAATTCGGATTTCATAGACTATAAAAAGTGCCTGGATTTCATAAGACATTTTTTTTATCTACTCTGAAAAATTATTCATATTTTGTCTGTGCACAAAAGAATAAATGTACCAAAATGTTTTATTTATATCATCGCCAGTTACACTATTGAACAATGCACTAAGATCTTTTTTTTTTAAAGAAATTAAGGTATAAATGTTAACTTTTTAACAATTTGAACCTTCAAAATAACAAATATTAGTATGTTCTAATATTGTCCTCAAAGGTTTTTTTGTATTTGATTAAAGATATATTACTCAGTTTTTTATACTGATTTCCATGTGTTGATATGATGGTAGAAATGTTCTTCGACCTACAGATTTTAAAAGTAATAATCTGAAGAACATTTTTGCAAGGTAAATGTAAGCATTGATAAACACTTGTTATTTCACAAGGCCATGGATAGGCATTTTACAAACAACATGAAGGAAGTAAAGCTAAGTTTCCAGGTTTTTTTTCAGGCAGTTTTTGGATATCTGCCACTGCAGTTTTTGAGCCAAAGTCAGAAGTGGATCCATAAGGGAGGGGAAGTATAAGTCATTCCTTTATATGTCCCATTCCTTTTGTATTCACTTTGGCTCAAAAACTGCAGTGGCAGTATTCCAAAAACAGCAAGAAAAAAAAAAAACAAGTGGAAACTTAGCCTAAATGGTATTTTTAAACAAAACACAACCTGCTTTTGATTTACTATTGTAAACCTGACCTGCTTTTGTAGGTCACGTGCCACAATTTGTGTCTGTTCCAAAATCTTTATATATAAAACTCAATGGGGTTTATTTACTAAGAGTGTAGTGTAGGTTTCTTTGTGTGTTTTGATTTCCGACAGGTATTTTCCCACGGTATTTACTAAGGTTTGCCTACATTTTGCACTTTTCCCTATGTTTTGCTTTTTTTACAGCTGTTCTGATCTGTCGGGTTTTCCTCAGCTCAAATCCACCACATTTTCTGTGGAAACCTTAGTAAATATGTTGGGATTTTTCAAATGGTCTTGACCACGCCCCCTTTGTTGAGACCATGCCCACTTTATCCAGTGGCCACGCCCCCTTTTCAGGTTTTCCTTGTAAAATGGAAAGTTTTTGTGCGACACAATTTGGGCACAAAACCCGACAAAACAAGAGTCGGGATCACGTTAGTAAATAAACCCCAATGTGTTTGTGTATGTGTGTGTGTGTGTGTGTATGTATGTATGTATGTATGTCCAAACGGCTAAAGATATTAACATGAAACTTGGCACACATGTTACTTATATGTCAACAACAAACATAGGATAGGTAATTTAACCCTTACTCACCCCTATTTGCCAGGGTCAGGGTTTTTGTTTAAAGTCCCATACAAGTCTATGGGAAATATATGTTACTGCATAGCTTCCAAACGGCTGGAGATATTTCGATAATACTTGGTCACATGTTACTTATATGTCCACTTAAAATATAGGATAGTTAATTTAACCCTTAACTACCTCCATTTGTAAGGGTGAGGGTTTTTGTTTAAAGTCCCATGTAAATCAATGGGAAATGTATGTTCCCACATAACTTCCGTACGGCTGGAGATATTTCAATACCTGGTACACATATTACGGGTCGGGATATGAGGACGGGATAGGAGGATGGGATAGGAGGTCGAGAAAGGAAGACGGGATATGAGGGCGGGATATGACAACAATATATGAGGATGGGTATTAAGTCAAAAGCTTCCTCTGTTGATTTTCCTCCACAACAAGGATTAGGAAGAAAAAAACGGGCAACGCCGGGTACTCAGCTAGTAAATATAGAAAACTCTATGTGTGTGTGTGTGTGTGCATGTTCCAGCATCATGTCCAAACGGCTAAAGATATTAACATGAAACTTGGCACACATGTTACTTATATGTCAGCAACAAACATAGGATAGGTAATTTAACCCTTACCCACCCCCATTTGCCAGGGTCGGGGTTTTTGTCTAAAGTCCCATACAAGTCTATGGGAAATATATGTTACTGCATAATTTCCAAACAGCTGGAGATATTTCGATAATACTTAGTCACATGTTACTTATATGTCCACTTAAAATATAGGATAGTTAATTTAACCCTTAACTACCCCCATATGGGAGGGTCGGGGTGCTTGTTTAAAGTCCCATGCAAATCTATGGGAAATTTATGTTCCCACATAACTTCCATACGGCTGGAGATATTTCAATAATACCTGGTACACATATTACTTATATGTCAAATAAAAAGATATGATAGTTAATTAACCCTTATCTACACCCTTATATAAAAGATGAGTTTTTGTTTCAAGTCCCATGCAAGTATATGGGACTTCCAGTACCTTACTCCACAAGCTCCGCTCTGCATCTCCTGGTGAATGTGTCAATCCGGCTTGCAAGCCACACCCCATCTCACAAAGACATGCCCCCATTTTATGCTCCACCTCTTTTATTATCTACCTTTTTTGTGCATCGGTCTGGCTTGCAAATCACGCCCAGTCCCACAAAGCCACGTCCCCTTCTATTTTCAGCTTACAATATCTTCATCACAAATCAGTCCCACCTGGGGACAGGATATGAGGATGGGATATAAGGATGGGATATGAGGTCAGGATATGAGGTTGGGATATGAGGATGGGATATGAAGACGGGATGTGAGGATGGGATATTAAGTCGGACATGGGGACGAGATATGAGGGTGAGATAGGAGGACGGGAAATGAGGTTGAGATAGGAGGTCAGGATATGAGGACAGGATATGAGGTTGAGATATGAGGTCGGGATAGAAGGTAGGGATATGAGGACAAGATAGGAGGACGAGATAGGAGGTCGGGATAGGAGGACAGGATATGAGGTCAAGATAGGACGGGATAGGAGGTCGGGATATGAGGACGGGAAATGAGGTTGAGATAGGAGGTCAGGATATGAGGACAGGATATGAGGTTGAGATAGGAGGACGAGATAGGAGGTCGGGATAGGAGGAAAGGATATGAGGTCAAGATAGGATGGAATAGGAGGTCAGGATATGAGGTCGAGATGTGATGACGGAATATGAGGTTGAGATATGAGGACGGGATATGAAGTCAAAAGCTTCCTCCTTTGTTGATTTTCCTCCCCCACAAGGATAAGGAAAAACTGGGCAACACCGTGTACTCAGCTAGTGTAAAAACAAATCTGTAAATCCCCATAGTAAATAGAGTGTAATCTTGCAAGTCGGAAACAACATTCCACACTAGTAAAAACCTAACACTCTTAGTAAATCGGCCATTATTTTTTTGTTAAAAAAAAAAAAAATGCAAAAACTAATTCTGCTTAAAGGGGTTATCCACCATAAGGTTATTTTAGTACGTACCTGGCAGACAGTAATGGACGTGCTTAGGAAGGATCTGTGCTTTGGGCTAAATGGCTATGTTGTAAGATTAATATAGCGCTGAGGCTGTCTTTTTGTGAACTGGCTATTTCCTGTTAAAGTGTGTTCCCTCAAACTACAGGTCCTATGATTCCTTGTTTTTCCCCCCTCCCTTCCCTCTGAAACATCAGCCACCCCACCCATTCAAACACACCTGTGATCCTTTCCGTGCAATAGACCAGTGTTTTCTGACCAGGGTGCCTCCAGCTGTTGAAAAACTACAATTCTTGCAGAATGATCTCCCTCCCACCCAGCAGTCACTCCACCCATTGAAGCAAAGACAGGTTTCCTCTGAACACCTGGCATCATACCCAAGAAGATTTGAGACTGTAATTACTGTCAGTTGCTTCACCTAAGGGTAAAGGGTCTGATTACTAATGACACTGCATTTTTTTTATAAACTTTTTTTAAACTTGTTTTTTTATTTAATATTTAAAAAAAAATTTATATCAAAGAATGGTAACAAGTACAGTGTAGTAGGGATCAACCAATTATCGGTTTGGCCGATATTATCGGCCGATATTCATGATTTTGGACATTATCGGTATCGGCAATTACCTTGCCGATAATGCCCCACCTCCCTGGCCAGAGACGGCCGCTGCCCCATTGCCTCCCCCATCCCCGGTTTTATAATTACCTGTTCACGGGGTCCGCGCTACTTCTGGCTCCTGCAACGTGCTGCGCTATTGCTGTGCACTGCGCAGCGCAATCACAAGTGACGTCCTCAACGTGAAATAGCCGATAACTTATACCGGAATATCGGTATAAGTTATCGGCTATCGGCCTGAAAGGTCACAGATTATTGGCCCTAAAAAATCAATATCTGTCGATCCCTAAAGCGCAGCATGGTAATGTAAACAGAATAATATTCCTGTCATACATTGTACTCTTCTGTGGAACGCAGGTTGTGTTACATACACCCTACTTTCGGTTCCATGCTGCTCATTTTACCCAGTGGAAAGCACGCTGCGTTTCACGGCCCACGTCACGTGACTTCTGAACTTCCAGTTCTCGCTACGAACCGATGCCCTCATCTCCAGGCAGCCAGGTAACGTTTTACAGCCTCTTCGCCACATATATTGGACCTGATACTCTTAGCAATTTAACCATTACCCTCCTCTTGGTCCCATTTACCTGTTTTTGATCGGTATTTGTGATCAAATCACAAACCGGAAGTGATATCACTTCCTCTCCCTATATAATGCGGTCCTACTCCCTCACTCCACTCACCTCCAGCGACTACAGGTCGCATTTCTTGATATCTACTCTGCACGGCTATATGCCGATTTCTATGCTTACACCTCCGCAGCAATCCGGTGAGTTCCTACAATCTCCTTTGAGACATATCCGCTCTGCCGACTCCATACCTGTACTTAGTGACATCTTGTTGCTTGATTAATGTATATTCCTTATTAGCAGTGGTGCTGTATCCACTATACAGGATGTCCCCACTGCATTCACTTTTCTTTTGCATTTTATCGGATGTATATTTGTACGCTGTTCAATGGTTTACACTGATCCATCCCTATGATTGCTCAGGACTGTCCAATTTTATACATAATGATTTGTTATTTCTCCTTCTCCAAATTACATATAAACAGCATTTCTTTCTCCTTTTTTTTATGTCAATTGTATTCTATAAGTGGTACTGCAAGTTTCTATCAGTCCCATCATAGTTCTTTCCTTAACTTCGTCTTTATTAGACATATTTTTTTTTTTTTATGTTCATGTAATTCTTAGGTCTGATGAAGGTCCAGTGTGGACCGAAACATCATTAATATCTTTATTTTGGATTGCAAATAAAAGATACCTTGATTCAACTTTGAAAGTGGTGTGCGAAGTCTTGTCTATACTTCTAGTAAACAGAATAAAAGCATATGTGGGGAATACAGTACCCATGTTGCCACAAACAACTTACCAAATGATAGACAATGTTTCAGCACCAGTATCACAGCGCTATTTACCTCCCACCTCCATACACACTTGCACATAGCAGACATACAAACAGAAAAAAACATTTAAAATTGGAAAGAGAGAAGATTAGAAAAAAGGTCCAGCCTATCTACCAACAAAATACCATGGGTGTGCAAAAAACACATCACCTCATATTATCGTGAAAGGGTAGTGGGCCTAAAGTGTTGCTAAGAGCCGCCAAACAGTAACATTCAGTATTCCGAAAATGGCAGCACAAAGGATATTTTTTTTAAATCAATGAGCATAAACGTATCATATTGTCACTTAATGTATGATGAATTTCCTTGTTTTTTTTGGCATGTGATTTTTAGGCCACCCCTTTGGTGGAGTATAGTTGCACAAACATTTCGAGAGTATTCAACCCCTAGACAACACGGTGTACATGTGTTACGCCGAGCGCTCCGGGTCCCTGCTCCTCCCCTGAGCGCTCGCGGTGTTCCCCTCTCTGCAGCGCCCCGGTCAGACCCGCTGACCGGGAGCGCTGCACTGACACTGCCGACGGGGATGCGATTCGCATAACGGGACGCGCCTGCTCGCGGATCGCATCCCAATCCACTTACCTGTCCCGGTCCCCGGCTGTCACGTCCTGGCGCGTGCGGCTGCGCTCCCTAGGGCATGCACGCGCCAGCTCTCTAAGATTTAAAGGGCCAGTGCACCAATGATTGGTGCCTGGCCCAATCAGTGTCATTAGCTCCCACCTGCTCCACACCTTTATAATCTCACTTCTCCTTCCCTGTTTTGCCGGATCTTGCTGCCCTTGTGCCTAGTGAAAGCGTTTCCTGTGATTGCCTTACCAGTGTTTTCTGACCTTCTGCCGTTACCATTGGCTACGAACCTTGCCGCCTGCCCTGACCTTCTGCTACGTCTGACCTCGCCTCTGTCTAGTCCTTCTGTCCCACGTCTTCTCAGCAGTCAGCGAGGTTGAGCCGTTACCGGTGGATACAACCTGGTTGCTACCGCCGCAGCAAGACCATCCCGCTTTGCGGCGGGCTCTGGTGAATACCAGTAGCAGGTTAGACCCGGTCCACCGGTACGGTCCACGCCAATCCCTTTCTGACACAGAAGATCCACATCCAGCCTGCCGAATCCTAACAACATGTAAGCCTGGTTGCCTGGAATATAATGCACCAGTTGTACATGTTCGCCCTGAAGTCAATGACTGACATTGGCAATCACGATAATGTCTGCCAATAACACTTTAGTTGAAGTGCCAATGCCAATCACAGCATCGAACATTGACAGGTTCTGGTGGGTTTATGGCTTTCATAGGAACCCGACAATCACTAAAATGGTGGCCAGAGCTCTGATACTCACAGAGCTCGTTCTAGTGACTAGTGTTGGCAGAGCCACAGCATGAATTTACCTGCAGTTGCGCAGATGTGTGACCCTGCCCTAAGGGTCTATTTACACGTACAGCATTAAATATGCGCAGGATTTGATGCTGCAAATTTCAGTGTAAACTAAATGACTGAACTCATCTTAAAACCTGCATCAAAGATGCACAGGACACTGTATGTTTGAATACCTTTAAAGGAAACATGTTATTTCTTATACGCACATACAGTTGAAACAAGAAGTTTACATACACTGTACAAAAAGACACATGCATGAATTTAGAATAAACCTTACCCGTTTTAGGTCAATTAGGATTACCAAAATTATTTATATTTGCCAAATTCCAGAATAATGAGAGAAACAATGAATGAAAGAATGAGATAATTTTTTAAGGCATTTTTATTACTTTCTGCAAAGTCAAAAGTTTACATACATTGTCAGTCACCACAATCTATATATATATATATATATATATATATATATATATATATATATATACAGTGGTCCCTCAACATATGATATTAATTGGTTCCAGAAGAACCATCATATGTTGAAACCATCATATGTCGGGTACATATGTCTATGTAAAAATGGTAATTGGTTTTGGGGCCTCGGAAACATTGTATGTTGAATACATATCTCTATGGGAAACTGCTAATTGGTTCTGGGATGACCATTGTATGTGGAGTGTATGGGGAGTGTTTAACAAACCAGGGTGCCTCCAGCTGTTGCACAACTACAACTCCCAGCATGCATGTGCAGCCATTGACTGTCTGGGCATGCTGGGAGTTCTAGTTTTGCAACAGCTGGAGGCACACTGATAGGGAAACATAGATGTATGGGGTGTATAGTGTGTATATGTATTGTATGTGATGTGTGACATCGCATACAGTACTGTACAGTTCTTTAAATACCTTCAGGGGGGACAGAATGTCCTCCATTACGATCCTGCCGACTACAGCTCTATAGGAAAGGAAGGGGAGGGCAGCCAGCAGCTCATTGGATGCCTGCAGCAAGATGCTGCAGGCTATTGGCTATGGCTGCACTGGGGGGCGGGGCTTACACGGAGATCACAGTGGAAGCCTGTATGAGTTAGCAGGACAGCATGTGAGTAACAGGAGGCAGAACGGGGCACACGGGGCACATTAAACAACTATCTGTCAGTTGCTGAAGTTTTCAGCGCTGTCAGATAGCTGTATGTATGATGGCCCCGACACACAGCAGCATCATATGTCGAGGCTGCCTTCAACATACGATGGGCTCTGAGAGGCCATCATATGTTGAAATGATCATATGTCGGGGCCATCATAAGTCGGGGGGTCACTGTATATATATAGATTTTTTTTTCACGTAATGACATTTTATTATTTTTTTTATTCACTATCACTATGATTGTTATGATTATAAGTAGTTTTAATTGGTAATTATGGATATTTGATCAATTTCCAATATTTCATATGTGGATAAATATATAGATGTAGATTTTTGGTATATATGAATCTATGTAATGATGCACATGGGGACATAGTGTATAATTAGCATGATAAAGAGTGAGGCTATATTTTTTATTCAATAATAAGAAATCATGATTTAAAATAAAAGCGATATATTGTCACTGTAATTAAGTTTATGCACATAAATAATCATGTAATTATTGTATAAGGGAAGGGGTAAACTTGCATTAGTTAATTGCTATGATCCTTTGTGCTTAGAGTGTATTATAATCATGGTAATTTTTATTGTAGAGGTGAGTAATGAATTATGTAAATGCACAGATATTAGTTGATATTGGGGTATTTATAATTGTTCATACATTCCATTAATGGATGTGTTATAATGTCACCTTATTTAGTCACGGCATTATGTCATGCACTTTAAGTTATTATGAATTGCGGTGGTTTAAAAAAATCTAATAATATGCACTGGCACTTTATTACAACTGTTGCCCAAATAATATGATACCTCCTATACACACTAGCGACTCGTGCGCTGTCTTTCAGTGTGTGCGCACCTGCAGGACACAGCGGGAGCGCTATCCCTCCCGACGTCTAGGAGTGCTGTGCGTGTGTCTGCCTATGATCTGGTTTGGGAATGCACATTGGCACGGTGACGTGGGTTAGGGGCGGCGTGATCCTCTGGCGACCTGCAGTGTGTGCGCCGAGTCATGTGATAGACAGGCGTACGGAAGTGAGGGTAGCATCCCGGAACTTGAGGCCATAGAGACACGGTATGGGGATGACTGACACATGAGAGCCCCCTGAGAAAGGGGCAGAAACAGTAACTGTTGGGGTAGTGGAGCGGTAAGGCACCAATACAATGGGTAAGAAAAACTTTGGCACCATGCATACTATTGCACTATTATCTCTCATGTTGTGATAGAGGTCCATTGTAGTAGGTGGATACTATTCTGGGCTATTCTAATGAGTCATTTCCAGTAATAGTTCACAGAGCATTAGTGACTTTATTAGATTTAAGTTGTGATATTTGACCATTTGCACATGCTGTCACAAATGTCTAGGGCAACTGGAGGATCTATAATGGGGTTAATATAGTGAGAGATCATATTTTTGGACATTTTCATACATGATAGTAGTGTAAATAACTGTTACGCCGAGCGCTCCGGGTCCCCGCTCCTCCCCGGAGCGCTCGCTACACTCCTCTCACTGCAGCGCTCCGGTCGGTTCCACGGACCCGGGGCGCTGCGATACCGCCTCTGGCCGGGATGCGATTCGCGATGCGGGTAGCGCCCGCTCGCGATGCGCACCCCGGCTCCCGTACCTGACTCGCTCTCCGTCAGTTCTGTCCCGGCGCGCGCGGCCCCGCTCCCTAGGGCGCGCGCGCGCCGGGTCTTTGCGATTTAAAGGGCCACTGCGCCGCTGATTGGCGCAGTGGTTCCAATTAGTGTTTACACCTGTGCACTTCCCTATATCACCTCACTTCCCCTTCACTCCCTCGCCGGATCTTGTTGCCTTAGTGCCAGTGAAAGCGTTTCCTTGTGTGTTCCTAGCCTGTGTTCCAGACCTCCTGCCGTTGCCCCTGACTACGATCCTTGCTGCCTGCCCCGACCTTCTGCTACGTCCGACCTTGCTTCTGTCTACTCCCTTGTACCGCGCCTATCTTCAGCAGCCAGAGAGGTTGAGCCGTTGCTAGGGGATACGACCTGGTCACTACCGCCGCAGCAAGACCATCCCGCTTTGCGGCGGGCTCTGGTGAAAACCAGTAGTGACTTAGAACCGATCCTCTAGCACGGTCCACGCCAATCCCTCTCTGGCACAGAGGATCCACTACCTGCCAGCCGGCATCGTGACTGTAGATCCGGCCATGGATCCCGCTGAAGTTCCTCTGCCAGTTGTCGCTGACCTCACCACGGTGGTCGCCCAGCAGTCACAACAGATTGCGCAACAAGGCCAACAGCTGTCTCAACTGACTGTTATGCTACAACAGTTACTACCACAGCTCCAGCAACCATCTCCTCCGCCAGCTCCTGTACCTCCTCCGCAGCGAGTGGCCGCTTCTGGACTACGACTATCCTTGCCGGATAAATTTGATGGGGACTCTAAGCTTTGCCGTGGCTTCCTTTCCCAATGTTCATTACACTTGGAGATGATGTCGGACCAGTTCCCCACTGAAAGGTCTAAGGTGGCTTTCGTAGTCAGCCTGCTGTCTGGAAAAGCCCTGGCTTGGGCCACACCGCTCTGGGACCGCAATGACCCCGTCACTGCCTCTGTACACTCCTTCTTCTCGGAAATTCGAAGTGTCTTTGAGGAACCTGCCCGAGCCTCTTCTGCTGAGACTGCCCTGTTGAACCTGGTCCAGGGTAATTCTTCCGTTGGCGAGTATGCCGTACAATTCCGTACTCTTGCTTCTGAATTATCCTGGAACAATGAGGCCCTCTGCGCGACCTTTAAAAAAGGCCTATCCAGCAACATTAAAGATGTTCTGGCCGCACGAGAAATGCCTGCTAATCTTCATGAACTTATTCACCTGGCCACTCGCATTGACATGCGTTTTTCCGAAAGGCGTCAGGAGCTCCGCCAAGATATGGACTCTGTTCGCACGAGGCGTTTCTTCTCCTCGGCTCCTCTCTCCTCTGGTTCCCTGCAATCTGTTCCTGTGCCTCCCGCCGTGGAGGCTATGCAGGTCGACCGGTCTCGCCTGACATCTCAAGAGAGGACACGACGCCGCATGGAGAACCTCTGCCTGTACTGTGCTAGTACCGAACACTTCCTGAGGGATTGTCCTATCCGCCCTCCCCGCCTGGAAAGACGTACCCTGACTCCGCACAAAGGTGAGACAATCCTTGATGTCCACTCTGCTTCTCCACGTCTTACTGTGCCTGTGCGGATGTCTGCCTCTGCCTTCTCCTTCTCTTCTGTGGCCTTCTTGGACTCTGGATCTGCAGGAAATTTTATTTTGGCCTCTCTCGTCAACAGGTTCAACATCCCAGTGACCAGTCTCACCAGACCCCTTTACATCAATTGTATAAACAATGAAAGATTGGACTGTTCCATACGTTTCCGCACGGAGCCCCTTCTAATGAGCATCGGATCTCATCACGAGAGGATTGAACTTTTGGTCCTCCCCAATTGCACCTCGGAAATTCTCCTTGGACTTCCCTGGCTTCAACTTCATTCCCCAACCCTGGATTGGTCCACTGGGGAGATCAAGAGTTGGGGGCCCTCTTGTTCCAAGGACTGTCTAAAACCGGTTCCCAGTAACCCTTGCCGTAACTCTTTGCTTCCTCCAGTAACCGGTCTCCCTAAGGCCTATATGGACTTCGCGGATGTTTTCTGCAAAAAACAAGCGGAGACTCTACCTCCTCACAGGCCTTATGATTGTCCTATCGACCTCCTCCCGGGCACTACTCCACCCCGGGGCAGAATTTATCCTCTCTCTGCCCCAGAGACTCTTGCCATGTCTGAATACGTCCAGGAGAATCTAAAAAAGGGCTTTATCCGTAAATCCTCCTCTCCTGCCGGAGCCGGATTTTTCTTTGTGTCCAAAAAAGATGGCTCTCTACGTCCTTGCATTGACTACCGCGGACTTAATAAAATCACGGTTAAGAACCGCTACCCCTTACCCCTCATCTCTGAACTCTTTGATCGCCTCCAAGGTGCCCACATCTTTACTAAATTGGACTTAAGAGGCGCCTATAACCTCATCCGCATCAGAGAGGGGGATGAGTGGAAAACAGCATTTAACACCAGAGATGGACACTTTGAGTATCTGGTCATGCCCTTTGGCCTGTGCAACGCCCCTGCTGTCTTCCAAGACTTTGTTAATGAAATTTTTCGTGATCTGTTATACTCCTGTGTTGTTGTATATCTTGATGATATCCTAATTTTTTCGGCCAATCTAGAAGAACACCGCCAGCATGTCCGTATGGTTCTTCAGAGACTTCGTGACAATCAACTCTATGCTAAAATTGAGAAATGTCTGTTTGAATGCCAATCTCTTCCTTTTCTAGGATACTTGGTCTCTGGCCAGGGACTACAAATGGATCCAGATAAACTCTCTGCCGTCTTAGATTGGCCACGCCCCTCCGGACTCCGTGCCATCCAACGTTTTTTGGGGTTCGCCAATTATTACAGGCAATTTATTCCACATTTTTCTACCATTGTGGCTCCTATTGTGGCTTTAACCAAAAAAAATGCCGATCCCAAGTCTTGGCCTCCTCAAGCGGAAGACGCCTTTAAACGACTCAAGTCTGCCTTCTCTTCGGCTCCCGTGCTCTCCAGACCTGACCCATCTAAACCCTTCCTATTGGAGGTTGATGCCTCCTCAGTAGGAGCTGGAGCTGTCCTTCTACAAAAAAACTCTTCCGGGCATGCTGTTACTTGTGGGTTTTTTTCTAGGACCTTCTCTCCGGCGGAGAGGAACTACTCCATCGGGGATCGAGAGCTTCTAGCCATTAAATTAGCACTTGAGGAATGGAGGCATCTGCTGGAGGGATCAAGATTTCCAGTTATTATTTACACCGATCACAAGAACCTCTCATACCTCGAGTCTGCCCAACGGCTGAATCCTCGTCAGGCCAGGTGGTCTCTGTTCTTTGCCCGATTTAATTTTGAAATTCACTTTCGGCCTGCTGATAAGAACATTAGGGCCGATGCTCTCTCTCGTTCCTCAGATGCTTCTGAAATTGAACTCTCTCCTCAACACATCATTCCTCCTGACTGCCTGATTTCCACTTCTCCAGCCTCCATCAGGCAAACTCCTCCAGGAAAGACCTTTGTTTCTCCACGCCAACGCCTCGGAATCCTCAAATGGGGTCACTCCTCCCATCTCGCAGGTCATGCGGGCATCAAGAAATCTGTGCAACTCATCTCTCGCTTCTATTGGTGGCCGACTCTAGAGACTGATGTGGTGGACTTTGTGCGAGCCTGCACTATCTGTGCCCGGGATAAGACTCCTCGCCAGAAGCCCGCTGGTTTTCTTCTTCCTCTGCCTGTTCCCGAACAACCTTGGTCTCTGATTGGTATGGATTTTATTACTGACTTACCCCCATCCCATGGCAACACTGTTATTTGGGTGGTCGTTGATCGATTCTCCAAAATGGCACATTTCATCCCTCTTCCTGGTCTTCCTTCAGCGCCTCAGTTGGCTAAACAATTTTTTGTACACATTTTTCGTCTTCACGGGTTGCCTACGCAGATCGTCTCGGATAGAGGCGTCCAATTTGTGTCTAAATTCTGGAGGGCTCTCTGTAAACAACTCAAGATTAAATTAAATTTTTCTTCTGCATACCATCCTCAATCCAATGGACAAGTAGAAAGAATTAACCAGATCTTGGGTGACTATTTACGACATTTTGTTTCCTCCCGCCAGGATGACTGGGCAGATCTTCTACCTTGGGCCGAATTCTCGTATAATTTCAGAATCTCTGAATCTTCCTCCAAATCCCCGTTTTTCGTGGTGTACGGCCGTCACCCTCTTCCCCCCCTCCCTACCCCCTTGCCCTCTGGTCTGCCCGCTGTGGATGAAATTTCTCGTGATCTTTCCATCATATGGAGAGAGACCCAAAATTCTCTCTTACAGGCTTCTTCACGCATGAAGAGATTCGCGGATAAGAAAAGAAGAGCTCCTCCCATTTTTTCCCCTGGAGACAAGGTATGGCTCTCCGCCAAATATGTCCGCTTCCGTGTCCCTAGCTATAAGTTGGGACCACGCTATCTTGGTCCTTTCAAGATTTTGCGCCAGATTAATCCTGTCTCTTACAAACTTCTTCTTCCTCCTTCTCTTCGTATTCCTAATGCCTTTCATGTTTCTCTTCTTAAACCACTTATCATTAACCGTTTCTCTCCCAAATCTGTTCCCCCCACTCCTGTCTCCGGCTCCTCGGACATCTTCTCCGTCAAAGAAATTTTAGCATCTAAAAAGGTCAGAGGGAAAACCTTCTTTTTAGTGGATTGGGAGGGTTGTGGTCCAGAAGAGAGGTCCTGGGAACCTGAGGACAATATCCTGGACAAAAGTCTGGTCCTCAGGTTCTCAGGCTCCAAGAAGAGGGGGAGACCCAAGGGGGGGGGTACTGTTACGCCGAGCGCTCCGGGTCCCCGCTCCTCCCCGGAGCGCTCGCTACACTCCTCTCACTGCAGCGCTCCGGTCGGTTCCACGGACCCGGGGCGCTGCGATACCGCCTCTGGCCGGGATGCGATTCGCGATGCGGGTAGCGCCCGCTCGCGATGCGCACCCCGGCTCCCGTACCTGACTCGCTCTCCGTCAGTTCTGTCCCGGCGCGCGCGGCCCCGCTCCCTAGGGCGCGCGCGCGCCGGGTCTTTGCGATTTAAAGGGCCACTGCGCCGCTGATTGGCGCAGTGGTTCCAATTAGTGTTTACACCTGTGCACTTCCCTATATCACCTCACTTCCCCTTCACTCCCTCGCCGGATCTTGTTGCCTTAGTGCCAGTGAAAGCGTTTCCTTGTGTGTTCCTAGCCTGTGTTCCAGACCTCCTGCCGTTGCCCCTGACTACGATCCTTGCTGCCTGCCCCGACCTTCTGCTACGTCCGACCTTGCTTCTGTCTACTCCCTTGTACCGCGCCTATCTTCAGCAGCCAGAGAGGTTGAGCCGTTGCTAGGGGATACGACCTGGTCACTACCGCCGCAGCAAGACCATCCCGCTTTGCGGCGGGCTCTGGTGAAAACCAGTAGTGACTTAGAACCGATCCTCTAGCACGGTCCACGCCAATCCCTCTCTGGCACAGAGGATCCACTACCTGCCAGCCGGCATCGTGACAATAACAGTGCAAAATACTGTATTTATATTGGAGCCTAAGCTTCATTTTGTATATTGGTACAAATTGTCTGTGTAGTCTTATATGTTTTAATATTGTTTAATAAAATTCAGTTTTATTCATCTATTGAAGTGTAAGCTCTACATTTTTTCTAGTAAACAAAGTATGCAAGTAGAGTACTTAGTACTTATTTCAGGCCTAGCGGACATAAGAATTATAATATGAATTGTGATAATCATTATTTTGGATGTCCTAGGGGACTATGTTGTATATTCATTAGTATTGTGCTTAAACTGTATGACTTGGGTTAATTGTTTTGGATATTCTTCCACAAGCTTCTCACAATAGTTGGTAGGAATTTTGGCTCATTCCTTCTGACAGAATTGGTGTAACTGAGCCCTGTTTGTAGGTCGCCTTGCTCACACCTGCCTTTTCAGCTTTGCCCATAAATATTTTATAGGATTGAGATCAGGGCTTTGTGATGGCATTTCCAAAACATTGACTTTGTTATCCTTAAGCCACTTTATTACCAGTATTACAGTATGCTTGGGGTCATTCTCCATTTGGAAGACCCATTTCCGCCCAAGCTTTAACTTCTTGGCTGATGTCTTGAGATGTTACTTCAGTATTGCCACATAATCTTCTTTTCTCATGATGCCATCTATTTTATGAAGTGCACCAGTCCCTCCTGCAGCAAAACAACCCCACAATATGATGCTGTCACCCCTGTGTTTCACAGTTGGGATGGTGTTCTTAGGCTTCCCAGCTTCTCCCTTTTTCTTCCAAACATAACCATGGTCATTATGGCCAAACAGTACAATTTTAGTTTTGTAAGAACACTGGACATGTCTCCAAAAGTGTAGGTCTTTGTTCCTGTTTGCATTTGCAAATCTGGCTTTTATATGTTTCTTTTGGAGTAATGGCTTCTTCCTGGCAGAGTGGCCTTTCAGCCCATGTTGATACAGTACTCGTTTCACTGTGGATAATGACACAATCTTACCAGCTTCCGCCAGCATCTTCACTAGGTCTTTTGCATTCTTGGGTTGATATGCACATGTCGGACCAAAGCAAGTTCATCTCTGAGACACAGAACCCATCTCCTTCCTGAGCGATATGATAGCTGGACATTTCCATCTTTTTTGTACTTGCGTATATTTGTTTGTATAGATGAATGAGGCACCTGTAGGTATCTAAAAATGTCACCCAAGGATGATCCAGACTTTCGCAAATACACAATTTTCTCTTCCTGATATCTTGGCTGATTTCTTTAACTTTCCCATGATGTTACACACAGAAGCAGTGTGCTTCTGGTGTTCATTAAAATACATCCGCATGTGTGTATCTAATTAACTCAGATGTTGTCAATAAACCTATAAGAAGCTTCTAAAGACATGATATCATCAAATGGGCTGTCCTAAATTGTTTAAAGGCATAGTATTCCTAGTGTATGAAAACTTTTGACTTTCCAGAAAGTAATAAAAATGCCTTTGATAAATCTCTCTCTCTCTCTCTCTCTCTCTCTCTCTCTCTCTCTCTCTCTCTCTCTGTCTCTGTCTCTGTCTCTGTCTCTCTCTCTCTCTCTCTCTCCCTCTCTCTCTCTCTGTCTCTCTCTCTCTCTTTCATTATTCTGGTATTTGGCAAATATAAATAATTTTGATAATCCTAATTGACCTAAAACGGGTAAGGTTTATTCTGGTTTCATGTCAGATAGTGAGAAAAACACGTATATGTGTCTTTTTATATAGTGTATATAAACTTCTGGTTTCATCTGTAGGTGGAGATCTGTCAAGCAGAAGCGAGCCATCATGATGACTCCGCCCCATTCCCAGTCGAAGTTACATCTATAGGGCAGGTCTATCAGAACTTTCCAAAAGAATAACTGTCTCAAAGCTCCGCTTTCATTTTTAAACTGCTCTGGTAAAATAAGAGCTGAACTCTGGTTGCTATGGGCAACAAAGACAGATTTAATTTTAGGCACTTTTGATCAATCTTTAGGTATGTGATATTATTAATACTAACTGATTATATTATTTGCAAAATAAATAGACTTTCTGTTTGCAGCTCTCATCCAGGTGAATGCATATTTTAATATAAATTTGGTGCTCGATATTCTAGCGACCAGATCATTGTTTAGAGATGTTTGCTGCTGGCATATCCTTAGAAAAGCTATTGGTATGTTAATAGCCTCTGCTTTTCCCTTTGAGAGGAAATGGTGGCAAAAGGTTTGTTGTTTTTTCCCCCCCAAAAGTACTCTTTTTTTTATGCAGAACACGTCACAGCTTCCAGTCGTGCATTTCTTCTGTTTTGTTCTTGTACACAATACTCCCTTGTGAAGATCAATCTAGCTTTACTAGCAAAGAGGGGACCTACTTTATTTAGTCATGCAGTAGGTTACATGTTTTATTAGTATGGTTTGTGTCACTGATTTTTGACAGATTGAAAACTATTTTGACTAGGTTCTAGTTTCCTGCTTATTTAACCCCTTAAGGACCAAGCGTTTTTCTTTTTTTTTTACTTTCATTTTTTCCTCCTTACCTTTTAAAAATCATAACTCTTTCAATTTTGCAGCTAAAAATCCATATGATGGCTTATTTTTTGCGCCACCAATTCTACTTTGTTATGACATCAGTCATTTTACCCAAAAATCTACGGAGAAACGGAAAAAAAATCATTGTGCAACAAAATTGAAGAAAAAACACCATTTTGTAAATTTTGGGGGCTTCCGTTTCTACGCCGTAAATTTTTCTGTAAAAAGGACACTTTATTCTGTAGGTCCATACAATTAAAATGATACCCTACTTATACAGGTATGTGTTACGCCGAGCGCTCCGGGTCCCCGTTCCTCCCCGGAGCGCTCGCCTCATCCTCGTTGCTGCAGCGCCCCGGTCAGATCCACTGACCGGGTGCGCTGCGGTACCGCCTCCAGCCGGGATGCGATTCGCGATGCGGGTTGCGCCCGCTCGCGATGCGCACCCCGGTCCCCGTACCTGACTCGCTCTCCGTCGGTCCTGTCCCGGCGCGCGCGGCCCCGCTCCCTAGGGCGCGCGCGCGCCGGGTCTCTGCAATTTAAAGGGCCAGTGCACCAATGTTGGTGCCTGGCCCAATCTTCCCAATTACCAATTAGTGTGATCACCTGTGTACTTCCCTATATTACCTCACTTCCCCTGCACTCCCTTGCCGGATCTTGTTGCCTTAGTGCCTAGTGAAAGCGTTCCCTTGTCTGTTCCTAGCCCGTGTTCCTGACCTCCTGCCGTTGCCCCTGACTACGATCCTTGCTGCCTGCCTCGACCTTCTGCTACGTCCGACCTTGCTTCTGCCTACTCCCTTGTACCTCGCCTATCTTCAGTATCTTCAGCAGCCAGAGAGGTGAGCCGTTGCTAGTGGATACGACCTGGTCACTACCGCCGCAGCAAGACCATCCCGCTTTGCGGCGGGCTCTGGTGAAAACCAGTAGTGTCTTAGAACCGGTCCACTAGCACGGTCCTCGCTATCCCTCTCTGGCACAGAGGATCCACTACCTGCCAGCCGGCATCGTGACAGTAGATCCGGCCATGGATCCCGCTGAAGTTCCTCTGCCAGTTGTCGCTGACCTCCCTACGCTGGTCGCCCAGCAAGCTCGTCAGATCGCCCAGCAGTCGCAACAGATAGCGCAACGAGATCAACAGCTGGCATACTTGACCTCCGAGGCACTGCGTATTCAGTCACAGATACAGCAGCTGCAGCCGCAGATACAGCAACTGCTACAGCTGCAACTACCATCTCCTCCGCCGGCTCCTGCAACTCCTCCGCAGCAACCGGTCCTTCCTAACCCCTGCTTGTCCCTGCCGGACAAATTTGGCGTAAAGATCGCCCAACGAGATCAACAGCTGGCATACTTGATCTCCGAGACACAGCGTCTTCAGTCACAGTTACAGCAGCTGCTGCCGCAGATACAGCAACTTCAGTCACAGCAGCTGCTGCCGCAGATACAGCAACTTCAGTCACAGCTACAGCTGCAACAACCATCTCCTCCGCCGGCTCCTGCAACTCCTCCGCAGCAACCGGCCGTTCTTAACCCCTGCTTGTCCCTGCCGGACAAGTTTGATGGGGACCGCAATGATTCTGCCACAGCCACAGTCCAGTCCTTCTTCGCTGAGGTCCGTGGTGTCTTCGAGGAGCCTGCCCGAGCTTCTTCTGCCGAGATTGCCCTGCTGAACTTGGAACAGGGTGTTTCTTCCGTTGGCGAGTACGCCATTCAGTTCCGTGCTCTTGCTTACGAGTTGTCCTGGAATAGTGAGGTTCTCTGCGCGACCTTTAAAAAAGGCCTATCCAGCAACATTAAAGATGTTCTGGCCGCACGAGAGACTCCTGCTGACCTGCGTGAACTCATTCATCTTGCCACTCGCATTGACATGCGTTCTTCCGGATGGCGTCTGGAGCTCCGCCTGGATATGGACTTTGTTCGCACGAGGCGTTTTTTCTCCCCGGCTCCTCTCTCCTCTGGTCCTCTGCAATCCGTTCCTGTGCTTCCCGCCGCGGAGGCCATGCAAGTTGACCGGTCTCGCTTGACACCTCTAGAGAGGACACGACGCCGCATGGAGAATCTTTGCCTGTACTATGCCGGTACCGAACACTTCCTGAAGGATTGTCCTATCCGTCCTCCCCGCCTGGAAAGACGTACGCGGACTCCGCACAAAGGTGACACAGTTCTTGATGTCAACTCTGCTTCTCCACGCCTTACTGTGCCTGTGCGGATATCTGCCTCTACCTTCTCCTTCTCTACTATGGTCTCCTTGGATTCCGGATCTGCAGGAAAATTTTTTTTGGCCTCTCTTATCAACAGGTTCTACGTCCCTGTGACCAGTCTCGCCAGACCCCTCTACATCTATTGTATTAACAATAAAAGATTGGACTGTCTCATGCGTTTCCGCACAGAACCCCTCCTAATGTGCATCGGACCTCATCACGGAAAAATTGACTTTTTTTTCTTCTGGTTCTTTGGCCCCAAGAAGAGGGGGAGACCCAAGGGGGGGGGTACTGTTACGCCGAGCGCTCCGGGTCCCCGTTCCTCCCCGGAGCGCTCGCCTCATCCTCGTTGCTGCAGCGCCCCGGTCAGATCCACTGACCGGGTGCGCTGCGGTACCGCCTCCAGCCGGGATGCGATTCGCGATGCGGGTTGCGCCCGCTCGCGATGCGCACCCCGGTCCCCGTACCTGACTCGCTCTCCGTCGGTCCTGTCCCGGCGCGCGCGGCCCCGCTCCCTAGGGCGCGCGCGCGCCGGGTCTCTGCAATTTAAAGGGCCAGTGCACCAATGTTGGTGCCTGGCCCAATCTTCCCAATTACCAATTAGTGTGATCACCTGTGTACTTCCCTATATTACCTCACTTCCCCTGCACTCCCTTGCCGGATCTTGTTGCCTTAGTGCCTAGTGAAAGCGTTCCCTTGTCTGTTCCTAGCCCGTGTTCCTGACCTCCTGCCGTTGCCCCTGACTACGATCCTTGCTGCCTGCCTCGACCTTCTGCTACGTCCGACCTTGCTTCTGCCTACTCCCTTGTACCTCGCCTATCTTCAGTATCTTCAGCAGCCAGAGAGGTGAGCCGTTGCTAGTGGATACGACCTGGTCACTACCGCCGCAGCAAGACCATCCCGCTTTGCGGCGGGCTCTGGTGAAAACCAGTAGTGTCTTAGAACCGGTCCACTAGCACGGTCCTCGCTATCCCTCTCTGGCACAGAGGATCCACTACCTGCCAGCCGGCATCGTGACAGTATGATTTTGTCGTACTTTTGGAAAAAAATCATGACTACATGCACGAAAATTAATACATTTAAAATAGTCCTCATCTGACCCCTATAACTTTTTTATTTCTGCGCGTACAGGGTGTTATGAGGGCTAATCTTTTGCACTGCGATCTGAAGTTTTAATCAGAATCATTTTTGTTTTTATCACACTTTTTGATCGCTTTTTATTCCTTTTTTTATGGTATGAAAAGTGACCAAAAACACGCTATTTTGGACTTTGGAATTTTTTTGAGCATACACCATTGACCAAGCGGTTTAATTTACAATATATTTTTATAGTTTGGACATTTATACACGTGGCAATACCATATATGTTTATTTTTATTATGGTTATATTTTTTTATATGGAATTTGGGAAAAGGGGGGTGATTTAAACTTTTAAAGGAAGGGGTTAATGCGAGTCTTTTTCAACTTTTTTTAAACTTTTTTTTTTTTACACTTTTAGTCCCCTTAGGGGACTTTTAGGAAGAATCATTTGATTCCACATACAGATCAATGGGATTACATACAATCCCATTGATCTGGACCACCAGGCACGGGATACAGGCACCTTTAGACGCCGCTGTCAACTTTGACAGTGGCGATCTAAAGGGTTAATAGCTGGCCGCGGTGGTCGCCACATGTCCGCTATTAACGCTGGCCCCCAGCTACAGGAATCAGCTAGGGCCGGCCAGTATGATGCGGGCTCGAGTCGGGAGTCTGTGTCATACCCCGTTAACGGCCATTGGACGAGTATAGACGTCCATGGTAGTTATCGGGTTAAATGGAAACTATCACCAGTTTTATGCTGCCCAAACAGTGGGCAGCATAAAACTGGAGCAGACATCACAATCCCAGCAAACTATTAACTATTCTGAGATGCTCGGTGGTTTCAGAGTAATCATTGTTTAAAAATACTGTAAGGACCCGGGTAACTAGTCCTTGGGGTGGGTCCCGTTGGCTGCTCCCCACTCAGCCGGCTTGAGTGATGCATCTCTTCCTAGCAGTGTATAGGAGCAGCTGCCGGGACCCTCCCCGAGAAATATTTATCCGTTCACATCAGCATTTTTAAACTACTAATACTCTAAAAACACCTGGGTAATTCTGTGCCAGGATCTCGATGCCTGCTTTATTTTTGATGCCTTAATAGCACAGGATATAGTTGTGGTCCGTTTTCCACGAACATGCAGTGAATTACGAATTTCCCACATCTTGGTCCTGGTTGTTCTTCGCACCCCTTTATTTTAGAGGCCTTTACTGATTAAGCATTTTTTCAAGATAATCAATAAAATACTCATAAAATACTCATTATGCCTATTGAAAGGAATATGAGCATGATCATATATCTACTCAGCAAGTATGTATATCAATGTTCAACCAGTATGTATGTCAATGTTCATGAGCGTTCAACACTTTAATTGTTTTTATTTGCATTCAGAGTCTATAAAATCCGATTTTCATGTGATCATGTGATCATCTTGAACCAGCGGAATAAATGTCAAGGTTGTGATGTTTACATGCTTTGTGAATGAGCACAAGGCAACGCATTTGCCTTTCAGAGCTTGGAAGCAAATTCTGAAACACAGGCGTAGTTAAAAAAAATATATATATGCAATTCACTGGGTTATATAAAGCTTTATTGCAGTTCTAGGCTAGACTTACATGGCAGTTGCAAAAAACGGATGTGACTTCTGTTATTCCCTATGGGGAAAAGTAGACCTGCTCATACATTTTCATCCATCTTGTATACTTGCTGTGTAGCTGTAGCTAAAAGTGCTACAAAAACACGCACGTAGAGAATCATATGTTTAGGTTTATTCTCACAAGTTGTGTTGAGCAAATTTATGGTAAGTTTGGACATACAGGACCCTTGAACTATATCCATCTATTCCAGGCACCCAGAATGGAACTAATTTATGCAGACTAAAGAAATCAGCGGCCGCATCTGCAGGTTTGTGTTCAGCCGCATTTACTGTAAATTGGCTCAACACTATTTGCACAGCGTCTTATCTTGTGATTTCTTGATCTAAGTAAATAAATGCGTATTTAGTTGTCTGGTAAGATGCATGTACAGTAAATAGACACTAAATATTATAAAAACTTTTGAGGTCATGAACAGAACTTAAAGGGGTATTCCATGAATTATATTTATTTGACTATGTTACAGGGGCTGTAAAGTTAGTGTAGTCCTTAATATAGTGTCTGTACCTGTGTGTGACGGTTTTCTCACAATTCTTCTGTGATTTTCACTCCAATATTTATTTTGGACAAAATGACTGTTGTCTTAGGATTTCCCAGGTTGCAGTGCGTCGAGACCTGACCTCACTAGTCAGCTGATCAGAGGGAGTCTGTCCTGCTTCAATGGGTGGAGTGGCCACTGGGTGGGAGAGAGTTCATTTTGAAATAGCTGTAGGTACCCTGATTAGGAAACACTGGTGTATTGCATTGAAGGGTTCACAGGTGTGTTTCAATGGGTGGAGTGGCTGATGTGTGGGAGGGACTACAGTGACCTCATATGTACCAACTATGGAACTATGGGATGTGTAGTTTAGAGAATGAAATTCAACAGGAAATGCCCAGTTCTGGCAGGTATGTACTACTAAAATCATCTTATGGTGGATAACCCCTTTAACTAAACATTGGACAGAAGGACTTTAAAAAATAAGCTGAATCTATCTAATAAAAACATCTGTACTAAACTAACTTTTACTAAAAGAATAGGAGTAATCAGCAGTAATCTAGTATACTGTATGTATGAAACCTGACTTTCAAGGATCTTTGAATGAAATAATTAACAGTTTAGATACTGCGAACCCTCACATTAAAGTATCAAAGAGAATTGCCAGATGAAACATGAAATCATACTTACTACCCCATAACATAGCCCAAAGTGTTCTATTTTCACCCATGAATAATCCAGAAATCACTTCCTGCAGAGAGTGTTGCTCTGGTAACTACATGTCCCTTGTTGCCTTGCCCAGGAATCACAAAAATGAAGCCAGATGGCATCTCAACTGAAAGCTGGAGACCTATACTGTAGATGCTGGTGAAGCACAGGGGAGGCTGCAGACTGTGCCCTGCGCAGCAGCACTGATGTCAAAGATAGCCTTTTGCAGATAGTAGATGGTGTCGGGCTATTGTGTACCAAAGAACATCATGTAAAATATGAGATAAAATGTGTGGTAACCTTGGGGGACAAAGCCTTGTGGGGTGTAGGGTAGTTAGGGTGTTGCTGTTCAGAATAGTAAAGGGCGCTGTTAACCCTTGTCACTCCTGACGCCAGGGTGGGGTTTAGATTCTGTAATCTTGATAGGCCTATTGTGAATTCGGGTAGAAAACAGACATGGTGCACATCTACAATCTTGTATAATGATCTGATTGCTTCTCAGCATAATATCAAAAACTAACAGGTTGTTAGTATACATTTTTGATCAAAAAGTACAAGCCCACTCGCCACGTCAAGGCCACCTATTTAGAGTGGGTCCCTAACATAAAATGGCGCAGCACTGGACGGCGACCACCACCGCCGCAACACCAGTGCCCACGGGGGGGGAAACAACCCACTGGCAGAGCGGCCCCAATGCCACTCAAACCAGTCCATGGGTCGCACCTCCCCGCAGACACGGCACCACGGCAGCAACGGACGCCGCACAGCACCACACCAGTGTGAACAAGGTGTAATAGCTCACTTACCATGCTCTCCCAGTCAGACTGGGAGGCTGATAGCAAAGAAATCGCCCTTGTGTAGCTAACTACTACTTATATAGGGTTGGGCTGAGGGGGTGGGGAAGAGTGCAGCACATGTTCAAACAAAAAAAAAAAGGAGGGGATAGAAAACACAGTGTGAATTCGGGTAGAAAACAGACATGGTGCACATCTACAATCTTGTATAATGGTCTGATTGCTTCTCAGCATAATATCAAAAACTAACAGGTTGTTAGTATACATTTTTGATCAAAAAGTACAAGCCCACTCGTCATGTCAAGTCCACCTATTTAGAGTGGGTCCCTAACGTCCCTAGCATAAAATGGCGCAGCACTGGGCGGCGACCACCACCACCGCGACACCAGTGCCCAAGGGGGGGAAACGACCCACTGGCAGAGCGGCCCCAATGCCACTCAAACCAGTCTATGGGTCGCACCCCCCCGCAGACACGGCGCCATGGCAGCAACGGACGCCGCACAGCACCACACCAGTGTGAACAAGGTGTAATAGCTCACTTACCATGCTCTCCCAGTCAGAATGGGAGGCTGCTAGGAAAGAAATGGCCCTTGTGTAGCTAACTACTACTTATACAGGGTTGGGCTGAGGGGGTGGGGAAGAGTGCAGGGATAGGCCTATTGCCACCCTTCCCAAGAGAAATAAGTGATGCAGAAATAAAGGATTGTCCACAACCACTGTTAACTGAAAACTTGCTGGAACTTTTACTGAAGAATTTCTGTACATGCAGCAATAGTAACAGTCCAGATAACAGAGTCTCTATAGATATGGCTGAGCAGCGATTGACAGTTGGTTGGGATCAGATAAGCTCAATTTAGGGATTTTGTAGCATAGATCCGCTGGATTTAAGGGTGTGTTTAGGTCCAGTGATCTTGCGGAGGGTAGCGGGGAATTGTTTAGTATAACCGCTATGCTAGAGGCCGAGGCCGCAAGGCTTTGGCCTAGTAAATCATCTTGTAAGCTGCGGAGGTCCTACCTCTTCCAGAATCAGCAACCCAAGAGAGCGATCAAGATAGCGCAGGTCCCTTATATGGGCAGGGGCTGGCGATTTTGGATTGGTCCATAACAACTGTCACTCACCGTTACATTGCATTGTGGGTGAACACATCATGGGAACCTCCAAAGGTCCTGTAGCAAAACCATTGAGTTCTGACCCAATCACGTGACCCGCAGGTCTTGCCACGCTGAACAGGTAGGCAAGTAAATATATACACATTTATACTTATATTTATAAGAACTTTTATACAGTCATAGACTAACTGAGCGGTGACAAGGGGATAACTATAGGAGAGGGACCCCGACGTTCCTAGGGACTCTGACTATGGGGACCTCTACAAAGGTAACGTATGAAATACGGTACCGGGACACCACAAATGTTTCTCTGCTTAATCCTAACATAATCTGATGCCTTTATGGAGTAGAACCACTAGTGTACCATTTGAACTTGGCTTTATATACCTCTAGATTGGGCAAGCACAGAAACCCAGAAGTGTATAGGGCTCTGTGAGGGAGCAGCATGGGAAAGGCAAGAGGCAAGGGGTAGAGACTAGATGATAGTGCTCTCTGTGGGGTAAGAGAGTACTTGACCCTGACGGGCTCTGTAGAGAGGCAGGGAGAAGACACATACACCAGTAAGTCTAGACACAGTCCCACCTCCTTCTCACATGTGGCATCGGTGTAGGCCCCTGACTGCATGCCAAAAATGAATTTAGACCCCAAAATTAAAGTGGTACTTTTGCTTACATAATGCAACATAGGCAATTATAAGAGAATAACGTAGAAGTTCCTATGTGTGCCCCTATGCATACCTATTTTTGTTAATGTGGCAATTATAGATTGTCTGCCATCTTGATTAACTATTTCCCTAATTAGGTTTCCTAATGCTGCCTACATATCCCCTGATGCCTCTGGCTTTTCAGAGGTAGAGGAAGTATAGTCTCATCACTGCACTTGCTCTAAATCCTAAGTGCAGCCGAATGATAATCAGTGATGTAGAACTTCTTTCTATGCTGAACGAATGACAGGTGATATCTTTTAGCATCAATTGGCAACAAGGCCAACATTTACTTTGGCTGTTACAGCACATTTTCTGTTTCAAATTTACCATAATTATGGCCCAGAGCAATTGTGACTCTTATGCTTTGTTTTCCCCCCAAAAAATGAAAATGTAGCATGACCTACAAAGAATGGGGTAGGGCATGGGCAGAAAGGGGTATGGCCAAATATTTGGAACAATACCTTTGCCTAAAGTAAGCCAACTCATAATTGGTGTAAACTAAATCTGTACAGTGCAAACTTATACCAGACATTCTATGGATGCGCCAGATTTATCATTCAGCCTGAACTAGTATAATTATTCTGGCACATTCTTGAAAATTGTCCAAGCTTGTCCAGTCTAATAAGACAGTTTTAGTAAATTCCACTCCACAATTCTCAACAAAAAACGGATGTGCTTGGCCATCATAACAATAATAGATTTAGAAAAGCTAGAAGAAGGGGGTTGTTAGAATACTATTCCTTATACATTTCAGCAACAAGAGAGAGGAAAATTATAGCATCACGGCTCGGTCATGCCTTAAGCTCGCTAGACGCTCTTCCAGCTGCACAAGCACACACTTCAGGACTCAATATCAGCTATATTGTTGGACCTGAGGAAGGTGCAGTTTTATGCTGAAATGCGTTGTCTTATTAATATTCTCATTAAAGTTGCCTGTGCATCGTCATCTAATTTCGGTCCATCCAGCAGTGCCTCTGTGCGCCCTATTGTTCCTCTCTCTTGTTGCTTTATGAATCCGTCTCTGGTAGTTACTGAGTGTGGTCAGAGTGCAGCAGCTTCTCCCACAGTTTTTTTTTTTTTTGCCTAAAGTAGAGTTGTGCATATACATAGCACAACTCCCAAAGGTTAGTATCTCACATTTAAAGGGGTACTCCTCCCCTAGACATCTTATCCTCTATCCAAAGGATAGGGGATTAGATGTCTGATTGCGGGGGTCCCGCCAATGGGGACGCCCGCAATTTCCCTGCTGCGTCGGGTGCAGTGCCGGAGGCTCGTGACGTCATGGTCGCGCCCCGCTCGTGATGTCACTGCCGTGCCCGCTCATGACATCATGGCCACGCCAACTCAAGGCAAGTCTATGGGAGGGGGTGTGACGGCTGTCATGCACCCTCCCATAGACTTGCATTGAGGGGGTGTGGCCGTGACATCATGAGCGGGGCGTGACATCACGAGCCTCTGCCCCACATTGCCAGTCATCCGGCACGGAGCGAAGTTGAAGAAAAAACACAATTTTGTAACTTTTGGGGCTTCCGTTGCTACGCAGTACATTTTTCGGTACAAATGACACATTCCTTTTATTCTGTAGGTCCATACAATTAAAATGATACCCTACTTATATAGGTTTGATTTTGTCGTACTTGCCTAACTACATGCACGAAAATTAATACGTTTAAAATTGTCATCTTCTGACCCCTATAACTTTTTTTTATTTTTCCATGTACGGTGCGGTATGAGGGCTCATTTTTTTTGCGCTGTGATCTGAAGTTTTTATCGGTACCATTTTTGTATTGATTGAACTTTTTGATTCCGCTTTTTATTCCTTTTTTCATGATATAAAAAGTGACCAAAAATACGCTATTTTGGATTTTGGAATTATTTTGCGCGTACGCCATTGACCGTTTGGTTTAATTAACAATATATTTTTATAAATCTGATATTTCCGCACGTGGCGATACCACATATGTTTATTTTTATTTTCACTGGTTTGTTTGTTTTTTAGTGGGAAGGGGGGGGGGGGTGATTCAAACTTTTATTAGGAAAGGGGTTAAATGATTTTTATTAACTTTTTTTTTCACTTTTTTTTTGCCATGTTATAGCTCCCATAGGGGGCTATAACACTGCACACACTGATCTTTGACATTGATGGTTGTTATCCCATAGGATAACATTGATCAATGATTCTGCTGCTTGACTGCTCATGCCTGGATATCAGGCACTGAGCAGTCATTCGGCAATCGGACACACAGGAGGAAGGTAGGGGCCATCCTTGTGTGCTCCAGCTGTTCGGGACACCGCGATTTCACCGTGGTGGTCCCGAAAAGCCCACTGAGTTAGCCAGGAGTAGTTTACTTTCACTTTAGATGTGGCTCCAGGGAGTGATTGATACGGGAAGCTGTAAAATGCAAAAGCTCTCTCTACACTCCCTATCAGTCCCTACAGTGTAATGCAGAATTCCCTATTATTATCTTTGTCTAGCTGTGTGGCACGTAGCTGGAGCACTCGCCCTAAAAAGGGCATCCCCTGTGCCCCTTGCCTCTGGAACCTGTGTGCTGCTCTACACAGTCCCTATAACACACAACTATAGATACAACCAAATCATAAAATGCAATGGGCGCTGTACAGTGCAATACAGCCAGATATGCAAACTATAACCTGTCTCCTACATGGCGTTTCACCCTGTGGTTCATCAGGGAGACTCAGTAGCAGCTTAGCATACCTTGTAGGCTCAATAGCAGAGATACACAGAGCGAGAGTCATTATTGTAATTCATTCAAGTTGCGAGCGGGGGATACTGTTAAGGTAGATATATTACATTACATTACAACTTGGGACAGGACTAGCACTATAAAAGACCAAGTGTGGGTTATATGGAGCTTTGAAAGATGCAGCATCTAGGTTATAGTTAGATTATACAGTCCTAGAAAAAAAAAAGTAAAAAAAAAAAAAATATATATATATATATATATATACCGTATTTATCGGCATATAACATGCACTTTTTAGGCAAAAATTTTTAGCCTAAAGTCTATGTGCGTGTTATACGCCGATAAGCCGCTGCAGTTCAATGATTTAAAGCGGGTGCTTTAAATCAATGAACTGCAGCGGCTTTGCAGGTGCAGAGACAGCCAGCGCTGCCGGCTTCTCTGCCCCTGCCTGCCCTGGGGTCTAGAGCCCTGCTGCCTGCCCTTCTCTCTCCCTGGCTATCGGCGCCGCTGCCCGTTCTCTCCCCCTGACTATCGGTGCCGGCGCCCCATTGCCGGCGCCGATAGCCAGGGGGAGAGAAGCGGCGCCGGCAATGGGGCAGCGGCGCCGACAGACGGGGAGAGAAGGGGCAGCGGCACCCATTGCCGGCCCCGCTGCCCCGTTGCCTCCCCCCATCCCCGGTTGCATAATTACCTGTAGTCGGGGTCGGGTTCGCGCTGCTTCAGGCCTCCGGTGTGCGTCCCCTGCGTCGTTGCTATGCGCTGCACGGCGCGGCGCATGACATCAGTGGAGGCCTGAAGCAGCGTGGACCCGCCCCGGCAACAGGTAATTATGCAACCGGGGATGGGGGAGGCAACAGGGCAGCGGCGCCGGCAATGGGTGCCGCTGCCCCTTCTCTCCCCCTGGCTTTCGGCACCGCTGCCCCATTGCCGGCGCCACTTCGCTCCCCCTGGCTATCGGCGCCAGCAATGGGGCGCCGGCACCGATAGTCAGGGGGAGAGAACGGGCAGCGGCGCAGATTGCCAGGGGGAGAGAAGGGCCGGCAGCAGGGCTCTAGACCCCAGGAAAGGCAGGGGGAGAGAAGCTGGCAGCAATGGCCTCTCTCCCCCTGCCTTTTCTGGGGGTGTATCAGGGTATACACGCGCACACACACGCACCCTCATTTTACCATGGATATTTGGGTAAAAAACTTTTTTTACCCAAATATCCTTGGTAAAATGAGGGTGCGTGTTATATGCCGGTGCGTGGTATACCCCGATAAATACGGTATATATAAAGGACCCCTAAATAGGTAAACCCACATATGATTTGTATATACATTGCATTACAGATAGATCCTTGCAGATACAATGGCCCTGATTTAGGTGTGTAGGTTTGTTTGTGGGTTTTAATTCCCTACAATTTTTTTTCCAGAGTATTTACTAAGGTTTCCCTACATCTTCCACTTTCCCTACATTTTGCTTTTTTTTACACATGTTCTGATCTGTAGGATTTTCCTCAGCTGAAATCCACCACATTTTCTGTGGAAACATTATTAGTAAGCGTGTTGGGTTTTTGTGAAAGTGTCCGGAGCACGCCCCTTTTTGGTGACCATGCCCTCTTTTCCCAGTGGCCATGCCCCCTTTTGGGTTTTCTTAGTAAAATGAAGAGTTAGTCGGGTTTTTTCAATTCTGGCGCAAATTCTGGCGCAGACATAAATTCTGGTGCAATGCACCAGAATCTATATACGATATTAACAATATTACAATCTATTTACATATTTACAATATTAACTGCGAACAAACGAGAGGCAACAAACAAATCTGCATTTGCATCTCATGATGACAGCTTGTTTATGTTATACCGGCTGACAACCCCTTAGAGATGCTGCATAGTGCCTACTATAATTGGCTATACTGCAATTGGGAGAGCGATGTTATTGAGGTTGGCGATACCCCTAGATGAGAAAACTCATATAAATGATTATGCCACACCTATATAGACCATACATAGCAGTTGTGTCTCCCAACACTCCCCATGGCTAAACATATTTCACAAAACATTGCAGTCCTACCTAAGGGTACCCTCTAATCATTCTAAGTACAATAACAGATATAAGTCATAATTGTAAAACCAAAATGTAGTGGAAGAAAAACGCCATATAGTTAGAAGTAGTATATATTACGGCATAAATCGTATGAACAACTTCCATGTATATATCCACCAAATCTTATTGTTCCTCCATCCCTTCCTTGCTCGCATGAGTACACAAATGTTATCATCAGTTGTAATTATGACAGTAAAAAAACAAAAACAGGAATTTATCACAAGGTACAAACCAAAGTATGTACCGTATATGATACTATTATACCCCTTAGATGAAACAGGTAAAGCTTAAAGATTTGTTCAAACCCACCGATGTGCCTGGCTACAGAAGTGTCCCTCCAGTTCAATATATCATTATAGTGGTCCTGTATTCAACGCCGAGATTCACGACGAGTTTTTCCTACGTAATCCATGGGGCATAAAACATTGCGCCAGATATATCACATGAACAGATCAGCAAATAATGAAATCTCTAATCTCGATACATCTCCCATTTGAAGAAGACACAAAGGTTTTTCACTTCACAACCGATGTGCATGCTACACATGAGCCGCATTGGAAAGTACCATTAGGTATATGATCCAACCACGTATTAGGGCCTCTTTTGGGTGTCAGATGACTATGGACCACCATGTCCCTGATGATAGGGCCTTTTCTGAATGTAATTAGTGGTCTCTCACCCAAAACTGGTCTGATGTCTTCATCAGCCAGCAAGATGTCCCAATACTTCTGCAGAATGGCCCTTACTTCTGTGTCTATGTTATCAAAGGTTCCGATAACCCGAATTTTGTCTTTTCAGTCTCCTCAGCCGCTTCCTTTTTAGGAATAAGGAGATCCCTCCTATTCCTGGAGATCGACCCGTTAAATGCCACTCTCATTACATCATCAGGGTATCCCCTATCATTGAATCAGTTCCTGAGGTACTGTGCCTGTCTCAGGATCTCTCTTGTTCCTGAGCAAGTTCTCCTTAGACACAGGTACTGGACCCTTGGGATGCCTTTTTTCAGGGCCACGGGATGGGAACTTTCCCACCTTAAAAGCCCATTAGTAGAGGTGGGTTTCCTATAGACAGATGTTTTGATATTACCATTACTCCCTTTTGTAATTATTATGTCCAAAAATAGGAGTCTATTGAGGCTCCATTCACAAGTAAAGCGTAGGTTTAGGTCATTCTGGTTCAAAATCCTCATGAACTCCATAAACTCCTCCCCTGCTCCTGCCCATATGATGAAAACATCATCTATGTACCTCAGCCACATGGTCAGATGTTTTTGCCATGAGTCCTTCCCCAAATACCACTCTTTCCTCCCACCAGCCCAGGTGTTTTACGAATGGGTGCATGAATTCCCAGTAAGCTCTGAGTATTAATAATAGTTCACAAAGCCTATATCATATATTTGGTGGATATTTACCTGGAGCGTTGTTTATATGAAAGTGCAATAGTCGAAAATGAAGGACCTTTGTAGTTCATTTATGTATGTAACAATTTCCAGTTAGTCACTGTTTTCTGAATTGCTGTCCTGTCAAAGAACTTTTATTATAAAAGAACAATCTGTCCTGATCAGGTGAATGAAGCACATGTGCATGGCTTGCTTCAAGACAGAGCTATTCTGTTCTCATTCATGACACTATGCCCTAATACGTGGTTGGATCATAAATCTAATGGTACTTTCCAATGTGGCTCATGTGTAGCATGCACATCGGTTGTGAAGTGCAAAACCTTTGTGTTTTTGTTTTGTGTTTTCCAACCACTTAATAGTAATTTCATCATGTACCATGTACCGTATATACTCGAGTATAAGCCGACCCGAATATAAGCCGAGGCCCCTAATTTCACCCCAAAAACCCAGGAAAAGTTATTGACTCGACTATAAGCCTAGGGTGGGAAATACATCATCCCCCCTATCATCATCCAGACCCCCGTCATTAACACCCTCATCATCATCACCCTGTCATCATCCCCCCTTCATCATCATCACCTGTCATCATCCCCCCTTCATCATTACCCTGTCATCATCCCCCCCTTCATCATTACCCTGTCATCATCCCCCCCTTCATCATTACCCTGACATAATCCCCCCTTCATCATCCCCCCCTTCATCATTACCCTGACATAATCCCCCCTTCATCATCCCCCCCTTCATCATTACCCTGTCATCATCCCCCCTTCATCATTACCCTATCATCATTCCCCCTTCATCATCCCCCCCTTCATCATTACCCTGTCATCATCCCACACCACCCCCTTCATCATCACCGCTTGTCAATGTCTGATTTAACAGAGGTCTTCAACCTGTGCACCTCCAGATGTTCCAAAACTACAACTCCCAGCATGCCCGGACAGCCATCGGCTGTCCGGGCATGCTGGGAGTTGTAGTTTTGAAACATCTGGAGGTCCGCAGGTTGAAGACCACTGCCCGGGCCTTCGTCATCATCCAGCACCCCCTCTCCCCTTTAATTTTGTACTCACCTCCACTCGGCGGGACGTTTGGGTGAGCTGGTCAGGGCCATCTGTGCTGCAGGACTGTCCGTTGGGGAGGGATAGTCGTTCTGGGCTGTCCATCTTCACCGGGTGGGCCGATGGCTGTCTGGGCATGCTGGGAGTTGTAGTTTTGAAACATCTGGAGGTCCGCAGGTTGAAGACCACTGAGGGCAGAGAGTTCACTCGAGTATAAGCCGAGGGGGGTGTTTTCAGCACGGAAAATCTTGCTGAAAAACTCGGCTTATACTCGAATATAAACGGTAACACTTTTTTTTGTAGTAAAATCATATAATATTTTAATAGATACTAGTTCTTGTTGGTAGATAAGAATCAGATTAACCCGTTCACGACCACGGATGCCTATGCTCGTCCAATGGCCGCTAAAGCTGACAGCGGCGTCTAAAGCTGCCTTTATCCTGTCCCTTGTGGTCCAGTGGGGTGGATAGCCCCCCCCCCCACAGTGCGATCACGGGCAGGCGATCCACTGTGGAGGTAGCCTGAGGGCTTACCTCTCCTACTGCGGTGGCTCTGGTGCTCTGAATGATAAAGCCTGGAATCATATTAATCTGTATGAGGAATCTAATGATTCATCCTAAAAGTCCCCTAAGGAGACTAAAAGTGTAAAAAAAAAGTTTAAAAAAAGTTTCAAAACACACACATTAACCCCTTCCTTATTAAAAGTTTAAATCACCCCCCTTTTCTCAAATTCCATAGAAAAAAAATATAAACATAATAAAAATAAACATATGTGGTATCACCGCCTGCATAAATGTCCGAACTATAAAAATATATCGTAAATTAAACTGCACGGTCACCGTCAATAGAGTATTTTTGGTCACTTTTTACACCATAAAAAAGGAATAAAAAGAGATCAAAAAGTCAGATCAAAACAAAAATGGTACCAATTAAAACTTAAGATCATGTCGCAAAAAATTAGCCCTCATACCGCCCCGTACGCAGAAAAATTAAAAAGTTATAGGGGTCAGAAGAGGACAATTTTATGTGTTAATTTCCGTGCATGTAGTTATGGTTTTTTCCAAAAGTATGACAAAATCAAACCTATATAAGTAGGGTATCATTTTAATCCTATGGACCTACAGAATAAAGATAGCCATTTTTAATGAAAAATGTACTGCGTAGAAACGGAAGCCGCCAAAATTTACAAAATGGTGTTTTTTCTTCAATTTTGTCGCACAATGATTTTTTTTTCCATTTCGCTGTAGATTTTTGGGTAAAATGACTAATTTCATTACAAAGTAGAATTGGTGGCGCAAAAAATAAGCCCTCATATGGATTTTTAGGTGCAAAATTTAAAGGGTTATGATTTTTAAAAGGTAAGGAGGAAAAAATGTAAGTGCAAAAACAGAAAAACGCTTGGTCCTTAAGGGGTTAACATATTTGCAATCAGATTTAACATGTTTTATTGTATTTTTTTATAGGTCATTTTACATTTTTTTTTTTAACACATTTCACAATATCTTATATTCAAAAAGAAATAGAAATACAAATTATCCAAGTATAACAATAAATACCTTAGCAACTTATTTACTAACCCATTAGATTCCCCCTCCCCACCCCTCAGGACAAAGAAAGAAAATTGTCATGAACTTTAAATGGACATTAAGCCAATTGCAATTGTTATACATATTATGTCGAATTTTGTATACATATTGAGTTAGCGCCAGCCAATTTGACATATTATCATAATTTTAGGCATAATAAATCAACTTTCATTTTAGATTTTTTGCTTTTATGTGCTTTAAAGGGGTACTCCAGGGAAGTATATATATATATATATACATATATATATATATATATATATATATTTATATATAAACACCACACTACCTGGATATGTAACCTGTAAACCATCCTGCCTGATATGCATGGCTCTTGTGGCTCCTGTTGTCTTCTCTGGCTGCTTGATGTTCTTTGTCATCCTTCCCTCCCGCCTATATCTCCCAGTAATCACTGCAGCTCTGCTCTGCCAGACAGCTCACTCTCTGAGAGCATCCCCCAACCTCCTGCTTGGAACAGCAAAGAGAGGTTCAGTGTCTGATTGCTGCATCCACCTCCCAGCACTTTTTCTGCACTAAAGCGAGCATGACTCATCAGTGCAGGGCAGAAACCACATGGTCTGTGTCTCTCAGAAGGGGGGGAGGGGCTGCTTTCAGAGAGGGATTTGGACACAGACCAAGTGGATGGCTGGATGATGTCTTTTCCTCACTTCATGCATGTAAGTGACAACCAAAGAGAGGAAAGTGCTCTATATAGCTAATGAATGATATTTAGACAAATAGGTTGATGAGAGGGAAAGGATGGGCTATGGGTTTAGTTCCCTGGAGTACCCTTTAAGACCGTGTAAATTTATATTGTAATATAATCTCTTAGAGCCTTTATTTTTTTTTTTGTACAAAATTCGCATAAAAAGTCGCATATGCGCCTAAGCACTTTTTTCTGCATCTTTTTTGAGTAAGCAAAAAGTTACAAACAGCCTTACCTAAGCAAATTTCAGTTTTCACTTTGCAGAGGTCAGGTATTTATGTGAAAGTCACATGTGGGCAAAAAAAAAGTTACAAATCCCTTGCAAAAAGTTGCAAGTCTACTCCAGGTCTGACCTGGAGTACAAAACTCCCGTATGTGAGAAAATTTAAAAAGTCGCCAAAAAAATCTCACAAAAGTCTCAGCTGCGACTTTTTTGTCTTGCTTATGTGCTCCAAATTTATCAACCCCCTATGATAGTATGATAAATATGTAGCACGTAGGCAAAACTAAAGCAAAGAAAATTACTTTAGAACTTTCTTACCAAAGCAAACAATGATAAATGTCCCCCAATGTGTAAATAGGCCTTAAGACTGATAGAAATAGTAACTCCACCTTATGACATATTCTAAGAGACCATTGCTTTAACAGTACTCAACCAGCAATAACAAAAGAAATGCTATCATAAGATATAAGATATCTTACCATGATATAAATACTTGTCATTATGTATTCCAAGGCGGTAAATAAAGTAGTAACAGTGAACGCATTCCTTTTTTTTAAAGACCGTGTTACAATCTATTCTATAACTTTTAACACTTCAGACATTGGTGTTACGTTTTACATTCACAGTTCAGAAAATGTGTCTTGTTAATACTGATCATTCCTTTAATTCAAAGTACTAGCTGTGACTGTAAGGCTAAAAATACTGTCATTGTGAAAGCAAATAGACTTCACCCAAGACACAGGACAGAAATTCATTTTGGGAAAATAGCACAGATCTTGCATATAAGACAATAAATCTTTTAAGTCCCATGCGCACTATGGTCATTCCACTCAGAATGGGAGGCTGCTGCTCAGCTCACACACCAGAAGTACCATAGCAGAATTTTCAATGAGGAATTGGAAACAATGTCATTCTTATGGCAGAATCTGCGTACAAATATCTATGGGTAAAAACACTCAAATTAGCATAAGGGCCTCACATTTCGCTCTACATATCTCCTTAGAGCAAAAAAGAAAAAAGAAAACATTTTATAGCAAACAACTGCTGCTACCAAGCAAACTAATACTCCCATACTATTCACATAATACTTCCACTATACAGTACAGTGGTCCCCCAAGTTACAATAATAATTGGTTCAGGACGACCATTGTATGTTAAAACCATTGTATGTTGAGACCATAACTCTATGGAAACCTGGTAATTGGTTCTGAAGCCCCAAAATGTCATCCAAAAATAGGAAAAGGTGAGGATTAAAGAAAACAAAGTAGATAACTAATACAGATAAAGCAAATCCTTCCATATAAAAGTAAGAAAGATCTGCTGGGAGCTGTAAATCACTGTCTATGTAGAGAAGTTTTTTCAGAGTCCTGTACAGTGCACACAGTGTCCCAAGAAAAGTAAAATGGAGCTGCCCCCACCTGGAGCAGCTATCCCGGAGTAGCACAGGTAAGGAATAGTACAGAACATGTAGTACATCCCTCTACTGTAGGGGGCGCTACCAGGCAGCCAGTCAGTACTTGCTCTTTAGGAATACAGGCGTTTTACCAGTGAATGCCCGCTCTGATTGGTCGGTTCTTCCAGCCATTGACATGTTTTGCAGATCTGGACTGTCTGTAGAATTGTATGTTGAGTCTGGTTTCAAGTTACAATGGTCCAGAAAAGACCATTGTATGTAGAAACTATTGTATGTTAAGGCCATTGTAAGTTGATGGATCACTGTACACTACTTTAGCTAGTATTTTTTTATGGGACCAAAGACATAGGCACCCAATGGAGCCTCCAAAGCAGGTGTAAACCCAGCTACAACAAATAAAACTTAAAAATCATAGCTATTTCATGGCTATTTCCCCACCCATTTGGCCCTCGTTCTAGTTATTGGGGGGTTCCTAGGGGTGAAATCCTCAGGGATCGGACGCATCATCTTTTCTGTGGATAGGTGATAAGTGTTGATTGTGGAATACCCACTTTAAAAAAAAAAAAAAAATATATATATATATATATATATATATATATATATATATATATATATAGCAATCCAAGGGAAGCAGCACCCCAAAAAAAACAGGTAGTATGGTGCACGCAGAACCGAACCCCGGTCAATGGTCCATATGTAGATAAATTAGTAGAAATCCGCAGCACACAAAATGATGAAAGTGCAAAAAATAAAATTTATTCCATATCTTGGTGAAAGTTATAGCGACGTTTCAACCAGCTCTCCTGGTCTTTCTCAAGCATAACACAAGTGAATAAAGCCATCATTCTTATAGGCCACACAATTACAGATGCAATTAATTCAAAAGTGTACAAAATCATAGTATAACAAAGTATATATCACTCCAAACTAAACAGATAGTGCACAGTGTATAAATGCAAATATATCAAAAAGTTTCCACAAAATCATATATATGTGCAATCCCAAAATTATTAAGTAATCCCTAATAGGGTCCTGATGATTACTCAGAACAGATGTGTACATGTGAATTAAAATATATTAAAAACAAGATATCTGCAGTAACGCCAATGGGAAAAAACTCACCACAGTAATGGAGAATGCAAGCGTGGGTAGATTCAAACTGCGCATGTGCGCCAGGGATCTGTAACGGAAGTCTGAGGGCGCATAGGACCTATAGTCATGGTGATAGTACACAAGTTAAGAGTGTCGGTACTTCTGCGCACGCGTGCAGCGTTCCAAGCCTCACTTTCATCCCCGAACCTACACATACTGTTTGTGCTCCAAGTCTCATTCTGAGGCTACCGAGTGTCCAAATCACCATGGCATAATGTCACATGACCTAACTAAAGGAACATAAAGATAGTGTAAAAATAAAGTAAATAGAATAAAATGAATAAAAAATAAAAAATAATAATAAAGTGTTCATCTGGAATGGTCCAGTCTGGCATGATTTAGTCAAAGTCACATATTGTCAAGGAGTCGTGCCATTACAGTTCCAGATCACGGACACAATGAAATGTCCGGATCCAAATCCGCTGGAGCACGGTATCCAGTGGCAACCATGGTCTGAGGTCATCACTTTCACCAGCTCCCAATTGCACCTTCCCTGTTATGTCTTAGGCTCAAGCAAGGACTATTCACATGCTCCTAGTGGAACTGCATCCACCCGGGACCCACTCCGTTGCTGTTGGCAACAGCAGAAAGAAAATAATAAATAAATAAAATTAAAAAATTGAAAAAATAAAGTAATAAAAAATAAAAATATATATAAGAATCAAATGATGAAAAAAAAGAATAAATAAAAAAATAATAAAATTAAAATAATAAAAAATAAAAATAAAAATAAAAATTAAAAATAAATTAAAGTATAAAAAATAAAATAATTGAAAAAAATGAATAGGTTATATATATGGGCAGCAACGTTGCGCCAACGTATGCCAACATTTTCATGTCATGGTTTGAGGAGCGCTACGTCTATGTATCCCACCACTCCAGATTTATCCTAGAGTGGTGGAGGTACATAGACGACGTCTTTTTGATATGGACCGGCACTTTGACAGATTTACTATCATTTCAGAATTACCTTAATGAACAGGATCCAGATATTCGCTTCACTTTGACTCACTCTCATGTATCGGTAAGCTTCCTTGATGTATTGATTACAATACAGGAACATCACTTAACCACAGATCTTTTTGTGAAAGATACGGATTGTAATACATTACTCAAATTTGATAGCTGCCATCCCAGGTCCATGGTGAACTCCTTGCCCTATAGTCAATTACTTAGGGCAAGGAGGGTCACAGATTCAGAAGAGAAATTTGATAGGGCCTTGGAAAAAATGGTTAAAAACTTTAGGGATAGAGGATATCCCATGAGCTTGATTGAGAAACAAAAAGACAGGATAGATAGGACACAGAGAGGGCTTACTTTGGGACGCACTGGAAGATCTTTGGACCCACGTTTAGCATTTATTTCAACATATAATGATCTTTCTCCAGACATTGGCAAAATTGTCAGAAAACATTGGCATCTACTTGGGGGATATTCACATATCCCAGAGCTGAGGTCACCTCCCATCATGGCCTATAGGAGACCAACCAATTTGAAGGATAGGTTGGTGAGGGCAGATATTTCTATGAAGAAAAGTGGCCAACAGTACCTTACGACTTTTAGGAAAGGCAGCTTTCCCTGTAGATCCTGCGTTAACTGTGGATTGATGGTCAAGGGTGATGTCTTTGTCCATCCATCGACAGGACAGAATTTTCTTATTAAACAATATCTTACCTGCGATACACCTTTTGTGGTCTATGTCTTGTGGTGCCCATGTGGTCTTGTTTATGTAGGTGAGACCACATGGGACCTCAAGACTAGACTAAATCAGCATAGGTATGCAATACGCAAGAAAAAACTTGATCTGCCCGTATCTAAACATTTTTCGGAATTTTCACATGGTGAGAGAGATTTAAAATTCATGGTCCTAGACCATGTACCACCTCTGAAGAGGGGTGGAGACAGACAGGGACATCTAAAAAGGTTGGAGCTGAGATGGATTTACACTTTAAATTCATTAAAACCACATGGTCTGAATGTGGACTTTAAAATTTCACATAGAGTATTGGGGAAGTAGTTGTTCTTAGATTCCCCTCCGGAATGTGTTTCACAGAAACCAGTGTATTTAACACAAGTGATTTATAATATTATATTATGAACTGGTGGTTCTTCTTTTTTTAGGAATTCTACTAACCATGTTCTTTCTTTCTCTTTTTTCTGCAGTAACTGGATGGGAAATACAGTCACTCACTGGATTGTCATTGTCATTAAATAAATTATTGTTTTGCTATATGTATTGTTTATTTGATCTGTTGGAAGTTGGGGGTGCATAGTACTCATTGATATATCCAGAGATTCTCCTATCTATATATAACCTATTCATTTTTTTCAATTATTTTATTTTTTATACTTTTATTTATTTTTAATTTTTATTTTTATTTTTTATTATTTTAATTTTATTATTTTTTTATTTATTCTTTTTTTTCATCATTTGATTCTTATATATATATATATTTTTATTTTTTATTACTTTATTTTTTCAATTTTTTAATTTTATTTATTTATTATTTTCTTTCTGCTGTTGCCAACAGCAACGGAGTGGGTCCCGGGTGGACGCAGTTCCACTAGGAGCATGTGAATAGTCCTTGCTTGAGCCTAAGACATAACAGGGAAGGTGCAATTGGGAGCTGGTGAAAGTGATGACCTCAGACCATGGTTGCCACTGGATACCGTGCTCCAGCGGATTTGGATCCGGACATTTCATTGTGTCCGTGATCTGGAACTGTAATGGCACGACTCCTTGACAATATGTGACTTTGACTAAATCATGCCAGACTGGACCATTCCAGATGAACACTTTATTATTATTTTTTATTTTTTATTCATTTTATTCTATTTACTTTATTTTTACACTATCTTTATGTTCCTTTAGTTAGGTCATGTGACATTATGCCATGGTGATTTGGACACTCGGTAGCCTCAGAATGAGACTTGTAGCACAAACAGTATGTGTAGGTTCGGGGATGAAAGTGAGGCTTGGAACGCTGCACGCGTGCGCAGAAGTACCGACACTCTTACCTTGTGTACTATCACCATGACTATAGGTCCTATGCGCCCTCAGACTTCCGTTACAGATCCCTGGCGCACATGCGCAGTTTGAATCTACCCACGCTTGCATTCTCCATTACTGTGGTGAGTTTTTTCCCATTGGCGTTACTGCAGATATCTTGTTTTTAATATATTTTAATTCACATGTACACATCTGTTCTGAGTAATCATCAGGACCCTATTAGGGATTACTTAATAATTTTGGGATTGCACATATATATGATTTTGTGGAAACTTTTTGATATATTTGCATTTATACACTGTGCACTATCTGTTTAGTTTGGAGTGATATATACTTTGTTATACTATGATTTTGTACACTTTTGAATTAATTGCATCTGTAATTGTGTGGCCTATAAGAATGATGGCTTTATTCACTTGTGTTATGCTTGAGAAAGACCAGGAGAGCTGGTTGAAACGTCGCTGTAACTTTCACCAAGATATGGAATAAATTTTATTTTTTGCACTTTCATCATTTTGTGTGCTGCGGATTTCTACTAATTTATATATATATATATATATATATATATATATATATATATAAATTTGTATATTTGCCAGTTATGTAAAAACTGACATAATATTCACACTACATGGCAAGAAATTGTAATCAAGTATTTTAGTTGTTTTCCTTTTATCTCTATTTCAGTAGACAATTCCAATCTACATGCATCTATAAAATGTTCATGTATAAATATCATTCTATATAGTAATTGCTAAGACAAATGGGTAATGTCTGAATTCTTTTGCTCTCTTTCACACTTGTAGTTTCCATGTCACCCGTCTCTATGGTTTCTAGACGCACACTTTCTTTTTTCTTCACTAACAAGACAGCTTGGCAGTAAAACAAAAATGAATCTTTGGAACAGAAGGATTTATCTCCTAACATTTATCAGCAGTGTGTTACAATGCTGAATACAGCGCGTACCTCCAAGATACTGTCACTGAAGTAAGCAGTTCAGATGAAGAGGTTTAAAAAAAAGCAAAAAAATAAAAAACATGTAAATGCAAATATATCTTCTAATTATACAGTCTACGGCCTGAAATAAAAGGTTCCATCTATGAAAATTCTTTTTTCCCATTGTTAGGTTATCCATATTTGACTTATTAGTCATGACAACTGCAGTGACAGCCATACTCTACTTTCTAATATTTCCTTGTTTTTAAGAGACATAACAGGTTATGTGTTGGTTAGTGTATAACTTGTTTTATTTTTTATTGTCTATTTTTATCATCCCATGTGGCGTCATATAATATTGTACATTACAGAAGCAAGAATATAAAAATGTGAATACAATCCACAATGTCGGCTCTCTGGCTGAACTTGGGTTGGAGCCCAGGGGGAGCCAGAGAGCAATTGGGTCCTTTCTGTGCTTCTGAAGTGGGATTTAAAGGGGTACTCCACCCCTAGACATCTTATCCCCTATCCAAAGGATAGGGTATAAGATGTCTGATCGCGGGAGTCCTGCCGATGGGGACTCCCGCAATATAGCATGCGGCACCCACCTGTTTCCGGTCCGGAAGCGTTGGAGGGTCTGGGTCCCGACCACGGGAACGGAAGTTCGGGCCGTCACGCCCCCTCCCATAGACTTACATTGAGGGGATGGGGCGTGACGTCACACAGGGGCGGAGTCGTGATGTCATGAACTTCCTTTCCCGTGGTCGGGACCCAGACCCTCCAGCGCTTCCGGACCAGAAACAGGTGGGTGCCGCATGCTATATTGCGGGAGTCCCCAGCGGCGGGACCCCCGCGATCAGACATCTTATACCCTATCCTTTGGATAGGGGATAAGATGTCTAGGGGTGGAGTGCCCCTTTAATCCTGGATCCTTGCAGCTGCTTTCTAGCTCAGAGAGGATGAAAAGGTTTATGGTCGCCTTTCTCTTTTTGGGGAAGGGCTTGCAATACACTGCATCATTGTTCACTATTTGTGTGTCCAGATTTGCATTTTATTTGCACTAGGGTAATAAATGTCTTGGCATAACAAAAAAAAGTATTAAAGCAATAAATGTATTGTACTTTATGTAAGGATGGAATCCCAACTATATAAATTCAGGTATATTTTGATAAATTGCTGTAAACACCGTGGTATAATAGTGATGTTAAAATGGTAAAATAATATGTATACTTTTATTATGCATTGATTATTTTCATTAATTCATTAGTGGTGGGTTTTTGTGTTGTATTTCTCAATTTGTCACAAGTTCTATTCAGTCAGTTCTTTGTTTTATGTTTCTTTTCTTGCTGGTTTATACAGTATGTATCATTGTATTTCCAATAAACATGTAAGCCTTTCCAAACATATGCAGCACAGATGCTTTGCAGCACTACAAAAGTTTAGTAACCACCCCAATCGAGTATGCAGCGATGGCCATAGATCAGCAATAGAAGAAGACAGATAACCTGTGTATGTGAAATGAACATATAGCGCAATATACACTTATCCCCTATCTACAAGATAGAGTATAAGTGTTTGATCGCGGGGGGTCTGACCGCTGGGACCCCCCGCGATCTCCCTAACGGGGCACCACCATTAGCGCTCATAGTGAGCGCTAAGGCGCGTAGTGTCGACCTAGAGGTCGACGGTGACACCCCGTCTCTCCCATAGAGATGTATGGAGGAAGCGTGTCGGCCGCAACGTCATGCTGTGGCTGGCACGCCCCCTGCACGGTATAGCCACGGCCCCGTACAGGAGATCACAGGGGGTCCCAGTGGTCGGACCCCACGCGATCAAACACATCCCCTATCCTGTGGATAGGGGATAAGTGTTAATCAAGCTGCAGATGTCCTTTAAGGGCTAATACGATTAGGTAGAAATGCTCTTTAGCTAGTAAAATTAAAATTGATAATGTCCAGCCATTAATATCTTAAGGACTCAGCTCATTTTCACCATAAGGACTCAAAATTTTTTCATTTTTTTCCTCCTCCCCTTCTAAAAATCATAACGCATTCAATTTTGTACCTACAGACCCATATAAGGGCTTGCTTTTTTGCGTCACCTTTTGTACTTTGTAATGACATCACTTATTTTATAACATAATCTGTAGTGAACAGTGTAAGAGATCAGTGTGTGCGATGTTATAGTCCACTATGGGAGCTATAACATTGCAAAAAAAAAAGGGGTTAATAAATGTGATTTAACCCCTTCCCTTATGAAAGTCAGAATCACCCCCCTTTCCAATAAGAAAAACTATGTAAATAAAAATAAAAATAAACATATGTGGTATCCCCGTGTGCATAAATGTCCAAACTATAAAAATATATCATTAATTAAACCGCACGGTCAATGGTGTACACGTAAAAAAAATTCCAAAGTCCAAAATAGCGTATTTTTGGTCACTTTTTATACCATTAAAATATTAATAAAAAGCTATCAAAAAGTCTGATCAAAACAAAAATGGTACTGATAAAAACTTCAGATCATGGCGCAAAAAATGACCCTCATACATCCCAATATGCAGAAAAATAAAAAAGTTATAGGGGTCAGAAGATGACAATTTTAAACGTATTAATTTTCCTGCATGTAGTTATGATTTTTTCCAGAAGTACGACAAAATCAAACCTATATAAGTAGGATATCATTTTAACCGTATGGACCTACAGAATAATGATAAGGTGTCATCTTTACTGAAAAAAAGTAACTGCGTAGAAAAGGAAGCCCCAAAATTTACAAAATGGCGTTTTTTCTTCTATTTTGTCGCACAATTTTTTTTTCCTGTTTCGCCGTGAAGTTTTGGGTAAAATGACTAATGTCACTGCAAAGTAGAATTGGTGGCGCAAAAAATAAGCCATAATATGGATTTTTAGGTGGAAGATGGAAAGGGTTATGATTTTTAAAAGGTAAGGAGGAAAAAACAAAAGGCCTGTGCTCTTTTCTTCATAGCACAAGTGACCTCTATACTAACAGTTTGCATTCAAGTTATTTTAGCTTTATCTCTCTCTTGAAATGCATGAAGTGTGCAGACTGCCAGTGAGTAAAGCTTATAAACAGCACAGAGCACTCATTTTTATGGTTCAAACAGTGAAGCCTTTTTATAATCCAAAAATATAAGCAATGCAAACAGTTATACATAGATACCTGAAACATGGGCATGATAAACAAGGTAACTGAATTAACAGAAATATAAAGGAGCAGCAATCAAAATAAGGCACAAACCCAAGATATTCAGTTAAGAGACATAAAGTGTTGAATGTTTCGACAGTATGAAGAAGACATCCAAGCATTCCATAAGTGCTCAACAGTGTCTTTTTATGAGTTTTGGTCGAGGACAGCAGTAAAAGATAGGGCAGACTTCCTCCACTGAGAAGTAAGGTGGATGCGAGCTGTCAATAAAAAATTTAGGGCAAGCTTAACGGTATGGGAAGGCATTCTAGATGTCTTCCATCCAAATAGACAAAAAGAAGGGTCATGGGGAAATTTATATTGAGAAATCTCCTCAATCAACAAGACCATCTGAGTCTAAAAAGACCCTGGGACCGAGCAACTTCACCATGTGTGGTACATAGAACCAGATTACACACCCCTTAAACATGGAGACGCAGAGGAGCATATGGCATCAGATTTTTAATTGTAGTTAAAGGGGTTCTCCACCATAAGGTGATTTTAGTACGTACCTGGCAGGCAGTAATGGACATGCTTAGGAAGGATCTGCGCTTGTCTTGGGACTAAATGGCTATGTTGTGAGATTACCATAATACTGTGGCTAGCTGTTTGTGAACTTGTATTTCCTGTTTGACTTTTCTTTTTTTGACTACAAATCCCACAATTCTATTTTCCTCCTTCCCACACATCAGCCACCCCACCCATTGAAACATAAATGAGCTGCATCCATTTAAAAAGACCAGTGGTTTTCAATCAGGGCGCCTCCAGCTGTTGCATTAGTTGCAGATTGATCCCTCCACCCATTGAAGCAGACAGACTCCCTGTCATCAGCTGACTAGTGAGTCAGGTCTCGGCCGCACTGCAACCTGGGAAAAATCCGAGACAACAGTCATTTTGTATGTTGGTAAAAATAAATATTGGAGTGAAAATCACAGAAAAATTGTGAGAAAACCGTCACACACAGGTACAGACACTATATTATGAACTACACTAACTTCACAGCCCCTGTAGCATAGTCAAATAAAGAAAATTCCTGGAATACCCCTTTATGAAAACCAAATGTACACATCAATGGCCATTTCCTAGGAGTTTTTTTTTGTAAATGACTTCAGATATGCTTTAGTACAGTAACAGATAAAGGTTGGTTGCATGCCATAATGTAATGCCTAGATATGATGAGTTGCAAAAAATAAGATTGTTAATTCTTGTTTTTTCTTTCTTCCCAGATGAAAAAAGCTTTATGTACTTATTTCTGAAAATGTCTGCAGTGTTGGCCCTAATATACTAATGTCTATATATTGCTAGGAAACACCGCCAATGGATAACCTAGCACTCACATGTTCAAGGTGCCAGAACATATATCAATAAACACTTCAGTGTTCAGCAAATCTATAAATGATTACTTTAAACCTCATATGTGTCACTGAAGTGGTTCTAAGTTGAGCTCATTTTGCTTGTGATTCTATAGTACGCATCTAAATAAAGTACAAAAACAACCAGAATATTATTCTTACATGGCAGTTGTTTCACAAGACTGGATGTGATGCATAGCTAGGGTCTTACCTTTCCCAGCACAAAATGATATAATTAGAATTTTACAGACAAATGGTGGGGTTACTAAGCATTTAAAGGGGTATTCCATTTTTTTTTTTATTAAACAGATTTCTATTAAAAAATCTTAATCCTTCCAATAATTATCAGCTGCTGAATTTGAATTGCTCTTTTCTGTCTGCCAACAGTGCTCTCTGCAGACATCTCTGCTTGTCTCTGGAACTGCACAGAGAAGAAGAGGTTTGCTCTGGGGATTTGCTTCTACTCTGGACAGTTCCCGAGACACGTGTCATCAGAGAGCACTTAGACAGAAAAGAACAACTCAACTTCATCAGCTCATAAGTACTGAAAGGATTAAGATTTTTTAATAGAAGTAATTTACAAATATGTTTAACTTTCTGGAGCCAGTTGATATACCGGTATATAAAGAAAAGTTTTTGCCTGGAGAACCCCTTTAACACTCCAGTCTTAAAGGAGAACTATCATGCAGGACAACTTATCCCCTACCCTATCCAAAGGATAGAGAATAAGTATCTGATCCTGGGGGTCCGACCACTGGGAACAGCTTTAGTAGGACCAGCTGACCATCTTATGTGTATGGGGCATCCATACTCTCCTTTTGTTCTCAGGGATCAGTGGCTTTCTCCCCTCAGACAATTTCACAATTTCTCACTTGCACTACTTTTTTATATGCAGGCCTTGGATTTGGTCATAGTTGAAATATGGTAAACATGTTTGGTAGTTTTATCAGAATTTCTGTTGTGTTTATGAAGAAATTGTTTAAAAATCTTGCAGACAACAAAGTGAAAAATGGGACAATAGGATATCAGTACATCAAGATCAAACAGTAAATGCTTTCCTGTCAAAGAAATACACGACTTCCCTTCACAGATAACCAACTGTCAAAGTGAGTAAGGTGATGCCTGGCTTGAAGAAAGGTTTATCAGCTCAAAGACGTGGTGCTATTACCATTAGGTGGTATACTCTACGGGCTTCAGATGGTAAGGTATGGGGCCTAGTGATGACCACCTCGCTGGAGGAGATCGCACAGGAAGAAATGCACATGGTCCATCGACAATGCTGAACTCAAGAAGGTTTTACTTACATATGGTTTCGGGAACATATATAAAAGGTTTAGTTAGGGAATTTATTAAAACACATTGTTGTCAGCCTGTATGTTTTGCACATTTTCTGGTTTTCTATTGGCTATTATACGTTCTGGAATCAGCACAGGCTGTTTTCTAAGTGTTTTCTAAGCATGGGCTTGCAACCTCCAAACACACAAAATGTGACCTTTTTGAATTCAAACATAGTAAATACATTATCACTCCAAAATGTCTAACCTTTTATATGAAAAGCTGCACAGTTTTGACACAAAAAATAACTTCTCCGAACCATTGCAACAAAAATAGACTAAATAACCCCTCTGAACCTATTGATAATCTTCCCCAATAAGGGTGGCAGTTCTTACAAGACACAGGACTAAGTTATAAGAGTTGTGGGCTGGTGGGTGCTTGTCATCAGGCTTTTTCACCCTCTTCTGCTGAAGTAAGGCTCCTTTCACACTATACTGTTGCTCCGTTACAAAGACCCGTTACAATGTCCCATCAAGAAAACCCTTAAAAACGACCATTAAAAAATCCCATTCATGTCTATGGGATTTTTTGATTATTTGTCCTCACCCGTTATAGCCCATTATGAATAATGGACGTTATTTGTGACAGGAGAAAAAACGTCACATCCGTTATTCATAATGGCAATAATGGGTGAGAATGGATAATCAAAAAATCCCATAGACATGAATGGGATTTTTTAATGGTGGTTTTTAAGGGTTTTACTTAACGGGACATTGAAAAGGGTCTTTGTAACAGAGCAACAGTGTAGTGTCAAAGGAGCCTAAGTTGAGTAGGCTTAAATGTGTATCACGCAAGCGCTGGAAGCCAGGAGTCTGGGATTCTGATCCAAGCAAAAAGTGTATTTAAGGCAGAAGTATGGCTGGGTGGGCTTAATAGTGGCAGTTCTGAACAAGCTGACAGGTTCCCTATAAAATGCCAAATAAATAGCCTTATATTTAAATAGTTTGGACATTTGTTCTTGTGGTGATACCAATTATGTGTTTTCTGTATAACTAGCAGAGTACCCCCTATTGCCCTGTTTTTCCTACCTAATACTTGTGGAAGAGGAAAAGCAACATAGGAGGAAGCTCTTGTCCTCATATCCTGACCCCATATTCCATCCTTATATTCTGACCTCATATCTCATCCTCATATTTCTATACCTACAGGGGGAGGAGCCAGGCATTGGGCACTAGAGGTAGCCTTTCTCTCTATTGCCCAACACCTTGCTGCGCTGACACCACCTTCCCCCATAAGCGTACGTTGGACTTGTTAGTGCAGTATGTGTACATCTGGCTTACTAAGGCAGCTGGAGTCAGGGTCGCTACTCTCTTATGGCTCACATTTACCAGAGACGTGATTCCTCTCTCAATGGGTACAGAGAGGGTCTTGGGGACAGAGGGGTCTGGGGGACAGTGGTATTCGGAGAAGACAGAGAGGACTGGGGGACAGAGGGGTCCATAGAAGACAGGGGGGTTTAGGGTACAGAGGAGTCTAGAGAAGATAGAGGGGCCTACGGGACAGAGAAGTATATGGGACAGAGGGATCAGAAGAAGACAGAGTGGTCTAGGGGAAAGTGGGGTCCGAAGACAGAGTGGTCTGGGATACAAATAACAGATAGTCTGGGGTTCAGAGAGGTCTGGAGAGGACAGAGGGGTCTGGGGTACAGATGGGGCTGGAGGACAGATGGGTCTTGGGTACAGAGGGGGCTGGAGAACAGAGGGGTCTGGGGTTTGTATAGATAGTAATAAGAGATATCAAAAGCCCAATAGCTGCCTGCTCTGCACCCAGGCTTCCGCCTGTCATGGGGCTGCAGCCACTGTCATGGCTGAAGGATCACCGGTTGTCAGTATGCGCCACCAGTCACATTAGCAGCAGCTGCCCCTAGATTTCCCTATACCACACCTGTATGCCCACCTGTGTCCTCCAGGTGAGTCTACATGGTGCAGGCTGCACCACACAGTACAGATAGGAAATAATAATTCATTGTAGTGGATACAGTACAATCCCCCATTATACTATACCAGAACTATATGTGTCATACTACATCCCCCATTATACCATACCAGCCCTTTATGTGTCAGTAAGGGGCCGTGCTCGTGGACAAGTGAACAAAAAAGTTTGGGAACCACTGATCTAGTCTATATAACCTCCAGCCATGGCGTCATAATGAACTGGAGACATGATTAGAATCTACATTAGGTTATTACGTCACATTATCATGTTGTTCATGGAACCAGAAACATACAGCAAAAAATAGAAAATTGGAAGAAAGGTGGCGCTATCTAAGTGCCGTTACTGAGGATAATCAGTAGGTTGAAATGGTAAACATTCGCAAGGTGAGATTGGCACACTCACCTTTTTATGTTGCGCTAAAACAGGCACAACACTGGTAATCGCTTGTAAGAGTACACCGATCCCGATGATCCATGGTGTCGGTCTGGTAACTGGTTGCGCTTGTGCTTGAGTATGGCTGCAAAGTAGATTGTCCAGCAGGAAAATATTGATGCTTCAATGGGGCACCTCTGAGAATCTTGCTCTGTGTCCCAGTATCGGGATGTCAGAATGAAGATGCAGAGAACGTATAGAATAAACATTTCCCTTTATTTGGACAATTGTGACAACGTGTTTCGCGAGGGGTCCCTCGCTTCGTCAGGTCTTGGTGACAAAACATAAAAGCATTCCTTATATACATGTACACATTTGAAAAGTGTGGGAGAGAGAACGTCATGATGATGTCATTCGATTACCGGATGTGATGTATCGGCATGGACATCGCATCCCGGTGTAAAACTTCATATAACATATGCACATACAAATATTAAAAACAGTATTGTGACAATGTACTGGGTAAAAAAACAATTATATAGGAATGAATATTCTTTATAGCGTATGCTACACATATAGATTGTGGATTAAAGAGTGCATTGGCATGGTCTCTCACCTAGATAGAGGGAACATCTGCCGTATTTAATGTTCAGAAAAAAATCAGTTGATGATAAGCTGTGCTAAGGTGATGTATATATATATTTAGAAATAGATATAACAAAAACATGGAAATATAAATACATAGACCATGGTGTATATTGTCACGATTCGGCTTCCAGGTAGTGGATCCTCTGTGTCAGCGAGGGATTGGCGTGGACCGTGCTAGTGGACCGGTTCTAAGAGGCTACTGGTATTCACCAGAGCCCGCCGCAAAGCGGGATGGTCTTGCTGCGGCAGTAGCAACCAGGTCGTATCCACTAGCAACGGCTCTACCTCGCTGACTGCTGAGAAGGCGTGGGACAGAAGGACTAGGCAGAGGCAAGGTCAGACGTAGCAGAAGGTCGGGGGCAGGCGGCAAGGTTCGTAGTCAGGATGGGTAGCAGAAGTTCAGGTACACAGGCTTTGGACACACTAAACGCTTTCACTGGCACAAGGCAACAAGATCCGGCAAGGGAGTGCATGGGAGGAGGTCAGATAAAGGCAGGGAGCAGGTGGGAGCCAATTAAGCTAATTGGGCCAGGCACCAATCATTGGTGCACTGGCCCTTTAAGTCTCAGAGAGCTGGCGCGCGCGCGCCCTAGAGAGCGGAGCCGCGCGCGCCAGCACATGACAGCAGGGGACCGGGACGGGTAAGTGACCTGGGATGCGACTCGCGAGCGGGCGCGTCCCGCTGTGCGAATCGCATCCCCAACGGCCAAGACAGTGCAGCGCTCCCGGTCAGCGGGACTGACCGGGGCGCTGCAGGGAGAAAGACGCCGTGAGCGCTCCGGGGAGGAGCGGGGACCCGGAGCGCTAGGCGTAACATATATATTTATCTAATAATTTTGATGTTATCTGATAGATATTTGGGCTGATACCAAATTGATGCTAAATGCTAAAATAATACATGTCCCAGTGTACATGGTAGTCAATTAGTATAGTCCTGAAGCATGGCGTTAATATTACGCATATATAGTTAGAACTGGATGTATAAGATATTTGATATTTTAAAAACTCATATCAGTAACTCCTCGGGAGGAGTTGTTACCATAAAATACCTTTTGGATTGCTGTTCCAGTTATGTGATTTATGTGGTCGAATGTTGTTGTGGACAATGTCGGCCGTACAATTGAAGAAATGCACTGTAGGCTAAATAATCACAGGGCTAACATCAATAAAGGGTACCTGTTAGATAGCGTCTCCCGCCACTGCCGTGAGAAACATGCAGGAATGAAAGATCCGATATGGATATATCCAATAGACTACATCGATGAGGCAACCTATTATAGATTCGAAGAGCTTGTGAAGCGTAAGATGTATTGGATATTCCGTCTTGGCACTCTGGCCCGAGAGGCTTAAATGAAGCAACGGAACTTATCCCATAACCATATATGGGAACCTCTTTATTTATTCATTTCTCTTGGATATTACATCCATTATCCCGGCTTATAAATAAAGCATTTTCTTTTCTCCTCCGCCTTGAAATACAACATACTGGTTACTGCGCCCATCATCCCGGTCATATTTACTATGCGCCTCTTACACTCTTGCATCCTGGAAATACCGCGCTCATTACCTAGGAAATATCAACTTTACAGGTTCTGTTCTCTTTATGGGAATGTCTTACCATATGCCCCCAATAATAATCCATGTACTTCCGCTCAAATCTATGAGCTTAATATTACTATAATCACCTCAATATCAAATATCTTATACATCCAGTGCTAACTATATATGCTTAATATTAACGCCATGCTTCAGGACTATACTAATTGACTACCATGTACACTGGCACATGTATTATTTTAGCATCGATTTGGTATCAGCCCGAATATCTATCAGATAACATCAAAACTATTAGATTAATATATACACTATGGTCTATGTATTTATATTTTCATTTTTATATCTATTTCTAAATATATATACATTACATGTTTCACGTTATCACAGCTCATCATCAACTGATTTTTTCTGACCATTAAATACGGCAGACGTTCCCTCTATCTAGATGAGAGACCATAAATCTGGGCCTATATGTGTAGCATATGATATAAAGAATAATCATTCCTATATAATTGTTTTTTACCCAGTACATTGTCACAACACTGTTTTCAATATTTGTATGTGCATATGTTATATGAAGTTTTACACCGGGATGCGATGTTCATGCCGATACATCACATCCGGTAATCGAATGACATCATCATGACGCTCTCTCTCCCGCACTTTTTCAAATATGTACATGTATATAAGGAATGCTTTTATGTTTTGTAACCAGACCTGACGAAGCGAGGGACCCCTCACGAAATGCGTTGTCACAATTGTCCAAATAAAGGGAGATGTTTATTCGATACGTTCTCTGCATCTTCATTCTGACATCCTGATACCGGGACACAGAGCAAGATTCTCCCAGGCGCCCCATTGCAGCATCAATATTTTCCTGCTGGACAATCTACTTTGCAGCCGTACTCCAGCACAAGCGCAACCAGTTACCAGACCGATAGGTGAGTAACTAAATGTGTAGACCTTAGGGAGTTTAGGGACGGGATTTCATAGTATATTCCTGATCCCTCTTATACTAGTCCCTGAGGAGTCGTGCCGCATGACTATTAGACACAACGAAACACGTTGGATTTTCTTACTGACTAGCACTCTTTTGTAATCACTGTAATAAGTGTATACTTGTGTTTGCATATTCTATAACTCACTGTCTGTGCAATTGGAGGTTATACCAACCAGAGTTTTACCACTTATGGTTTCCTTACCTGTATTGCATCTGGTGACTTGCCTTACCCAGAGGGAGAGGTAGGAGGTTCCGGATGCAGGTGGCATTCTCTAGGAAGGCTTCTCTGCAGTAACAGGAAGGGGGTCTATAAGGACCAAGCAGGGTCAGTACTTAGGAACCGTTGTGAACAGCCCAAAATCTGGGCTGCATTGGAATATAACCAAACCATGTGTTATCTTTTTATCTAATACCCTATTTTGTTCATGTTCCTATTTGAATGTATATCAATAAAAGCTAACTATTAGGCTAGGTTCAGACTACGGAATCTCCGGGCAGAAAATTTCCACCCGGAGATTCCGAGTGCAGCCAGTGATGACTGAATCAGTCGGCGCCAGGACCGTGCAAACACTGCAGTCTCCAATAGACTGCAATGTGTTCCGCGCGGATTTCCGCCTGAAGAAAGAGCAACCCCTTTCTTCAGGCGGAAATTTCCAAGCGGATTTTCCGTTCACAAATTCCGCTTCACAAATTCCGAAGTGTGAATTTGTGAACGGAAACCCATTCACTACACTATACATTTCAGCAAGCGGAATTTCCGCCTGCAATTTCAAAGAGGAATTGCAGGTGGAAATTCCGTAGTCTGAACCTAGCCTTAGACCTCATTGATTCTTTCTCCTATTCACAGTTACCAGACCGACACCACCGAGACCGATGCATGGCAGCCACAAGGAGCCTTATGAGTGTACTCTTACATGCGATTACCAGTGTTGTGCCTGTTTTAGCGCAACAGGTGAGTGTGAGTGTACCATCTCAACCTACTGATTTACCTCAGTAACAGCACTTAGATAGCGCCCCCTTTGTTCCAATTTAAATTTTTTTGCTGTATGTTTTGGTTCCATGAACAACATGATAATGTGACGTAATAACCTAATGTAGATTCTAATCATGTCTCCAGTTCATTATGACGTCATGGCTGGAGGTTATATAGGCTAGATCAGTGGTTCCCAAGATTCTCCCAGGCGCTCCATTGCAGCATCATTATTTTCCAGGATCTATGGGGGAGATTTATTAAAACTTGTGTAGAGAAAAGTTGACCAGTTGCCTATGGCAACCAATCAGATCACTTCTTTCATTTTAAAAATTGCAAAATTGCAAAGTTGCAACTGGTCAACTTTTCCTCTACACAGGTTTTGATAAATCTCCCCTTATATCTATTCCAAAGTTTCGTACGTTCCCCCTGCTCCCCCACCACGTTGCTCTAAGGACATCACTATGACATCCAGCGGGTGACAGCTCTGCGGCCCCGCCCCCTGCGGTCACATGACCGCCCGCTGTCGTCACGCCTGCCTCTAGTAGGATGTATGAGAGCAGCGCTCAGAGCCGCCAGTGGTAGTGCTGCCGCCGCCGCTGCTTCATCCCGTATCCATCCGCCCAGGAATGAGAAGCGATGTCCGGCGCATCCAACGAGGAGAAAACCTGCCGCAGGTTCCTGGAGCTTTTTCTCGGGGAGTTCAGGGGACCCTTCGGGGAGGAGGACCCCATCCCGCTCCGTCCACTGTCTGATCACATCACTCCGGAGGAGGTGGAAGGAGAATGCCTGGACCTGTGCCTGCAGCAACTCTGCAAATAGTTAAGTGACGGATCTATCGCTATGCGCTGTGTGCACGGGGGGCAAGCGCTGGGGGTAGGTTAGCGGGGGGCAGAGGGCATCCCCTGGCGCTAGCGTGTATATATCAGTGGCTAGGAGCGGTGACATTGGCAGGATACATAGATGGTGCCAGGCATCTACCTATCACCTGAAGTGACAGATGACTGGCAATCCCATGTAAACCCTCTTACATAATGCCACTTCTAAGATCGTGCCATCCTGTCTCCAGATCGGTGTGTCACCTTGTGGAGGTTACATGCAGCCTTCCTCCTGTACACCTGTGCTGCCCACTGGCATACCATTTCACCAGCTAGGCACTAGATATCAGAGGCTTAACAGCTATTGCAGTACTACAACTCCCAGCATGGTTGGAGACCCCTGATTGATATCATATAGATCAGTATTTCCCAACCATGGTGCCTCCAGCTGTTGCAAAACTACAGCTCCCAGCATAGTTGGAGACCACTGATTGATGTCATATAGATCAGTATTTCCCAACCATGGTGCCTCCAGCTGTTGCAAAACTACAGCTCCCAGCATAGTTGGAAACCCCTGATTGATATCATATAGATCAGTATTTGCCAACCATGGTGCCTCCAGCTGTTGCAAAACTACAACTCCCAGCATGCCCAGACAGCCTTCGGCTGTCTGGTCATGCTGGGGGTTGTAGTTTTGCAACAGCTGGAGGCAAACAAACACTAATATACACACGTACTCTCTTTCTGATTCCACATTGTCTTCTATCACAAAGCAGCAGGTTATATATTTTATATATTTTGCAAATAGTTAAGTTTTTTTCAATTCACACTTTGGGATTGTTACGGTTACGTTCCATCTTTGGAAAACGTGCTAAACACTGAATTTTGAATTTGCACTTATGGCGTGATTTCTATTCAATAGTGTCAGACGACTGGGTGCCAACCGGTGTGAAAGCTGAAACGTCACCCATATTGTCACCAGTTGGAAACTTAGATTTGGTTTTCAAGATTCTAGAAAAACTAGGGGGCTTTTATGGCTGGTTAGGGTGCTATATTTTTTTTTTTTTTTTTTTAACAGGGGTGGTGGTTACTGGTCCTGATGTTAAGGTACATGTGTTATGTAACAATACGGATGTCAATGTTGAGTTATTTATGGTGTCTTTATTTTCAGACTGTTTCTATGGATAAAATAAAAATGCACATCTTGGTGTGGGTTAATGTCATCGCCATGACAGTTCGTGTTGTCACCACTTTTTTTTAAATTTATTATTATTTTTTTAAATCTGTGTCCCCTACAAGGGCCAGTCTGTCCCTTGGGCATGGTCCTGCCAGCATTGTGGTTCTTATAGGGTAGGGGAATCTGGTGTAGATCTCCACTTTTAATAAGGAAAGGTGATAGCGCCAACCTGTACAGGCCCCTTCACAACTTCAGAAGCTTTCTTTAGGCTGATGTCACACTGGCGTAATACGGCACCGTTTTTGTATTTGTATTATGGTCGCGAGTCCTAATCAGACAGCCGTCAGGCCAAGATGTGGCTGTTTTATGCCCATGTGCATCCGCCCTTAGGATGGTTTCATATGATTATTATTATAATTATTATTAAAAAAAAATATATTATAATATATATATATATATATATATATATATATATATATATATATTTATTATTTTTTTGTTTATACTGTTATTTACTATTTTTATTAATTACTTTAGTTTATTAATTAAAAATAAATAAATAAATAAATGACAGTAGTTAAATATAAACCACACTACAAACAATGCATCTTGGTTTGTGATTATTTTTTTTTTTCTTCACATTTAGTGTGTTTTTGTGTTTCTCTGGCATTTTTTTTTTTTTTTCAAAATGCAGCACACTCTCGGTATGTTTTTTATTTTTTTTATTTTTTTTTATGTATTCCCATAGCCTTCTCTATACAGCATGGAAAAATGTAAGAATAAAAATGACACAAAAATGCTGGGGACAAACATATGCTGTTTTTAACAAACTAAATAACACAATAAACTGTGCAAAATAGGCCTTTTTGGAATTAAAACAATTGATGTACAGATTACCTTTAAAAAAAAAATGATAAACAGATTTCTGTCCTAACTTGACAGTAGTCACCAGAACAATGTTAGAAAGATATGAGTGGTTTGTCCCTATGCATGTAATACCATTATCTTATAGGAATGTTGTGGTGCTGAAATGGCCAGCTGGAAAATTCTGTATTTATCCAGTAATTTCCCTCCACAATAAATGCGTACACTGCACCATCTGCCCATTAGTTACTCCTGAGAATATCACTTACACTTGTATGACTATTTCTAAAATATTGTGCTTCCACCTATACATTGCACCCACCGTTAGACATTTTCTCCGGAAAAATAGTTTCGCTATCATAGATACTAATACTGATGAAGTAAATCCTAACATATAGAAGTCAAAAAAGTTACTGGAAGCTAAAGAGTCCCTTTCCATGTAACTTTTTTTTTTTTTTTCCAAAGGCCTGTACAGTATTAACTCTGTTTTAAAAAGCCATCCTCACCTTTTGGATCTTTATGAAAAAAAAATAAAAAAAAATAATTGGCACAGAAGCCCATCACACTGCAGGAGCTTGATAATATGAAATTCCATAGACTGCAACAATAATGAAAACCGAGAGTAACAGTAACAGATTTTCCGTCTCATTAGCCACCTGGCTCCTACAGTTTTTACAGATAATAATAATATTTATTTATATAGTGCCAACAGATTCTGCAGCACTTTACAATTTTAAGAGAGATCAAGTTACTTTGTTCATATAAGTCTATGGAGAAAGTTAAGGGGGGGGGGGGGAGGAGGAAGTGTTGGCAAAGTGTTAGAAATGCAGGCAGGGACGCTGGTAGATTATTGGATTTCCCTTTTACAGTGCTCTATAATGTCCTTCATGATACTTCTTAGGGTTTGCTACAGAGAGGTAGGGAATATTCTGTTTTGTGTGTCCTGTCTGTGGAGCTAAAGCCAGGAAAGGCTGTTGGCAATAGAGTCTGCAGTGGTTGGTAGAGTGCCGATTGCACATGTGACTAAGATATGTAAGGTGAACACCTTTCCTATTGTAGGACCTTAGCTCTTTTCCAAACATTATGGTGGAGATTAATCAAAACTTGCCCAGTTGCCCATAGCAACCAATCAGATCGCTTCTTTAATTTTTCACAGGCCTTCTTAAAAATGAAAGAAGTGAGCTGATTGGTTGCTCATGGCAACTGGACAAGTTTTCCTCTGCACAGGTTTTGCTAAATATCCCCCTATGAGTGTGGCTCTTTCCCGTTAAAGGGGTACTCCACCCCTAGAGCTGTTTAGCAATCTTGGACCAAGAGGGAAGTTGCCACAGTAGAGCAGATATGATGGACATGTGGAAGTGGCCAATATGCTATTCTAACTACCAAGATATAATGGGCTACAGCCAGATCCAGTTTTTCACTTGTCTTTTGAACTAAAAGTCCTTCAGGTCATAGAACCTCCCAAACTAAATTTCTAGTTATTCTCCAGGGGTGCAGTCATAGGAGAAGTGGTGAAACAGCGATTACTCACTTATCTTCATAGATTTCCTGTCCTGCGGTGGGAGGTCTCCTCTCTAGGGGGGCTGCCATAGGTTTGTGATTACCGGTACGTAATCTCCATTTTCTGCCTGCAGTCTCTGTGAGGAGCACTGCTGCACGGTGTAACGAGAACAGAGTGGTTTATGGTAACGTGAGTTTATATAGATCTCCTCTTAGAATGCACTTTAAGTTTCAATAAGGTGCTTAAAATCCCTATGACAACTTATAATGTGAGAATCTGAAAATACAGTCAAACCACTAAGGGATAACTACCCAGAATTTCTTTGAAGGATGTTTTTTGTCTAAGAAGATTACTGAAGAGATTGCCAAACTAGTAGGTGTCTCAAAGGGGAAAACTGTCAGCAGGGTCATCTGCACTAACCTGAATATATAGGTAGGTAGTCCCTTTTTAAGCATCATGCATCAGATAATATTTGTTGTATATTAAAAATATAATATACAACAAATATTATCTGAGAGCAGGGGCATAGTAGGCACTTAAAGTGGCCCTAAACAAGAACCCTAAAAATTGCCCCATGTTATAGACGGGGGGTCACTAGATTATTAGCTGTAGCCATATTGGTGGCAGATGGGCTAATACGCAACAAATCCACATTTTTATGGTAGACAGGGCTAATGTGCAAGAAATGGCATTAGTAGAAGGTGCAGAAGCAAGGTAATAGTAGGTGAAGCAAAGACATAAGTAGGCGGTCACTTACCTTGCAAATGTAAACCGCACAACTGGCACAAGAATGGAATATAAAAGCAGAACTAGAAACACCTATTCATACAGCCAGGGACAGGTATATGCTACCACTATATAAGCACCAAAGCACTAAAGAATCTTTCTGCTTTCCTGTCATGTCTCATTTAATAAATATTTGTATCCCCCCACCCCAGATAGTCAATACTAATAAAGTTCAAAGTATTTTACCCTGTATAAAGGGTTGGTCTACCATACTATCCTAAAGAACCAGGAGTTCCAATGTGAAAACAGGCATAATAGGAAACATATTGTCTGATTTTATTTTTTTTCTTTCCTCGCATTTCCTTCTGCATATAAATGAGCACAGAGCACACCCGCTTAGCTGTTCTTTGTGATGCGAAAATAAATAAATAAATAAATGTGCTGTTACAACATTATGCAAACTCATGTCGTGAAATTGTGCTGAATCCTTTCAGATTTCTCCCATCTACTTATTTGTGTAATGGAAAGTGTTAGAATTTGAGTAAAGGCGATTACGAACCCCAATTACAAACAGAAATATGTGTGTGTGTGTGTGTGTGTGTATGTATGTATGTGTGTATATATATATATATATATATATATATATATATATATATATATATATATAATTAGCTTGTTTGTTGTGTCAGAAATAAATTCACAGTTTTTCTTGGATTTCTCTGAGTTCTGCGTCAATGAGTTCTGGACGCTGGAACCAATTACTTTTAGGAATAGTAGTGCTGCAATATATTTTTGGTTATATGTGTATGTATAATATACACTGCTCAAATAATTAAAAGGAACACTTAAACAACACAATGTAACTACAAGTCAATTACACTTCTGTGAAATCACACTGTACACTCAGGAAGCAACACTGATTGACAATCAATTTCACATGCTGTTGTGCAAATGGAACAGACAACAGGTGGAAATGTTTAGGCAATTAGCAAGACACCCCCAATAAAGGAGTGGTTCTGCAGGTGGTGACCACAGACCACTACTCAGTTCCTATTCTTCCTGGCTGATGTTTTGGTCACTTTTTAATGCTGGCGCTGCTTTCACTCTAGTAGTAGCATGAGATGGCGTCTACAACCCACACAAGTGGCTCAGGTAGGGCAGCTCATCCAGGAGGGCACATCAATGCGAGCTGTGGCAAGAAGGTTTGCTGTGTCTGTCAGCGTAGTATCCAGCGCATGGAGGCGCTACCAGGAGACAGGCCAGTACATCAGGAGACATGGAGGAGGCCGTAGTAGGGCAACAACCCAGCAGCAGGAACGCTTCCTCCGCCTTTGTGCAAGGAGGAGCACTGCCAGAGACCTACAGCAGGCCACAAATGTGCATGTGTCCACTCAAACGGTCAGAAACAGACTCCATGAGGGTGGTATGAGGGCCCGACGTCCACAGGTGGGGGTTGTGCTTACAGCCCCACACCGTGCAGGACGTTTGGCATTTGCCATAGAACACCAAGATTGACAAACTCGCCACTGGCGCCCTGTGCTCTTCACAAATGAAAGCAGGTTCACACTGAGCACATGTGACAAACATGACAGAGTCTGGAGACGCCGCGGAGAACGTTCTGCTGCCTGTAACATCCTCCAGCATCACCGGTTTGGTAGTGGGTCAGTAATGGTGTGGGGTGGCATTTCTTTGGGGAGCCGGACAGCCCTCCATGTGCTTGCCAGAGGTAGCCTGACTACCATTAGGTACCGAGGTGAGATCCTCAGACCCCTTGTGAGACCATATGCTGCTGTGGTTGGCCCTGGGTTCCTCCTAATGCAAGACAATGCTAGACCTCATGTGGCTTGAGTGTGCCAATAGTTTCTGCAAGAGGAAGGCATTGATGCTATGGACTGGCCCGCCCGTTCCCCAGACCTGAATCCGATTGAGCACATCTGGGACATCATGTCTTGCTCCATCCACCAACGCCACGTTGCACCACAGACTGTCCAGGAGTTGGCGGATGCTTTAGTCCAGGTCTGGGAGGATGTCCCTCAGGAGACCACCACCAGCTCATCAGGAGCATGCCCAGGCGTTGTAGGGAGGTCATACGGGTACGTAGAGGCCACACACACTACTGAGCCTCATTTTGACTTGTTTTAAGGAAATTACATCAAAGTTGGATCAGCCTGTAGTGTGGTTTTCCACTGTGATTTTGAGTGTGACTCAATATCTAGACCTCCATGGGTTGACAAATTTGATTTCCATTGATTATTTTTGTGTGATTTTGTTGTCAGCACATTCAACTTTGTAAAGACAAAAGTATTTCATACAATTAGTTCATTCATTCAGATCTAGGATGTGTTATCTTAGTGTTCCCTTTATTTTTTTTGAGCAGTGTATGTATGTAATATATATATTCGGCTGGATGCAGTACTAGAGCGAGCTTCCTGATATGGTCTTGGTTTACAGTTGTTTTCTGCAAATTCTCCTAATAATACCTCACCATTGTGGGATTGAAACAATTAAAATTGACCACTGTCAAGACCCAAATTTATAAGGCGACCTAGTGACATTCAACAGAGCAAGGTCTTATGGCTGGGTTCACATGGAAGAATTTCCTCTACTTCTCCATGCAGGACCATGGCACACTAGTAATTTTAGGCAGATACAAGCAGAATTTCCTTGTGGAATCAAAGCACCATTGATGTCAATGAAAGTTCCTGATGAGGATTATTTTCAGTCAGGAAATTCTGCAAGAAAATTCTGAAGTGTGAACTCAGCCTTAAGCCTAATGTTTACACAGTGGAATTTTTGTGCTTTCTCTCAGATTCTGTTCTGCCAAGCTGGCAACTGATTATTATTTTTTTTATTTATTTGCGGTTTTGTGATGAATTTCCATTGCTCAACACGCAGATTCCGGACAAAATTCATAATCCTATTGACTTCATTGGGACTCTGCAGTGAAATTCCACAAGCAGAATTGACATGTTGATTCTTTTTGCACAATCCGGAATGCACAGTTTCCGCTGCTCCCCCTACAAAAATGGAATCCAGTCCTGTTACACTGGTGCAGCAATGAGCTGTAGAATTCAGAAAACAGGATTGCTCCCAAAACTTCCAAATTACAAAAATGTACTTTTCTGATTTTATAATAAAGGCTGCTTTTAGGAGAAATATGCCATTGGGCACAGTTGTGAAAAATGGAAGCATCTATCCCCTTGGAATGTATATTCTCCTTGCTGGTTTTCATCTCTGTAGTACTGGTCCATGTTAGGTACTTTGCTGGATCCCATAATATTGTGTGTTGAGTTATGTGCCCATAACTATATACTTGAATGTGTAGTTCTTCAGCATTTTTGATTGGACAGACCTTTTCTACATTGTCTGTAAGAGCACCATAATCTTTAGAAGTCAGATTCAAATGAATGTGCCATAAATGACCACAACAAGACAATGCCCTTTAGTTGGTTGTATCATAAATGGGTACTAGACAGTTATAAAACAGTTTATATTGGCTACAAATTGATCAATTGTTTAATGTTTTGTTCCATTGACAAAAACAACGGATACCAGTTATTGTTCCCCGGGACAAGCTTTATGGCCATTATGGCCATGTAATAGTCCTGCATTTTAAGAATTGGATTCTATCCTGGTGCTTTGTGGGTGCCATGCTGTTCGTCTGGTGTGTCTAATGGGGAATCCTTTCTGCTTTACTGGCAAAGGTAAAGGTGGCCATAAAACACAATAGAATAGCTTTTTTTTTTTTTTTTTATGTCCCTGAATTCTAAAGTTCCGAATTTGCCTGGTACTATGCTTTAAAGGGGTATTCCAGGAATAAACTTTTATTAATTTTTTTTTTTTTATATCAACTGGCTCCAGAAAGTTAAACAGATTTGTAAATTGCTTCAAATAAAAAATCTTAATCCTTTCAATAATTATCAGCTGCTGAAGTTGAGTTGTTGTTTTCTGTCTGGCAACAGTGCTCTCTGCTGACATCTCTGCTTGTCTCAGGAACTGCACAGAGTAGAAGAGGTTTGCTATGGGGATTTACTTCTAAACTGGGCAGTTCCCAAGACACGTCATCAGAGAGCACTTAGACAGAAAAGAACAACTCAACTTTAGCAGCTCATAAGTACTGAAAGGATGAAGATTTTTTTTAATAGAAGTAATTTACAAATCTGTTTAACTTTCTGGAGCCAGTTGATGACTTTTTTTTTTTCCTGGATAACCCATTTATACCTTACTTTCTAGCAGTGCTTGAAATAGAAGGAATGGCCATCCTCGGCCCCAGGGCCTTTTAAAATGTATATAAACATGTATAAGTGGTTTCTTTATATGCACTTAAAATATGTGATCTCATCTTGATATTTTATATCCGCTGTGTTTGCTTCACAAACATGTCATTTTGACAGGTCTTCTAGAATAATATTGTATTGCTGTCTTTTTTTCGGACATCTTCCGCATTCCAATGCAGAATGTTAATGCTGTTTTAGTTGCTGTAGTCATTCTGTGTCTGTTATTGGAAAACGCTACAATTTGTAGCAAAGATTAAACCCAACCAAGGACCATTTCTAAGTATATCTGAACATTTTATTTACTTGTATTTTTAGTTGAACCGTGATTTGGTTACATAATCAGCATGTATGGTCACATTAATACGTAACATCTGACATTGTTTTGATCTGCTTTTCGTCAAGAAACCGGAATGTTAGAAACGCACTCTTACCACATAAATTGAGCCTATAAACCATGATGCAGCAATCAGACCAAGATACTTAAGTGTTAATGGGCCTTTAGGTGAGGTTCAGACTTTAATGCAAAATTGTGTGCCCATTGGCCCCCTCGTGATGGTGTGATTTTTATTTATACGCAGTAACTGCAGTGCAGGATGCTTCTGTTATGGAAGTGAATGGTTATGTATTCAGTTATTTTAGATCTAATAATGGTATGGATTAGGGCTGCATGATAAATCCCATTCACATCAATTTTTTTCAAATTGTGTTATGCTGATATGGCTACTGGGAAAATTTGTGATTACCTGCAGTGGCCAAAGGCTGTATAGGCATGCTGGGAGTTTTAGTTTTGCAACAGCTGGAGGCACTCTAGTTGGGAAACACTGATTTGGCATTGCCACAGATCCCGTGCTCCTCCGTTTGGTCCCAGTATCTTCTCTGTGCTCCCGACAATGAACTGGTCCAGGACCTTTCCTTCTAGTCAATCAGTGGCCACAGCGGTGTCATGTGTCAGGTCAATGATTGGCTGAGCAGGAAGGTCCTGTAAGTCCTGTAAGACACCAGACTGCATGGAGGACAGCATCTGGGGCAGACCTACGGGGGCCGGGGCTAGGTAAGCATCAGGCCTTTTCAGGTTTCCCCTGCCCCGGCACAAGATTATGGGGGGATGTGACATGGGGGTGGGGATGTAACATTAGGGGATGTTGTATGGGCTTGTGTGACATTGATGCATTGACATGAAATGGAGGTGTGGATATGAAATGGGGAGCTAGACATGAAATGGGGGATAGAAATCAAATTGGGGATGGACATGAAATGGGAAAGAATGTGAAATTGGGTAATAGAAAGGAAATGGGGGAGATTGGACATGAAATTGGGGGATTTCACAATTTGTTGAATATCGCATTTGCGAATCTAAATATTTACCTCTATAATCACAATTGCACGTTTTCCCCAAATCGTGCAGTCAAGGTATGGTATGTTAATCAGTTTTGTTATTTTCACTTAGACTTAGGTGCTAGAGCTACATTTGAGGAGAAGTGTAGCACCTTTTTCTCTCCTGGCGATGTCTTAGATATGTCTATCAGGGCCTCCGACTAGTAGAGTTCCCCTTTTGACTGTGTGAACATCCCAAAGATATAGGATATTGATACATTGTTTCCTTCAGTAAATGGGCAACCCTTATAGGGCAATGGGTGACCATCCTTACCTATGGCTGTGCAGTTTTCCAGGTAAATAGTAATTGGTTAATGCCCCCTCCTTCTACAGGTGGTAGAGAACACTTTGGAAAGTGGAAATGTAATTGATATTAATTGTGAGCTCTTGTGCAGTCGGCTCGCTGTGGGGATTGTGTAAGTTCTTCATTTTGTTATATTAATTAGATCATTGTGTTAATGATTATATTATTTGAAGAGTGAATATAGGAATCTAAGCCGAATAATGTCTTATAATTATCACTTCGTACAGGTGAAGACTGCACTTTAAAGAGTACCTCTCATGTTCTTGTTAAATTTTATTATCCTCCCAGTTCACTGCCCCCATCATAATAAACCACCCCCTGCCCTTACTTTTATTATTTGTTAGTTTTCTACCTTGATGTTGCTCTGTATTTTCTGCTCAGTCTCAGTCAGATTCACAGACTGGGAAGGGGCGTTCCCCAGCAGGTGTGACGACATCTGAAGCCATACAGGGGAGAACTTCCTCCTCCCTCACTCTGCTATCCAAGCCCAGAGCAGTTCAGTGTGAGATGAGCTACGATTGGATAAGTCTGCACACACACTCCTCAGCACTCCAGACAGCATTTCCTGATTTTGGACTTCTACCAGGCCAGCAGGAGTCCAAAGTCTGTGCAAGAGATGGGAGGGAGGGGGGGGGCAGAGAGAATGTGCTCTGGACAAGTAGGGAGACACCTAGTGTACTTTCAAACAAAGTACATTAGAAAGATTTTTGTATTTACCATAAGGAGTACAATAGCAAAAATTAGTTTTAATGACAGTGCCCAATTTAAGAATCATTCATTTATGGTCTGAGATCTCAAGGAAGCATGCAATTTATTGTGTTTCATTTGCACCTACCACCCTGCTCATATTGCCTCTAGTTATGTTTATAGATTGTCTTGGTGATCTCACGGATGTCCTGAACTAGCTCTGCACATTCCTTGCGTGTTCTGAGGCTGTCATAGAGCATTCATGCATGTTCTGAGAATCCCCTGGAGTCTGTGTCCTGTGTTTTCAGCTTCACCTCCTGTCTTGTTGTGGGGGAGTTCATGCTTGTGCTTTGAACTGTCCATGTATTATATTCTATGTTTGTACAAAGATGTGATCAAATAAAATTTTGCCTCTTTATTTCCTGTACAGCGAGCCTTGTTATCCCACACTCGATGGGTTAAAATTTGCCCGGCAACTGGAAGATTATATAGTGTTTGCTGTGAGTTCTGTTAGAAAATGTTTCCTTTTTTAAAAATGTTCTCACTTGCAGAATGTTTCCGCTGCAGCTACTCCTAATGTTTGACATTTATTGGCCACTGGTTGTAAATTATTGATTCACTGTTCAGTTATATCCATAACTTATATACACTGCTCCAAAAAGGGAACACTGATAACATATCCTAGATCTGAATGAATGAACTAATCGTAAGAAATACTTTCATCTTTACATAGTTGAATCACACAAAAATTATGAATGGAAATCAAATTTATCAACCCATGGAGGTCTGGATATGGAGTCACACTCAAAATCAAAGTGGAAAAGCACACTACAGACTGTTCCAACTTTGATGTAATTTCCTTAAAACAAGTCAAAATGAGGCTCAGTAGTGTGTGCGTGCCCATATGACCTCCCTAAAACACCTGGGCATTCTCCTGATGAGGTGGCGGATGGTCTCCTGAGGGATGTCCTCTGAGACCTGGACTAAAGCATCCACCAACTCCTGGACAGTCTGTGGTGCAACGTGGCGTTGGTGGATGGAGCGAGACACGATGTCCCAGATGTGATAAATCGGATTCAGGTCTGTGAAACGGGCGGGCCAGTCCATAGCACCAATGCCTTCCTTTTGCAGGAACTGCTGACACACTCCAGCCACCTGAGGTCTAACACTAGCATTGTCTTGCATTAGGAGGAACCCAGGGCCAACCGCACCAGCATATGGTCTCACAAGGGGTCTGAGCATCTCATCTCTGTACCTAATGGTAGTCAGGCCACCTCTGGCAAGCACATGGAGGGCTGTGCGGCCCCCCCAAAGAAATGCCACCCCACACCATTACTGACCCACCGCCAAACCGGTCATGCTGGAGGATGTTGCAGGCAGCAGAACGTTCTCCATGGCGTCTCCAGACTGTCACATGTGCTCAGTGTGAACCTGCTTTCATCTGTGAAGAGCACAGGGTACCAGTAGTGATTTTGCCAATCTTGGTGTTTTCTGGCAAATGCCAAATGTCCTGCATGGTGTTGGGCTGTAAGCACAACCCCTACCTGTGGATGTTGGGCCCTCATGGAGACTGTTTCTGACTGTTTGAGTGGACACATGCACATTTGTGGCCTGCTGGAGGTCATTTGTCAGGGCTCTGGAAATGCTCCTCCAGCTTCTCCTTGCGCAAAGGCAGAGGGAGTGGTCCTGTTGCTGGGTTGTTGCCCTACTACAGCCTCCTCCATGTCTCCCAATGTACTGGCCTGTCTCCTTGTAGCGCCTTCATGCTCTGGACACTACGCTGACTGACACAGCAAACCTTCTTGCCACAGCTCGCATTGATGTGCCATCCTGGATGAGCTGCACTACCTGAGCCACTTGTGTGGGTTGTAGACTCCGTCTCATGCTACCACTAGAGTGAATGCACCGCCAGCATTAAAAAGTGACCAAAACATCAGCCAGGAAGCATAGGAACTGAGAAGTGGTCTGTGCTCACCACATGCAGAACCACTCCTTTATTAGGGGTGTATTGCTAATTGCCTATAATTTCCACCTGTTGTCTGTTCCATTTGCACAACAGCATGTGAAATTGATTGTCAATCAGTGTTGCTTCCTGAGTGGACTGTGTGATTTCACAGAAGTGGGATTGACTTGGAGTTACATTGTGTTGTTTAAGTGTTCCCTTAATTTTTTTGAGCAGTGTATAACACATAACAATCTCATTCTGTTTTAGCTGGTAATCCATATGTATGCACTCCACCAGTTGTGAACAACAGCATGGACATAGACTTGTCACCCACTGGCCCCCTATTCTACCATGCTTACATCTGACAAGATGTCTTCAGGCCTCTCCTTGTAACTAAATCGATAATAGATCCCAACCAGTCCTTTATGGATTTCACCCTCTTGATAGCAAAAATTGTTCTTGCTGTCAAAAACATACACGTGCTGTTAGAAATGGTGTCTCCTATTTATTTATTTTTTTAACAAGTAGTGTATTGTAAGTACCTGACATTGATTTAGATTTGAGCAAGGTCTGAAAAGTAATACAGATACAGTTAGAATATTTCGGACAAGGGTAAACGTGGCATAAACCTGTAAATTATTAGTTTTCTAGACTTTTCGATGTTTGCCACAAACGTAGCTTTAGTGTAGTCTGAAGGAAATACATAGCTGAGTATAGGTGAGAATTAATCTTTGAAGCATTGTAAAGAGATTTGTTTCATATTCCTCAGGATGACTACAAGATCACTGTGAGATCCCTTGTGTATGCTTTTGTTTTTTTACATAGAAAAGTCAGTCGGCATTTTCTTGTTGAGACACTGGGTATGGCCCAGTCTCCCCTTGTACATGGTGGCCATATACAGCATGGATTAACAATATGATTGATTCTTTGGCATATGATTGATTCTTGTGTACAGAGTAAGCGAAGATGTACACAAGATGATGAGGGTGCTGCAGGAGGGATTGCAGGGGTCCCCAGTGGCCGGATCCCTGTGAATCAAACATCTTATCCCTTATCCTTTTGGATAGGGGATAAGATGTCTAGGGGTGAAGTACCCCTTTTAAGCAATTGTTTTTCTTTTTCAATCTTAGAGTTGTGAGATTTGCATACATTAGACTTTGAATTGACTTTTAAATCTTTTTTTAAATTCTCTCTAAAAAATTAAAATTCATTATGACAAGAAAAAAACAAGAATTTACTCATATTTTATCCAGATTGGTTAATCCCATTGTTAATATTTATTCATTTATTGGGTATTACCATTTAATGATTTATTGTTTGATATGGCACCGATGTGATGTTAAACTGAGAAGGATTAAAGAGGTAAAATGCTAAAGGAGGCTTGAAAGAGATTTGAAACCTGTGAAATCGTTCCCAAGGCCTTTCTGTAGTGACCTTCAAGGTGTCTGGCGTTTTCCACACATACGTTAAACTAATGCTGCAAATCAAGTGAAATTGCCCATAATTGTGGCCAAGCTTTCTGTAGCAAGGACACAGGCCCACAAGGGAACCGTGCTCAGATATTATAGCAACAAAAGTCATTTTTCTGTGCTCTAAAAGGAGATCTCGCCATCAGTATATTATGGTTATTTTTATCTTCCCCTGGATCAATTGTACACTTAACCAGAATCAAACTGAAGCCTGAGGTTCTAAAACAAAGTTTATGCAAGGAGACCCAATCTGTGCTATTAGCTCTAAGCTGAACATCAATACACATTCCTGTGTTGTCAAGAGACTGTAGCATGGGATTTGATACCAATGTTTTAGTTTTCCGTAGATGTTAAGAACTATGGTTTGGAGATCTTTAATGCTGTTTGTAGGCACGTCACTAGGTATTCAGATCTGGGGACTGGATAAAAGATTACTGCCCTGACCCTCACTCAGCAGGGAGAAAGAGTACTCTGGCCTTACCACTGTGGGCTGTGGTGCTTCATGACACCAGGAAGGGGGAATGCATTTTAATTAACGAGGTACTCTGCCAGGATGCAGATAGCAGGGGGTTCCAGCACCTGGCCACCCTTTGGATAGGGGATGAGATGTCTAGGGATGGAGTACCCCTTTTAAATTGGTGCTATCAATGAGCGCCTCTCTACTCAGACTGAGGAAGTACTCATAAACCACTTAGCATCTCTATCAATCTGAACAAGAAGAAAGTGCTCACTGGTCAGGGAGCTGTGTGACAACCTGGCTTAATGGGGGGACACTGGGTGAATCCTGCAGCTCTCGGCTTCCCTCTGCAGTGTTCCTCTTTTGTGTGTAGTACCATACAGGTATGCAGGTAGTTATAGGTTAACTGCTTCTAACTTTACTAGTAGCTTCTGCCACTGTTTCTTATACTGGCAGCTCAGCAGTTGGGACTCAGAGGAGGGTGAGGGGTGTGCAGAGAGTACAGGGCTGGGATTATAGCACTGATGAAAAACTAACAGGTTTACACAGTGCCATAATCAGATATAACAATTGCAGAAACTACAATGACCAGGAGTAAGGAGCATGGAGGGGGAAGGAGAGTTAACCAGTTACTGTCCTCCACCCCCCCCCCCCCCCCCATTGCCACATAGCCTTCTCCACAGCAAATATAGACATTCTACAGTCTAATGCCTAGCTCTTAAAGGGTACCTCTCATCAAATAAACGTTTGATATATTTTAGATTAATGAATGTTGAATAACTTTCCAATAGCATGTTAATGAAAAATATGCTTCTTTCTATTGTATTTTTCCCGATCAGTCCTGTCAGCAAGCATTTCTGACTCATGCTGGAGTCCTAAACACTCAGAGCTGCCAGCCTGCTTTGTTCACAGCCAAACAGGCTGTGAACAAAGCAGGCTGGCAGCTCTGAGTGTTCTCCTTTGTGAACAAAGCAGACTGGCAGCTCGTAGTGTTTAGGACTCCAGCATGAGTCTGAAATGCTTGCTGCCAGGACTGGTAGGGAGACCCCTAGTGGTTATTTCTTTAAAGTGGAAAATTAAATAGAAAGAAGCATATTTTTTAATAACATGCAACTGTAAAGTTATTCTGCATACATTAATCTATAATATATCAAAAGTTTTTTTTGATGAGAGGTACCCTTTAAAAACCTTTTAGGCATCATTATTTAGGAAATTCATACAGATTGGCTTCTTCCACAGTCAGCTCCACCTTCTTTTTGCTTTTGCACCAAACCATTCCCTGTGATCACTATCTCTAGGTTGGGACATTTCTAGGAGCTGACGGTCTTCTCAGTTCCCCTAGCAGCTAACACTAAGCAAATATATCAAGTGAGATGCTTTTCAGCCACATATTCAACAGCCATGAATTCTGCTTTCCTATCCAAGGCCACTGTCATATATTGCTTACTGGTCACCTAGCAACACAGTAGAAACACGACTGTGTACAATGTGCAAGCGTAAATAAACTTTCCGGAAACAAAGAATAGGCATGTCATTGTTCCAACATCTAATCTTGCGTTGTTTTTTTTGTTTTTTTTTGCTGCCCCCCCCCAAGCAATGAAGTATAAAATAAGACCTCACTGGGTGAGGGATGCTAAAAATAGGGCGACTCCTAGTAAAAGGTGGATCGCATCCCAATTTTACAGCCTGTGAGATTACAAGGTTAAAAAATTAGGAATGTTGGGAATTTACAGTTTCATTTTATTATTTTTAGGGGGTGGAAAGGGGGTTTAACTCCTTTTTTTTTTTTTTTTTTTTTTCTGGGTTTTATTAGTAATCAGTATAGCTGGCAGGCTGGGATATAACTACCAATATAATACAATTGTAACAAACATTGTAGTTTTTCTTAGTGCATCCTGTTACACATACCTTGAACAGTTTGTGTTCAGATCTCTGGAAAGAAAAATCCACCCCGCTACAATGTAAGGCCCCTTTCACATTATAAAGTTTCTCAGTTAAAAGATCCGTTAGAAAATCTTTAAAAACTGATGTTATTAACTGATGTAACAACGGATAAACAATTATCCATTTCAGTAACGGAACTTTGAACCCTTATTCATTGTTAATTCATAGAGAGCAGAATACTTAACAGCTCACCCAGTTGTAGGCGCACGGACTATCTTACTCATTGTCTATAAAATATATATATATATAATTAAAACACAGGAAAAGAAAAACAAGAGCCCTTTAGTTCAAAGAGGAAAGAAGGAGGAAATATCACTAAAAATATTGCTATCATACTGTTACTGACCAAATCATGCATACTGAGACGAATATTACCAATAATACCAGTATACAATGAGGAATATTACCATCATAATGTTGCTCACCAAATCCTGTATTTTAAGACCAATGTTACCAATAATACCAGTATTAAAGTGAGAATAATACTGCCACATCATGACCATCACATAGTGATTTGAAATAAAACTACTGAACATAGACCCATACAAAGCCTCCCTGTGATTTACAAGATGCTATCTACAGGGGGGGTCCTGCTATCTACAGGGGGGGGGAGGTCCTGCTATCTACAGGGGGTGGAGGTCCTGCTATCTACCGGGGGGGGGTGGAGGTCCTGCTATCTACCGGGGGGGGGGTGGAGGTCCTGCTATCTACCGGGGGGGGGGGGAGGTCCTGCTATCTACCGGGGGGGGGGGAGGTCCTGCTATCTACCGGGGGGGGGGGAGGTCCTGCTATCTACCGGGGGGGGGGGGGGGAGGTCCTGCTATCTACCGGGGGGGGGGGGGGAGGTCCTGCTATCTACCGGGGGGGGGGGGGGAGGTCCTGCTATCTACCGGAGGGGGGGGGGAGGTCCTGCTATCTACCGGGGGGGGGAGGTCCTGCTATCTACCGGGGGGGGGGGTCCTGCTATCTACCGGGGGGGGGGGGGGTCCTGCTATCTACCGGGGGGGGAGGTCCCGCTATCTACCGGGGGGGGGGAGGTCCCGCTATCTACCGGGGGGGGGGGGAGGTCCCGCTATCTACAAGGGGGGAGGTCCCGCTATCTACAAGGGGGGAGGTCCCGCTATCTACAAGGGGGGGGTCCCGCTATCTACAAGGGGGGGGTCCCGCTATCTACAAGGGTGGGGGGTCCCGCTATCTACAAGGGTGGGGGGCCCGCTATCTACAAGGGGTCCCGCTGGCTACAAGAGGGGGGGGGGGGGGCCCGCAATCTACGAGTGGGGGGGTCCCGCAATCTACAAGGGGGGGGTGTTTCCCGTAATTGCTGGAATAAATAGATAGATATGAGAAAGAGATCGAAAATAGATAGATATGAGATAGATCGATAGATGCTTTAGGCTATGTGGGCATGCTGTGAGGTGTAGTTTTGCAACAGCTGGAGGCACCCTGGTTGAGAAACAATAAGATGGAGGTAAATAGACACTAGCTCATTGTTTCTTAACCAGAGTGCCTCAGCTATTGCATAAGAGAGTGTCTATTTACCTCCTACTAATCCCAACCTGCACCCTCCCCAGAGAGTTACTTAACTTTGATGGATGGGAACCAGCTGCAGGCATTGAAAGTCTTCCTCTTCTCAGATGGGAGCTGGTGGCAAGGTCTGTGGCGGAGCACGAAACACAAACCATGTGCCTCTGCTTCACCAATAGTGTTGTCCTGGCTGTACTGGCTGTACCTCCCTGATGGCGGCCCTGCGGGCCCAGACCACGACAATCCCATCATCATGCTTGATTGTAGACAAGACACACTTGACTTTGGACTCCTCACCTGGTTGCCGCCACACACTTGACACCATCTGAACCAAAATTATATTGGTCTTATCAGACCACAGGACATTGTTCCAGTAATCCAAGTTCTTAGTCTGCTTGTCTTCAGCAAACTGTTTGAGGACTTTCTCGTGCTTCAGAGGTTTCCTTTTGGGATAACTCCCATGCAGACTAATTTGATGCAGTGTTGGCCGGTTCTGAATGGAGTGAAGAAAGTGAGGGTCCAGCTCCCAGAGGAATAAAGTCCAATAAAACGTAACATTAAATTTTTACATATTAAAAATGGATCTTCCAGTAAAAAAAAACAGGAGCAATAATTCTTTTTTGTTTTAGATCCTTTTAGAGAGATCTTTGCCATGAGGTGCCAAGTTGAACTTGCAGTGGATAGTACTAGAGAGTGTGAGAGCGATAACACCATACCTGCTCTCCATTCACACCTGAAACCTTGTAACATGAGTTACATGACAAAGGGGAGGGAAAGTGGCTAATTGGGCCCTCTTTGAACATTTCCACTTAGGGTTGTACTCCCTTTTGTTGCCAAGGTTTAGACATTAATGAATGTGTGTTGAGTTATTTTGAGGGGACACAACATTAAACACTGTAACAGAGTGTCATTTCTTTAGTGTTGTCACATAAAAAGATATAATATTTAAAAAGATAAGAGTGTACTCCTTATGTGAGATACTGTAACACACATTATTGTTAGCCAATATACAGAGTAGGTTCACACACAGTGGGGCAGATGTGTTCACACACATATTGCAAATGCCCCAGAATTCATGCATAGTTCGAGCCAATAAACTGTCTTGCATGACTTGAGCCACATTTATTATGAGTTTCAGACACCTTTTTAGACTATTTCTCCTATGTCTGGTAATAGGGGCATGGTTTCGGGAAAAGGAACTAGCTTAAGATGCAACACCGTGCATCAAAATGCAAGATTCTGGCACAGTGTAAGCGAACAAACTCTTTGAGACTAAACATAGACTGAACAGTCTAGGAATGCAGCCGATTAATCAAACCGCCTAAGCCACTGTGATAAAACTGTGGATAAGGAAATATAGGAGAAAAATAAAGGGAGGACAGCGCCTCGTGTAATTCCGTGAGGTCAGTGGGTCTCTAAATACCCTGGGGTGGTATTGTGCTCACCTTAGGTGAACCTTGGGCTCATGCATATAACCCCTCCATGTTGGGGTAGAGATGTGCGATCAGTAGCTGTAGCCCGTTGATACAGGGCCTATGTCTTCAAAATGGTTGGCAGTTCAGACAGGAGTTAAAGCGGAGGAATATATATATATATATATATATATATATATATATATATATATATATATATATATATATATAATTTTTTTTTTTTAAACAATGGCGAGTCCAGATGTACAAAGTATCAATTTTGACACAGATGCACTTAGGAAAGGGTATGACAGAGTACAAGATGCGTCTCGGGGGCAACTTCTCCCTTTTTCAATTGTGAGAAAAAGCTGTCTGAGCTTTTTCTCACAATTGAAGAAGGGAGAAGTTGCCCCCGAAACACGTCTTGTACTCTGGCCTAAGTGTATTTGTGTCAGTAAAATTGATACTTTTTACATCTGGACTCCTTGGGAAACTGACCTGATCGAGCAGCGCCATCGCAAGTTTTTTCCTCCGCTTAAACTACTGTGATAAAACTGGCACAGTCTGTCTAGTCTAAGTTTACACTGTCAAAGAGTTAGACAGTTTTTATACATCTGAACCTCTGAACCAGTGTATTTTTGTGAAAACACCACATCCGTTTTTGATGCATTTTCCTTTTAAACCAAAGAAAAATATTGATCTAGCTTTGTCTCAAAAAACAATCAAAAACTATAGTGCTATTTTGTCAAAAACAAAACAAAAAACCATCGGGGTAAATAAATTAAAAATGTTATTAATTTAAATTGATATCAAAACTGTCTCTTATTTTTCCACAAAATCACAGTGCATGCTAATTTTTTTCAGCATTTAAGATATTAAAGTTGAGCTGTGATTGTTTGCAAGAAATAAGCAAGAAAGTTTGGCTGAAATTAGCCTTATTGTGGGTGCTGTATAGGTCTCAAGTGTTGCTTAAGCTGTCACTGTCTAATAAGTTATTACAGACAGTTGTCTGGTTTGGCTTGTCCATTAAGATCTGAGCTTATTTCCAGAGCTGTATGTTCAAGAATTAAAATCTTTAAAGGAAAACTGTCACCTATTTTCTCCTGCACTATCCACAGGTATTGGTGGATAGTGCGGGAGGCGCTGATTAAAACGAGCCCTACCTTGGTCTGATCCGCGCCGCCGTTCGCCCCCAATTGTAGTTTAAATCTCTGTGTATATCCTGCTGTAACTGGCAAAGGCGGTGCTTCTGCGGGCTAACTGACACTGACGTCAGCGCCGCTCATGAATATTCATCCCCGCCTTTGCCAGTTACAGCAGGTTATACAAAGAGATTAAAACTACAATTGCGGGCGAACGGCGGCGCGGATCAGACCAAGGTAGGGCTCGTTTTAATCAGCGTCTCCCGCACTATCCACCAATACCTGTGGATAGTGCGGGAGAAAATATGTGATAGTTTTCCTTTTGAAGGCCTTTCAACCAAACACTAAAGACAGGGCTGATAATATGAATATATTCTCTTTTTGGCCATCAGGGCTCAAGTCCTGCAGGAACGCTTGGGAACGGAGTTCCTGCACTTTTTCCACAGCTGGAACACTGTTTCCATTACCAGGACCAGCCCTTGAGTAGAAATCTTGGATGAGTTCCCGTACTTTCCCCCCCCAGGACTTGACCCCTGGTGGCCATGGAAAATGACTGATAACATGAATGGATAATAGAACATCTAACGTAACATACATGTCTCCAAATTTAATGCCCTTAAAAAAAATTACCTTTAGTGAAACTCCCTAATAAGGCTCGTGTCTCATTGTATCTATCCACTGTGGAGGTAGACGGAGGGCTTACCTCTGCTTCCGTCCAGGTCCCGTCTCTTGCATTGATAAAGCCTGGCTGAACCAGGCTTTATCAATGGAGTGCAGATCACATGGATCAAAGTGGTTCTATGAAACCACATTGATCTGTATGAGGAATCTAATGATTCCTCCTAAGGGGACTAATAAATAAATAAAATAAAAAAATCAATTAACACACATTAACCCCTTCCTTTTTGTGAGTTTAAACCCCCCCCCCCTTTTACCAAATTCCATATCAAAAATATAAAAACATGATAAAAATAAACATTTGTGGTATCGCCGCGTGCGTTAATGTCCCAACTATAAAAATATAATGTTCATTTAAACCGCACGGTCAGTGGCGTACACATAAAAAATTCCAATGTACAAAATTGCATAATTTTGGTCACTTTGTATACTCTAAAAAAAAATAAAACAATTTAAAAGTATAAAAACCGATCAAAAAGTCAGATCAAAACTGGTAAAATTATTGATGTCATTACAAGGTAGAATTGGTGGCGCAAAAAACAAGCCCTAATTTGAGTCTCTAGGTGTAAAATTTAAAGAGTTATGATTTTTAGAAGGTAAGGAGGAAAAAAACAAAAGTGCAAACATTAAACCTGTGGTCCTTTTTAAAGGGATTAAGATAGGAAAGCTGAGCTGTAATTGTTGTTCAACGCCAAAATCTCTCCAGTTTTGATACATATTGATAAATTAGGGCCCAAAGGGCATTTATACCAAAAAGTGCAGTTTTTTTTTTTTTTTTTCAATATTGCTCCCCTTGTGAAGTCTTTCTTATGGTGATGCAATTTTAAAGGGGTACTTTATTACATTACATTATTTTAGGATTGCGAATAGCGGGAGAAAGAAATAGTGCTTGCACTGTCTTTTTCTCCTGCTATTCTCTCTGAAAATAGCGGCACCCGACAGACCCCATTGGCTATAATGGGGTCCATCTGGGCCCGTTATGACCCGTCAAAATGACGACCGTCAAACTCCCAAAAAAAAAAGAATTTGACGTCTGTTATTCACAGGTCAAAACAGTAGTGTAATAGAGGCCTAATCTTGTTGCATGCTTTATTCATTGAAAAATGATAATGAGGTTTTATTTCACATGCCATATCGACATATATTTCCCATTATCTCAACCACAGTGCTTCTATTTATGACTGTTAACAGGTATCATTACTGAACATGCAAATATACACTGGAAACAAAACACACAAAAAAATAGAAAAGAAAATTACAATAGATGTCTTAGAGCAAAACAATATAACCGACCGTGACAGGATGACAAATGGAATAGCTCTGCCTGGGAAATATCTGACGCAAGTGGTAGAAAACTTCACCCACACAATATCCCTTTACAGAATCTCTGAGGAGCCTGCAAGCTATTCTTAAATGAGTGGAGGGCTTTTCCTGTAGCATGACGAGTAAAAAAAAAAAGTGTGATGTATTTATTAATGTGTGTACCTTTTGAAATCTTATGGTAGGCTTTGGAATAATATTTTTGAAGTAAAATGATGTATTTCATATTGCAGAAAGCCAAGCCGATTATGGGAAATTATACATTTCCATGCCCCCTACTTCAACTGAAATTTTCCTTTTATATAATGGGAAAATGTCTTCTTGGGAATGACGAAATAGGCCCTATATTTTGCTATTGGTGGCGTATTATGGTCCCATACATCAAGGAGATTGTACAGAGCCCTCTCAAGAATTAATTCTTATCCAAATCTTTTTCTAATTTACTGAAGTGCAAAAAATTCCCCAAAAGATCTAAAGAAGGGCCATATATTCTTTATTTTTAATTTACTTCAAACCACCAAAAAACACTGCATGAATATACTACTTTTGGTAACCTTTGTTGCCCATATGATTGTAATTCTTAGAAAATTACAAAAACACCTATGCATTTGATGTCTTTGACTTTTTTGTTTTTTAGAACTCAAAAGGTTGGACCCAGTTGAGGGGTGGACTAACAATCGTCAACTTTTACACAGCTCCGCCTAAAATAGACGAAGAAAGATTGTCCACTTTTTATCCCTCACCATAGTAATTTAAAACTTTAACTTTTATTTCTATCAAAGGCAAAATATGTGAGTAACAAAAATAGGAGTGAGGTTTGAAACCCCAGCATATAACCACCAGTTTTATCACATGTTGATTGTTGCTTCAATAGCATACACTTTCACCATTTGCTTCCTGGGCATACCTGCAGCGTATGCCTGGGTTATGGGTGGTTATGCTGACTTAAAAACTACAAATAAAGCCCCCCCTAACATGTTTCATCACAACATGTGACGTCTTCAGAGGTCAGTGGGGCTATGGCCCCATTGACATCTGAAGACATCACATGTGGTAGAGCTAGCTGTCCTGTCACTTACTGAGTAGGACTGTCTAGTGGGCTCCTAAGGACAGAATGAGAGATTAAACAGCAAGGAGGGTTTTTATTTTCCATTTTTTTATAACTTTTCCCACTTAACAGCATATAAAATTGGGTCCCTTGCTGCGATTATCTTTCTCTCAGAAATCGTGACCTCTAGGCCCGTAGTGACGTTGTGGAATGTCCTAATGCTGCTCAGCCAATCACTGGCCCAGGTGGTACATCGCTGATGCCAGTAATTGGCTGTTCGGCAGTGGGATGCCCCGACTTCACCCCAGGCCCAAGCATCACGATTTCTGAGGCAGAGGATTGCATCTGGGGACTTGAGCAGGACACTAGAGGCACAGCGGAAACACTGGAGGTAAGTAAAGTTTTTTTATTTTTTTATTTTTTTTATTTTTTTAGAGATCTTGTGAAGTCCTTACACAGGCCAGAGTGGTTTTGGCTGCATGAGAGGTCCTACATAATATTAGGCATTGTTTTTATGGTATGATATGGTTGGTTGGGGTTTGTCTTCTCCTGTTGTTTTTTTATTTTATTGTATATTTCTTTTTTTTTCCCAATCCCTCTAAGATTGTCCATTTAATCTCTCAAATGCTGGAGGAGAGATTCCTACTATTGTACAGGCCAGCCAGCAAACTAGAAGTAGCTACTTCTCACCATCACTGGAGACATTGGGGGAGATGTATCAAAACCTGTCCAGAGAAAAAGTTGCTGAGTTACCCATAGCAACCAATCAGATTGCTTCTTTCATTTTGCAGAGGCCTTGTTAAAAATGAAAGAAGCGAACGGATTGGTTGCTATGGGCAACTCAGCAACTTTTCTTCTGGACAGGTCATGATAAATCTCCCTGGTTAGGTGGACGTTATACCAGTAAATCTAAATTATTGTAATTTTGTCTTCCGTTTTGTGTAATATAACAGATAAATTTAATATGTGGTGGACAACCCCTTTAACTACATAAATGTTCTGTAATCCAATACGGTTTTTTGCCTAATTTCCCACTTTTAGAAGCACAGTTTGATGTTAAAGCTTCCTCTAAGGTCTAATTAATGAACCAGCTGGTGCACAGGTGCCTGCTCCTACGTGGTGCCACTTTACTGCCAAGATAACACTGAAGGAGGGCTCTGAAAGATATATTTGGAGTGACTGTGGATGGAAGTTCTACACATAAATCTATATACAGTTCCTTTTGACCAGTTTAAGTAGCATCTGTACCAATTCTGTCTGCATCTATTTATCTCAGTAAGAAACCTTCAATGGGAATAAAGAATGTATATAAGGCAAGGTTCACACCACACTTGTGAGACAGATCAGTCATAAGTGGGTAAATGCTATCTGCTAATAGAATGTGTATACCGTTACATCAGGATACAACTGGATGCCTACACTGCCAGATCCTGCTTCTGTGCAGCCTGCTGTGTTGTACTGTCACATAAAAAAACAAATATATACTTTTATTTATTTTAAATAACCTTTTATATTCGTTTATTTGACGACCCCTGCCCTATGGGCACAGCTCCCCCTTAACTTATGGACGCTACAAAATATTAATTTACCCCCTCCTGTGGAAGAGAGGATGCCAAGGCACAGCGCTGAACAAAAAACACAAGCTGATAATTGGAAGTATACTTGTTCTACCAGTCTGCCCTTGGCTTTCATCTGCGGAGCTGCTGGTCCCAGTTTTAATATCAGCCATGGGAGGAGATGCTGCAAGCGGAGGGTGTAGGAGTCTAATTAAAGTTGGGAAAGCCCTTAGAAATGAAAAAAAGATTCCTTTCTATAACAATTCCTTGCCAGCTGTTGAAGTAGTAGTAACTTGCCACTTAGTGTTTTTTCTTTAGTATAATGTATAGGTTTTTAAAAACTGTATTCAATACTAATAGATAAACATTACATTTAGCTATAAGCTTTGTGATACTAAGGGTACGTTCACACTGCGGAATTCCGCGAGTGGAATTCCACGCAGTGAACATTACAATCAGTGTGAATGCATAGCCGTCATTGGTGATGGTGCAGTGCCGCATGGTCCTACTGCCGAAGTACATTCTGTCTCGCCCCTGCCATAGACTTGCATTGAGGGGGCGGAGTGTGACGTCACATGGGGGCGCAGCTGTGACATCACGATCACCGGCCCCGTCATCAGACCCGGAGCGTATGTTCGCTCCGGGGCCTGATGAGAGCGGGGTGCTGCGTGCAAGATCGCAGGGGTCCCCAGTGGCGGCACCCCGCGCTATCAGGCAACTTATCACCTATCCTTTAGATAGGGGATAAGTTGTCAGCACAGTAGTACCCCTTTAAGTCTGGAGACCTGCTTGGTCAGTCCATCATATTTACCTTTTAGCTTCTTTAGCAAAACAGTGGTAGTCTTGGAGGTGTTTGGGGTTGTCATCATGTTAGAATACTGCCCTGTGGCCCAGTCTCCGAAGGGAGGGAATCATTCTCTGCTTCAGTATGTCATCGTACATGTTGGCATTCAATGATCCTTCCATAAACTGTAGCTCCACAGTGCCAGCAGCACTCATGCAGTTTATCTTTGTCTCATCAGACCCCAGGACATGGTTCCAGTAATTCATGTCCTTAGTCTGCTTGTCTTCAGAAAATTGTTTGTGGCATTCTTCAGGTGGGGACTCTACGGCCGAGCTACCTCCCGTCACTGTGCTGTTCAGGGTTCTAGCCGGAGCTTTGAGCTTTGCTGACCCTGCGTTCCAATAAGAGAGGGGGACTCGAATTCTAGATATGGCAAGCCTGAGAGGTAGCTCGGTCTTAGGTTCGAGTCCCCCTCTGTGCGCTTTCTCTTTTTATATGTGTGTGTGTGTGTGTGAGAAGAGGCTGACTGTCACGGATCCAGAAGGTGTTAGAGAAGCGGATACTGTGCGGGAGTGTCGTGATGTGGATGGCCGTGGTAGCTGGTGCGGGAGTATTGGTGATGCAGATGGCGGTGGTAGCCGATACGGAAGGGAGTGTTCCTGAGTGGGTGGTCTCAGGGACATGGGTGGCCAAGGGTGATGGTGTCGTGTTTGTTAAAATTTTAAACAAAAAAAAAGTAAATAAAAGCCCCCTTTTTTCAACCTTTTGGCAAATCCCACTGATCTACTTTCCTCAGCAAATCAGTCTCGGGGTCTTCACAGGACTCAAATTCACAACCTCTGCGCTCCAAGGTGGCTGCTTTAACCACTAGGCCATTGGAGCTGCTTGTCAGCTGGACGGGGCTACCATGGTCTTGGCCTGTTTTGGCAAACAGAGTAACCGCACAGAGGGGGGACTCGAACGTAAGACCGAGCAAGCTCTTGGTTTGCCATATTGACAACGCTGACAGCCCAGTGTTTAGCCTTGCTGCTTTGAAGCGCAAAGGTTGTGGATTCGATTTCCCCTGATATGTTGGTTGGTAGCTGGTTCTCATCCCCTTTCATTTAGGTGTATGTTTTGTCAAACCACAAAAATATCAAGAGTAGACCCTGGTAGAGAGGAGACCCTTTTATATATACTAGCTGAGTACCCGGCGTTGCCCGGTTTTTCCTTCCTAATCCTTATTGGGGAGGAAAATAAACGAAGGAGGAAGCTTTTGACTTCATATTCCGTCCTCATATATTGTTGTCATATCCCGACCTCCTCCTATCCCGACCTCCTCCTATCCCGGTCCTCCTATCCCGACCCGTAATATGTGTACCAGTTATTGAAATATCTCCAGCCATACGGAAGTTATGTGGGAACATACATTTCCCATTGATTTACATGGGACTTTAAACAAAAACCCAGACCCTCACATATGGAGGTAGTTAAGGGTTAAATGAACTATCCTATATTTTAAGTGGACATATAAGTAACATGTGACCAAGTATTATAGAAATATCTCCAGCTGTTTGGAATGGGACTTTAAACATAAACCCCGCCCCTGGCAAATGGGGGTGAGTAAGGGTTAAATCACCTATCCTATGTTTGTTGTTGACATATAAGTAACGTGTGCCAAGTTTCATGTTAATACCTTTAGCCGTTTGGACGTGATGCTGGAACATACACACATACATACACACACACACACACGTTGAGTTTTATATATATGGATATATATAATTAAATAAATAAAGCCCCCCCCCCCCCCCCTTTTCAACCTTTGGCTAAATCCCAGCAGACTCAATAGCACCTTTTGCAGATCTGCAACCAAGGATGCTCCATTCCAGGAAGGGGTGCACCTTCCACGCCTTCCTCCACTTCCACGATCCCCTCCAACTACACCTTTAATGCCTTCTGTCACGCCCTCTGACCACTTATCTTGACATCATATGCTGGACTGCTATCTGCTCTCCTTGACATCCTCTTCACCTCAGTTCATCCACCGATATCCTCTGGTCCCACAATCCATCGCCATCCAATCCATCGGACTTCCTGGGTTCTCACGATCCATCTCCTTTAAAATTGTCATTACAAGAGACTTCTTTCTGGGAAGACCGCAATGCAGACCAATGTGATGCAGTATGCGGCATACTGTCTGAGCACTTACTGGCTGACCCCACCCATTTAACCTCTGCAGTAATTCTGGCAGCACTTATTTCCCAAAGACAACCTCTGGATATGACGATGAGCATGTGCACTCAACTTCTTATGGCAAGGCCTTTGCTGAGTGGAACTTATCCTTTTGAAACCATTTGTATGATCTTGCCCAACGTTCTTCAGCTCCGTTTCAGGGTCTTAGAAATCTTCTTATAGCCCAGGCCAGGCATAGGCAACCTTCGGCACTGCAGATGTTTTAGACTACATCTCCCATGATGGTTTGACAGCATTTTGGCTGTAAGAGCAATTTGGACATTTCCACTTAGAGGTGTACTTACTTTTGTTGCCAATGCTTAGACATTAAAGGGGTTCTCCATTGCTTAAACATATTATCCCCTATCCAAAGGAAAGGGGATAAGATGCCTGATCGCGGGAGTCCCGCAGCTGGGGACCCCCGGGATCATGCACGCGACACCCACTTTGTAATCAGTGCCCGGAGCGTGTTCGCTCCGGGACTGATTACCGGCGACCGCAGGGCCGGCGGCGTGTGACGTCACGCCTCCGCCCCCGTGTGACGTCACGCTCCGCCCCTCAATGCAAGCCGACGGGAGGGGGCGTGATATCTATCACGTGACGTCACACGGGGGCGGAGGCGTGACGTCACACGCCGCCCGCCCTGCGGTCGACCATAATCAGACCCGGAGCGAACGCACTCCGGGCACTGATTACAAACGGGGTGCCGCGTGCATGATCCCGGGGGTCCCCAGCTGCGGGACTCCCGCGATCAGGCATCTTACCCCTTATCCTTTGGATAGGGGATAAGATGTTTAAGCACCGGAGTACCCCTTTAATGGCTGTGCGTTGAGTTATTTTGAGGGGACACAACATTTAATACTGTTTTATGTAGCCTGTGCACTTACTACTTTACATTGTAGCAGAGAGTCATTTCTTTAGTGTTTTCACATGAAAAATATAATAAAATATTTACAAAAATGTAAGTCGTGAGATACTGGATGTAAAGAAGACATGGAGAAGACATGGACATAGTAATGCTATGTAATTGTGACATAAAACATTTTATTAGGCGACGGACTGTGTGGTTTCATAGTGATATCCTTATGCAATGTGTATTGTGTTTGTCTTACATAACAGGACTGTATATTATTGTTTATTTTGATACTTCTGAATATTTTCCTAGATAGAAAGGAACATCTGTTCAGAAGAGTGCTTGCAGGTGTACCTAACAAAGAAAGTGCCTGTCATCTGCAACTGTTCTTTTCAATTGCAGGATCGAACCCTAGCTGTGGGCACAGCATTCTGTACCCTTTTGTACATGGCATAAGCCTTTTGATTCGAAATATCGTCTAGTTTTCCATTAAGTAACACTTCTATTGTGAAGTAAGACGCATTGTTCCTAATCACTACTGCGTGAACGTTCGAAAACATCATTTTTGTAACTTTTATTTTCTCCTTTGTCTTCATCCAGTTTCTATTAATCTGCTGATCTGTAGTTAAAGGGGAATTTGAATTTATGCAACACTTTGACTAAAGGGGAGAAATTTTATTAATCGGATAAATCACTTGTTTCAGTGGTCTCAAACCATGCATATTTGTCCTAGCACCACCGCCTCTGAAGTTTCTGGGTACTGCCCGAGTGTCACCATTGTCCATCTCGAGGTGCTGCATTGATAAGGTATCGGTGCCACTTGTGTTTGTCTTTTTTGGTTATATTCAAACCATACACTGCTGAGGTGATCACATGGGTATATGGTCATGTCACAACTCAGTTAAAGTAAAATGGTGGTGATGCTCGAGCAGTATGGGATTTCAGTTGAGTAATGATACTTTACTTATATTATGCATGTCTCCTATTTCAGGGGTGTTGCTATCACTGGGCATTCGAGGTGTAATTCGGGATTTTTGGCCCCGTGCCCTGGTTTTCCAGGAAACTGCCACCCTTGACTGACTGCATCTCCCTCCTCCGTATGCAGTTGTAGTTGCACATAATGGTGGAACAGCTCCCTGCTCAACATTTTACTGTCATAGGATGCAGGCACTTCTGGCCTAAAGTCTATGGGCAGCTGGGACATGATGTCCACAAATGCTGGCGCTGTGATATGATGTAATTGTACTTGCCTGGGGTTGACAGCTCTTCCTTTTATTTTATTTTTATTTTTTTACCAGGTTGGCATGCTTGGCACTCTGAGTTTGTCCCTATAGCAGTCTCCATGTTATGCCAGAGTGGGTGGCACTGTTAAAAAGTAGGTGTGGCCTTCTGAGTGCACTTAGTGGTCTATGTACTCTCATATTTATTGGCCAATTTTTTTATTGGCAAGCCTATTCTTTTCCCAATTTACATGTAAATAAATTGTAACTGGGTAAAAGCACAGTTATCCCCCTGAATGACACAGGGCTTTTTCTTCTTTGCTGCTTCTTTTTTTTTTCCTCCTCACCTTTTTTAATAGCCATAACGCTTTTAAATTTTCCATCTACAGACCCATATGTGGGCTTGTTTTTTACATCAGGGACATGCCCTTTTCAGGTGGCCACGCCCTCTTTTCAGAGTAAAATGGAGAATTGATCGGGTTTTAAACATTTTTTGGCGCAGACACCAAATTCTGGCACACAACCCATCAAACATGTCCGGTTTACAATAGCAAATCAGGGCCGTTATCTCTAGTCTGTAGGTCCATACGAGTACAATAAGCTATTTATATAGGTTTTGTTTTATTTTACTGCTTTAAAAATAAAATGTATTTATTTGCTTATGATTGGCCTCTTCTGACCCCTATAACTATGTTTTATTTTTCTGTATATGAGGATGTTTGAGGGCCTGTACCATTTTTGTTTTCATTGAACTTTTTTTGATCTATTTTTTTTTTTCTGGTATATGAAGTGACCAAAAATTTGCAGTAATAAAGCTGTGTAGATTGTATATGTACAGTGAGTGCTGGCCACAGATCATTGTCTGGACTTTACTAACAGGAGCCTATAAACCAATATCTGCAATACACTGCGATAACTGCAGCAGACAGTAGAATGAGTAACACATTAACTTTAGTTGAGTAAATTGTAACACATTTATGTAAATATGTATTTGTTATATAAAAAAAATTCTTTACCATTTAGCATGTTGATCTCCTAGACAGTATGTTTGTTTGCACAATAATTAATTTTTTGTATTGCTTTTTCTCCGTTTTATTTATTTTTTATTGGGAAGAATGAAAATCACGTTGACTTTGGTGCATTTGGTTTTCCTTTGTCAGTCCAAAAAGGTCATTACTCTGCCTAATAACAGAAGAGTTTAGTCTGTTTTCTTTAGCACTTCTTCATCGCTTCTGCTATCAACCTTCTCCATCTTCCTTTTTGTTGATGGAAAACAATCTATTAAAACTGGATAGTTAATTAAGTCTTGACCAAAAATAGCAATTTTATCTGGATTTTCACACTTCAGTAGGTCTACCTTGCCACTTGTTTTCCTATAGATAAGTAGAAAATTAATACTAGCATTAACTCTAAAATATCAAACGCAGGCTTGTGTTGGGTACAAAAACTGGAACAGGCCAGAGAATAATAACTGAAAAAGTAACGGTAATTGAAAAGAAATAAAATTTGACTATTAGTCAATAGGACTTAGCCGTGTATATCAGTATGTATGAAGGGCAGGAAGTTGTTTTTTTATTTTTTAAATTTTGTATTTTGCTGATAAATATTTAGTTTTTCCCCTTTATTAAAGTAAACCAGCTAATCTTACAAAATGTAAAACCATTTATTTAAAGTCCTCTTGTTACTTAAAAATCTTAATCCTTCCGGTACTTATCAGCTGCTATATGCTCAACAGGAAGTTGTAATATCTTTCTGGAGTTCTTTTCTGTTTGACCACAGTGCTCTCTGCTGACACCTCTGTCCAAGTCAGGAACTGTCCAGAGCAGGAGAGGTTTGCTATGTTTTTTTTTTTTCCTACTCTGGACACTTCCTGACATGGAGAGAGGTGTCAGCAGAGAGTACTTTGGTTAGACTGAAAAGAACTCCAGAAAGAAACACAACTTCCTGTGGAGCATACAGCAGCTGATGAGTACTGAAAGGATTAAGCTTTTTAAATAGAAATAATTTACAAATCTGTTTTAACTTTCTGGCACCAGTTGATTTAAAAAAAATTGTTTTCCATTATAGTACCCCTTTAAAGGAGTATTCTGGATGTTAAAATTGTTTTATGTGTTGCTAGGGCCACACTGAAATTGGGGGAAAAAAGATAAATAAAAACAAAAAAATCCCCACATACTTACCTACCTTTCTCTCCCAGGGATCCCCCTGTGAAGTCTTCCAGTCCCCTACTGAAAGCTCTGGATGCTACTTTCGAGATCGACTCATCTTGGCAGTGATATCCTGCTTAGACAATCACCATCTGCAGCAGTGTCCCACCTCAGTCACGGATAGCCTGAGAGGGCCGCCATTAATGAGACAAGTCAGTCTCTGAAGTAGCAGCCAGAGTGTTTCTCAAAGACTTCACAGTGGGTTCCCTATGGGAGCAAGGTAGGTATGTTTTTTTATTTTATTTTTATTTTTTAATTGCAGTTCCTCCAACATAATTTTTTTTCTCATTTGGAATACATCTTTTAAGCCCTATTGATGTAAATTAAGCTGAACTGCCATACCATATACAACCTATGGATGGGAGTGGTAGCGTTGCTAGAAAAACAAAGCAGCCATGTTTTTTCTAATCTCATGAAACCCTTTTTTATCATTGAGATGTATAGAGCTTTAGAGTATACAGTATATAGTACTTTGATCACCTTGACTAAAGGTCATCTGGGTAGATCTTTTGTACTAGAAATGTTTTGCTATTCTCCTATTTTAATAGTGATAGAGACCCTGACACTTTTTCATTTTTACCACTATAGCTGTCTGATATTTAACATTGAATCATTGGCTGTCAACTGGATTGATGAATGATCACCCACCCCCACTCCCAATATATAAGCTTTGCTGATTTAAAAGAACCTTTCTTGATATCAAGTATCCACTAAACTGAGGACCATGGTGCAAATGAACAGCAGCTAATAAATAACCAGTCCTTCATAAATGATATGCAGCCTTACTGCAGCCCCCTAGACCACCCACATCTGTCAATAAAAGTAATCAATGTCCTGATCAGTCTTACTGCTGACAAGTGACACATCTACACAGATTGGCTGGGAGGATTTGTCTTTATACTTGTCAGATGAAATTATGCAATCATTCATTATTTAAGCAGATTTATCGTTTTAGATGTAAAGTTTAAATGTTGGAACATTTTAAACGTTTGAAATCTATATTTCTCCCGTTTAGAAATAGTTGTGCGTGACTGTAGGGATGAACACTTCACTTATCATGTTTTGACTGTGACACTGGGAAGCTGATGCTTGGTTTAATGCTATTCCTGTATTGATGGATGATATTACTGTGGAAAAGGTTACCAAAATAGATCAAAGATGTGACCTCCTGGTAAACCAATTCACTTAATGAGGAAATATTGGAGGGTTCAATTTCTAAGCACTGAGCAATGGAATTGTTTTGCTTGTAATATCATTAGAGCTGCAACGATAAATCAATAAAATCGATTAAATTCGATAATGGGATTCATTGTCGACAAATCCAGTTATCGAATAATCGCCCGTCGTTGTCCGTGGTCAGGAGGCTGCTGCGGGCAGTCAGGAGAGAGTCTCGAGCAGCCTCAGTGACAGTCTCAGGCTGAGACTCTCGGCTCCACCTTTTGATCGGTGTTACCAGTTAGGAGGCTGCTCCTCCACCTAACTGTCTCCTCCCCGCCGCCATTTTACCTGTATTTCTCCCACTCAGCCCATGAGGATCAGTGACCCTCCATTTTCTGCCGCCGTCACCTGCCGCCGCCTCCAGAGCCCCCGTACGGTAGGTTGAGGTTCCAATACAGCACACACTCACTGTGCTGCGGCCCTGGTGACCGGTGATCCTCCCAGGGCCTCCGTCCCTGTGTGTCTGCAGTCTGCTCTGTACTGCTATACACATGAGGGTTATGAGCAGCGCAGACAGAGCATTGCACCCTAGTGTCTTCTACAGACCTTAGGGTGCGATGCTCTACAGCTTGCACATACCCCCACCTGTATAGGAATGTACACACACTGCTATACACATGGGGAGTATGTGCAGAGCATTGCAACCTAGTCTGTACTACAGACACAAGGGTGCAATGCTCTGCATATACCCCTATGTGTAAAGCAGTATATGCAGAGCATTGCACCCTCGTGTCTGTAGTACAGTGTGCAGTGCACACCGCTTTACCCATGGGGTATGTGCAGAGCATTACACCCTTGTGTCTGTAGTACAGACACTAGGATGCAATGCTCTGCACATACCCCCATGTGTATAGCAATGTGTGTGTGTGTGTGTGTGTACTACATACACGCTGCTATACAAATGGTAGTATGTACAGAGCATTGCATCCTAGTGTACTACAGACACAAGGGTGCAATGCTCTGCACATGCCCCCATGGGTAAAGCGATGTGTGTGTAGTACATATACACTGCTATACACATGGGGGCATTTACACCCTAGTATTTGTAGAACTACAGAGTCTGTACTACAGACATGGGTCAGGTGCAATGCTCTGCAGTCTGCACATACCCCCATCTATATAAAAAGAGTAAAGTAACTGCTCCCCCAATAAGAATAAAAAAAATTATTAGTTTTTTTTACATATTTGATACTGCCACTTGGCTAACTGTCTGAACTATTAGGCTAGGTTCAGACTACGGAATCTCCGGGCACAAAATTTCTGCCCGGAGATTCCGAGTGCGGCCAGCGATGACTGGATCAGTCGGCGCTAGGACCGCGCGGACACTGCAGTCTCCAATAGACTGTAATGTGTTCTGCGCGGATTTCCGCCTGAAGAAAGAGCACCGCCATTCTTCAGGCGGAAATTTCCAAGCGGATTTTCCGTTCACAAATTCCGCTTCACAAATTCCGAAGGGTGAATTTGTGAACGGAAACTCATTCACTATACGGTACATTTTAGCAAGCGGAATTTCCGCCTGCAATTTCAAAGCGGAATTGCAGACGGAAATTCCGTAGTCTGAACGTAGCCTTAAAATATTAGTGAATTATTTAACATTTTATTTTAATAGTTCAGACAGTTACCCATGCGGCAGTATCAAATTTACACTGGTTTCTATACAGGATCATTAATAATGATCCTGTACGGCAACCGGCATAAAAGAAAAAAAATCCAAAATTGCTGCTTGTTTGGTCACATCACATGCTAAAAACTTTTAATATGGCCATTGTACATAATTTTTTAAGTAGAATCAGCTGAACCCCCTTTTTTTTTTTTTTCCGATTCAGCGATAAAATAATCGATTATTCAAATAATCGTTAGCTGCAGCCCTAAATATCATTTAAACGTAAGGTGCCCTTAATGTATGACAGAGAGAGTTTATTGTGCAGTAAGGACAGGTTCACACCACATTTGGTTATTCTGTTGAACTATCAGTTTTCACTGGGGTCTCTTTAATGGTTAAAGGGGTAGTCCAGTAGTGAAAAACGTATCCCCTATCCTAAGGATAGGGGATAAGTTTGAGATCGCGGGGGGTCCGACCGCTGGGGCCCCCTGCGATCTCTCTGTACGGGGGCCAGGCTCTCCGGCCAGATAGTGGATGTCGACCTCTGCACGAAGCGGCGGCCGACATGCCCCCTCAATACATCTCTATGGCAGAGCCGGAGATTGCTGAAGGCAGCGCCGAAGCGCTGCCTTCAGCAATCTCCGGCTCTGCCAAAGAGTTGTATTGAGGGGGCGTGTCGGCCGCCGCTTCGTGCGGAGGTCGACACGCCCCCTTCCCGCGGACTGTCAGGGCTCCATACAGGAGATCGCGGGGGGCCGCAGCGGTCGGACCCCCCACGATCTGCAACTTATCCCCTATCCTTAGGATAGGGGATAAGTTGTTCACCACTGGGTTCACCACTGGACTACTCCTTTAAAAGTGCACATTTGTCTCCATTTGACAAGTTTCTATCAGAATGTTTTTAACACTGTGTCCAAATAGACACTGGGGGGGGGGGGGGGGATTATTTATTTATTTATTTATTTATTTTATTTTTTTGCCACTTGCTGTTTTTGCACCAAAAACCCAACATTTTCCCAGGAAAACATGCATTCTCAAGGAAATTTCCTATGTAGGACAATTTTAAGTAAATCCATATTTTTTTTGCTACATTTTGGCCACAATTTGGCCAGATTTTGCGTCAGAAATTCTGTCTGCGCCAGATTTTGCGTCAGAATTGAAAAAACCTCGACTAAATCTCCATTTTGCTTAGAAAACCGGAAAAGGGGCATGGTCTCCGAAAAGGGGAGTGTTCCTGACATTTTCACAAAAAACAACATATTTACTAAGGTTTCAGCAGAAGTAAAAAATGTAAGGAAACCTTAGTAAATACCGTGGGAAAAAAATTGTAGGTAAAAGGTTTTGTACATACCCCCCCCCCCCCATTGAATTCTTTGTCATGTTCCCCAGACCATTCTTGAATAATTCTTGCGATGCAGCAGTGCAGATTATCCTGCTGTTAGAAGTCCCTGCCATCAGGGAATACACTGCCATCTATGTAGGTGGTATATTTAAAATTAACATCCACGTGAATGCCAGTACCCAAGGCTTCCCAACAGAACATTGCTTATAGCATTACAATGTTTTTGCCAGCTAGCTATTTGTCCATAGTACATCCTGACACAATCTGTTCCCCAGGCAAAGAGACATACATGCACCTGCTGCCCCCATTATGTGAATATAAATTCTGATGCACACATGCCCTTTGTAGTGGAAAAGACTTGACATGCAATAATCGCGGTGCAAAAAACTCTTGTACCTGGCGCTGCTACTTCTGGTCAAGGAAGGAGGAGAAGAAACTCCAGAAATACTTTCAAGCGGTTTATTAAAAAAATAAATTAATAATAAAATACAGGAACAATAACGCGTTTTGGGCGTTGCCACCCCCTTATTCCGCCATCAACCTAAAGAAGGGGGTGATGACCCCCGAAACGCATTATTGTGCTTGTATTTATTTATTTTTTAAATAGGGAACTGGGGTGATAAGCACTCTTATCACTCACTTGAGGTAAGCAGCCATCTATTAGAGATGTCAGTCCCTTTTCTCCTTTAGTCCTTGGGTAACGCACGAGGCAGCGGTGTGCGGTCTCTTTTTCTTGCATTTACATGGCCATTCTGACCAGTCTGCAGCTACACAGTCTTTAAAAAAAAATAAAAAATAATAATAATAATAATCTTTTATCATAGCCAGCATTACCTTTTACAACTGTTTGTTCTACAGTAACTCTTCCCTAACTTCTTTGAGCCTTGGCACCCAGGGCCCTGTCACCAGTTTACCTGTTGTCCTTTCTTGGCCAATTTTGGTAGGTACTAACCAGTGTATCCTATCTGCCTGCATATTTTTATAATTGTTTTATCTGTTGATAGATTTAAGTAAATCTAAACTGAAAGCATATATCCATTTCTAAAAGGCCCCTTAAAATATTCTTCATATGCCTGTGTACTGCCTCTTTGTTCTACACAGAAAAAATGAACTGTAGTTAGAAATACTTATGATAACAGCAGACATTTTATGACTAGTATGCAGCAAACCTTGGAGACTGTCTGACACTGGGATAAGGATAAGCTTGCTTTCCATTTATAGGAACCATATCAAGTTTTATAGTGCACAAGTGTCTAAAATAATATTTACCTATGATGCAACATGGGGAGAACCTAGGATTTCTAAAAATGTATTTGTTTGATCTGTTTAATGCCTGCTAAGTACAATTTCTAAAATGTACACTGCAGTCCCATAACATTTAAACCACTGGCAGACGAACTGAATAAGATTATCTTCTGACAATGACACATGTCAAGCAATGGGAAGGGTCAGTTATTGAAATTTTAAGAAGTATCTGTCACCAAATAAACTTTTCTAAACTAACTCAGGCTATGTTCCCTAACTACTGCTAACACTCCTCCCACTCCCACCCTGTGTATCATACCTTTATTCTTGCTCCCAGCAGGAGAAAGTGGGTGTTTCCAAGCAGGCATGACATCACTGAAGCCTGCTGGGGGACCACTTCTGCCCTCACATCATTGCAGTGCTGTGATGAATAGAAAACCTCAGGCTCTGAAAGATGCACAGAGCCTCACTGAAAGATGCACAGAGCCTCACTGAAAGATGCACAGAGCCTCACTGAAAGATGCACAGAGCCTCACTGAAAGATGCACAGAGCCTCACTGAAAGATGCACAGAGCCTCACTGAAAGATGCACAGAGCCTCACTGAAAGATGCACAGAGCCTCACTGAAAGATGCACAGAGCCTCACTGAAAGATGCACAGAGCCTCTGTGCAGCTGCTGTCAGTGAGGCTCTGTGCAGCTGCTGTCAGTGAGGCTCTGTGCAGCTGCTGTCAGTGAGGCTCTGTGCAGCTGCTGTCAGTGAGGCTCTGTGCAGAGAAACACTTCCTGAGTTTGGTCTCCTGCCAGGCTGGGAGGACCTCAAACTCGCTGTATTCATTTCGACAGGGAACCGAACAGAGCCACCTAGTGGCTGTTTTTTCTATTACCATTAAAACATATGTATGTTAATAATTTTAAAACAAGTGAATGGAAACATGCTAATTACACAAGGAACACTATACTAAAAGTTTCATTTGTTGACAGGTATTCTTTAAAGCAAGGAAAATGCATAAGTGTCATCTGGGTTAAACTGTGCTAAATGACTAGGTCAGTGTTTCCCAACTGGGGCGCCTCCAGCTGTTGCAAAACTACAACTCCCAGCATGCCCGTCAGCCAAAGGCTGACCAGGCATCCTCTGAGTTGTAGTTTTGCAACAGCTGGAGGCACCCTGGTTGGGAAACACTTTACTAGGTAATGGCATATTTTAAACAGCAGGTATTGTGGGGGTCTTTCCAGCATATAGTGGTTTGTACCTAACAAAAAGTGGTTGAAGGAAGAACAGTAAAACCACAGGCTCATTGATGTACATGGGGATTGAACGCTAGCCCGTCTGCTCTGATCCCACAAAGGCTACTGTAGCTTTTAATGCTGGCCAAATGTCTGACAGGTATCCGTATACACAGTGCATCCCAGCTTGCTGCTGTACTTACTGATGTAGGACAGGTTATAAACCAATTTTCAGCAGGATGCTGACAAGCCACAATGCTATATGGAGAAGGTTGCTCATGTGCAAAATACTGATGAACATGCCTATTTTTCAACAGAGGGGTTGCTGCTTAGTATTTATACTTTCATATAGAAAAGGCTTTTATAGGGTGCCATCCACATGGCCTCTAGTTTGAGTGTGCTGGTTAAGAAAGTCCTGTGATTACAGCAGCATCAGCACCGATGTAGTCAAGCATTCAGAAGGAAAGGCTTGTTTACTTGTATATAGTGGTCTGTGGAGATGGTGACTGTGGACATATGCAGGGAGGACACGGGTGGTGGATCCTCTGTGTCAGTGAGGTGATGGCTTGGGCCGAACCAGGGGAACGGAATCCAAGGGGTTATTTGTTTTCACCAGAGCCCGCCGCAAAGCGGGATGGACTTGCAGCGGCAGGTAACCCCCAGGTCGTTCCACCTGTTAGCGACTCAACCTCACTGACAGCTGAGACGGGCGCGGTACACAAGGACAAGGCAAGAGCAAGGTCGGATGTAGCAGAAGGTCTGGGCAGGCAGCAACGGTTCGTAGTCAGGGGCAACGGCAAGGGTCTGGGTACACTGGCAATGGAACACACAGAAACTCTTTCACAGGGCACTAGGCAACAAGATCCGGCAAGGACAGGAAGGGGAAGTGGGTTTATATAGAGTAGGGAGTGCTTGGGACTAATTGGGCCAGGCACCAATTAATGGTGCACTGGCCCTTTCAATCCGAGAGACCCGTCGCGCGCGCGCCCTAGAGAGCAGGGCCGCGCGCGCCGTGACTGAACAGGAGGGACGGGGCAGGTGGGAGACACGGGGCGCGATCCGAGAGCGGGCACGTCCTGTACCTCGGATCGCGTCCCCACCTGAGACATGGAAGCAGCGCTCGCGGTCAGCAGTGCCGACCGGAGCGCTGCATACACAGGCACGCCGCGAGCGCTCTGGGGAAGCGGAGGGACCCTGAGCGCTCGGCGTGACAGTTATGGAGGTACTGAAGGGCACTGCATGACACAGACACCACCCTTAGGCCCTGCATTAGTCATAGCTATGTATTTGCTTTAAAAAAAAAAAAAAAATACTCAATTATCAAGGACAGCTTTGTGTTAAGCCATTATCATATACATTTGTTTTTTTTATATTCGCATACACGAAAATATTCAGAGAAATGCATGAATATTATTTATTCATTTTATTGAAGACCCTTATCCCTACAAATGTTAATAATGTGGGTGATAACATTGCTGTCAAAATAACGATTGCATTTATGAGACTTGCAAATTGGCCTGTGCCTTCATCCAAACAAATGTTTGTTTCTTCTATTAGTCTCCTTGTAGCTTTTCAGCTTTCCTTTTTTTTTTTCTTAAAGGGGTACACCAGTGGCTAATTTTGTTATTGATGTAGCTCCCATTTGTTATTGTGAAGGTTTTATTAATTGATACGTGCTATTTTTTGCTGCAGGATGTTTGTGTTTTTATTACCTATATCTTGGGCCGGACATGCTGTAGTTTTTCAAAGTATCCGTGACTGTCGTCCACACTGGCAGCCATGTTCTCTTCATCCTGTGGACAATGCGTAGCTGTTTTTGTTTTTTGTTTTTTTTCTTAGCCCGCCTCAGAGAGTGGGCACTCTTTCACACGCCCTCCTTATGAATATGTATGCTGTTTGTTCGCCAGGACTGCATTGATTGGTGTTCCGTTTTGCTCGGCCGGTTAACTCCAAATTTATGCCCCAGTGCATATTTATAATAAATGACTGACCCCAGTGTGCAAAATTAGTTTATTCCTTCCCCCCCCCCTCCCCCCCCCCCCCCGAGTCCTTATGCCCCCTGTTTCCAACAGACACTCCTGATTGGCCAATACCCCACAAACATAAGCAAACACTGACAGGGCAACATAGCAACCAAACACCCCTAGCCACATGAGAGACAGAATGCTAAACATTAGGCATCACCAAAAAACAAAGGGGAAGTACTGGGGCGGAATAATAGTAAACTGGGCAGAACCCAAACGAAAGCATGGCCCAAACGGAAAAAAAACTGGGCATGTGGCCTGCTGGAATTTGTAGTTTTGAGTCCAGTAACAAAAAGGAAACGGCAAAAGCTAAAAAACATCAATTTGCAGACAAAAAACACCAGAGAACCAAAAAAATAGCAACCAAGACACAAAGGAAATAAAAGACAAACAGCAAGGGTAAGTTAAGATGGCAAAAACGCATTGACCACCAGAGTAACCCCTTCAAGATGTTGAGATGAAGGTGAAATTAAGAATGTATTACCATGCTTTACTTTTTATATAGTGTATTCTTTTCCGGTTCTAGTGTCAGATGTTGACTTTCACATTAACCTTGGCTGCAAGAAATATTGGACATTTGGTAAAATGCCAGCATTCAAGTGATATGTCTTTGTACAAAGTACAGGAAGCATGTGTTTTCGTGACCCACTGAGAGGTTTGTCCTTGATCAGTCATTACATTCACTGAGAAATGCTGTGTCACATACAATCCACCTATTCAACTGGTTCCTTCTCCGTGATAGGATTACCTTCAGTTGATTTACAAAGTAGAAATAGTTGCAGTCGATAAGATCATACATTACATGTGGACCTCTTCAGTAGTGGTCAGCATTTTCTTTTTAGAATTTTCATTTTCCATAGAAATAGAATATAGTAAACGTGCCTTTATATATATCGCAGTCCCTCAAGTTATTATTTTCTTGAATGCTTATCTATAGAAAAATCTAATAAATGGTTATGAGCAGGGCCGGCTTGACTTCGCCCATTGGCCTGCCCTTTGACACGGCCCACCTTACTACTGGGGTGACACACAGAAACAAACCTCATCCTCATGTAATCTCTTTACTACTGGGGTGACACACTGTAACAAACCCCCTCATTATGTCATTACCTTACTACTGGGGTGGTACACATCAGAGGGGGGTTATGGTGGTGCTGGTAGCCGAGCTGGTTGAGCAAGTGGTTCAGATAGTGGCTGTCTAACTAGTGGCGGGCAGAGCTGCGCCCCCATTAAGAGGGCACTCTAGGCGGCTGCATATTTTGACTATAGGCAGAGCTGGCCCTGGTTAGGAGCTTCTTTAGGGTCCAGTACTGTACATACAGTACATGTAGCACTGGCAGAGCACAGTGCTGCTCATCTACCTCCTTAAAATAGCGCAGAATTTAATGCATACACTTCAGTACTAAATTGCCCATAATTCATGTAATGGTGCCCCAGTAGACTCCATTTTGAGATGTAACCTTAGTCCATTGTAGCTTGAGGGATTTCTGTATTTACAGGAGACCATTATATCTGGCTTTGAAAAGAAAATGAAGTTTAGCTGATGTGTTATCCAAATAATCTCAATTCATAGGTTGATTCAGGAACTGTTATAAGATGCGGTGAGTTTCACCCGTCAGATTCATTGCTGTTGACAGTCATAGGAAAGTTGGAAACAGTTTTTCTTGTATTTCTGTCTGTAATTGAGTTGACTACTGCATCCAGTGGTGCAGAACACAGATTCAATACAACTATTGTGTTCAGTCAGATTGCATGAGATTAGGAACAAAAACCTTCTTTTATGTTTTAACCCTTGGAATGATAGACCCAGAGGTGTACCTAGTGCCCCCTGCACCCCTGGCAAGGTGCTGTATCTGTGCTCCCCCAAGTACGTATGGATTAGATACTATACCATTTATTATATATAAAATCATAATTGATACAAAAATAGCTTGTAAATAATAAAGCACACCAATTTCAAAACAATTAAAAAAACAGGGATGGTAGAAAACCCCATAACCCCTCCCCCCCCCCCAACCACGGAGGGTATCCCAAACTCATTGGGGACCCCCCCCCCCACCGCAGGGACACCCTAATCTCTCCTATGGATATCAATATAACAATGCGCCTATGCACATACAAATATATAGACATAATAATCAACCTAGTGCTGGGCGGTATACCGGTTCATACCGAATACCGAAATTTTTGTCCTGCATGATATGAATTTTTCCCATACCGCAGTACCGGTTGCCCGGGAATGAATGAATCATCAACCCAGCGATGTGCTGTCCCCACATTGGGGAACTAATCATATGTGACCCACGAACGCTGTTCTGCTTCCAACCCCCCCACCCCCAATTAATTATCAGCCCAGCGCATGTCACATGTCACCCGCATGCGCTGCCCTCCTCGTCCTCCTGTTTGTTGCGGGCTGCCAGCGCTGGAACTCTGTACTGTACGCTGTATCCCTATGTCCAGACTGCAAAAGATAAACAAAATAAACTTTATCTCCCTTGCCCCCATTGGAGAGCTGTCAGCCTATCACCAGCCGCCTCAATGTTCCGCCTCTGCTGGTGATAGGTTGAGCGCACTGTCATGTAAGAAGCCGGCTTCTTACATGACAGTGTGCTTAACCTATCATCAGCCGAGACAGAACATCGTTCCGGCTGCTGATAGGCTGACTGCTCTCCGAGGTTCCCATCCCCAGGAAGCAGGTGAGGCTGGTACCAGACCAACGGAAGGTGAGTTAATTTTTTAAAGTTTATTTTGTTTATCTTTTGCAGCCCAGGCATAGGGATACAATGTACAGTACAGAGTTCCAGCGGCCTGCAACAAACAGGAGGGCGAGGAGGGCAGCGCTTGTGGGTGACATGTGATTTAGTTCCCCGATGGGGACAGCGCAGTGCTGGGCTGATAATTAATTGGGGGGGGAGAAGCAGAACAGCGCTTGCGGGTCACATGATTTTTTATTTTTTTTCGGCGGGGGGAATACCATTATATACCGTGAAACTGCCATAAGTTATAAAAATACAGTGATACATATTTTTTGGTCATACCGCCCAGCTCTAAATCATCCTATACCAATTTTATACAATACCCCTTGTTGTAACTCAGTAACCAAATAAGTTCATGGTCCAGAAAAGTACATAATTCACAGAGTACATTACATCAATATTCAAAAGAGCAGGTGTCCCCCCAGAAATAGTCCCCACGTGTTCAGTCCCTCCACAGTGACTTCCTCAGGACATTGTTTTATTGTATCTATAGGAGAGATTCGGGTGTTCCTGAGGGGAGATCCCATTAGTTTGGGATCCCTTCCGTAGTTTGTGTGTGTGTGGGGGGGGGGGGGGGGGGAAAGGGGGTAAAAGGACTTTCTTGCTCTCCCTGTTTTTTAATTAGTGTGCTTTCTTATTTATAAGATATTTTTGTATTAATAAAGACTTTATGTATAATACTTCTTCTGGTGTGCGCTTAAAGTATGTTTTATGCTAACTTTGCTTCAAATGTGGTTTCTGTAAAATTTAAACATTGGCAGCACCCTTCTGTTTGGAATTGAGCCCACCTATTTGTGTTTTTACACATGTGATGTGGGGCCAGGGGGGTAGCTTGAAACCCCAGGGCCCTGATGCACTGGGACCATTGGAGGCCTCCCAGCCCAGTGGTGCTACAAGTATGAAATACCACCAACGCATTTCTACCATCAAATTGGTGATGGCGTCATCATGGAGGTATACTTGGTCAATTACCAGACCAATAAGGTATACACAACATAGGTTTACGTAGGTGTATCACAAAACAAAGATTTACACTTTACACATCACAGGTGTAAAAAGAGAGAGAGAGCTTTCCCTATAACATCCATTGTTAGATGCGATCCATATTTGTATTTGTGATATATGGATGACCCTGCAAAGAAAATACTCTCCCTATAATCACTGGTCTACCATACACTTAAGCAGCCAGCAGAATTCCACCTAAAGGATATAGGTATTTGGACATATGGGTCGCCGTCAAAATCCACCTATAAAGAAAAGACGCAAAAAAAATGGCCACTCAGTACTATGACCTGAAAGAGAATGGAGGAGAGCCATGTAAAACAGAGCTCTTTCTAGTCATGGTTCAGACGGTATTTCTGGAGACCGGAGGATAATAGAGATAATGGTTCCATTCAGGCTTCTTGCTGATACTGAAAAACTGGTTACAGGACTGATGCGTAACAAATTATAATGTTTACTAGTGTGCAGCCATGCTGGAGTAGAGATTTAGGGGTGTTTGCCTAGCAAGAATATAATTATGCATTTGAATTATACAACTTCTTTCTGCCATATAAGGGAAAGTTAGAGGTGCTCAGTAGGTATCCTGGGGCATCTGGATACCCCCTCTCCCAAAACCTCTGTCTCCTGACCTGAGCCTCCCTCTTAAAGTCTGTTTGTCGGGAGCAAGTCCTCCTGAGGCGTAAGAACTGCCCTGTCGAGATCCCTCTTTTAAGGGGGCCCGGGTGACAGCTCTCCCATCTCAGAAGACTTGGTTGAGGTCTTTTTGCAGAATATTGTACTCTGCAGGCTGCCATTTTGTTTCTTAAAGATTTTCATATTAAGGAATGTCAGCTCAGTATCTGGATTTTCAAATGGGAAATAAAAGCCCAAGTTGTTGTTGTTGTTGTTGTTGTTGTTGTTGTTGTTGTTGTTGTTGTTGTTGTTGTTGTTAATTTCATTCACCAACTGCCTTGTACCATTCCATAGTACAAATACATCATCTATGAAACGTAGCCGTAATTTATGCTTGATGACAGAAGTACTCTTTCTCTCTCATCCGAAAAAAGGATGGTGGCTTCCCACCAATCCAGGGTAAGACTCTGATAACTGGGGACACAAGGGCTCCCCATAGTGGTCCCGCTGAGTTGGTGGTATAGCTGGCCATTAAATAGAAAGGAGTTCTTAGTCAGAACGAACCTGAGTAGTTGGAGTACAAAGATGATATGATCATGAAAATGTATACCCCTGGTCTTTAGGTAGTACAGTGGTCCCTCATGTTACAATATTAATTGGTTCCAGGGCGGCCATTGTATGTTGAAACCATTGTATCTTGAGACCATAACTCTATGGAAACCTGGTAATTGGTTCTGAAGCCACCAAAATGTCATCCAAAAATAGGAAAAAGGGAGGATTAAAGAAAAATAAGTAGATAATTAATATAGATAAAGCAAATCCTTAAACATAAAAGAAAGATCTGCTGGGAGCTGTAAATAACTGTCAGTGTTTCCCAACCAGGGTGCCTCCATCTGTTGCAAAACTACAACTCCCAGCATGCCCAGACAGCCTTTGGCTGTCCGGGCATGCTGGGAGTTGTAGTTTTGTAACAGCTGGAGGTACTCTGGTTGGGAAACGTTGGTCTATGTAGAGGAAAGGTAATGTACAGTACATGCAATGTCCTAAAAAAAAGTTACATGGAGCCGTCCTCACCTGGTATCCGAAGGAGCAGCTAACCCTGGCACAGGTAAGGAGTACAGAACATGTAATACCTCTCTGTACTGTAGGGGGTGCTACCAGACAGTCAGTGCATACACTTCAGTAATAGAGGGGTTTTACCAGTGAATGCCCATTCTGATTTGTCAGTTCTTACAGCCATTGACTTGTTTCACAGATCTGGACTGTCTGTAGCATTGTATGTTGAGTCTGGTTTCAAGTTACAATGGTCCAGAAAAGACCATTGTATGTTGAAACTATTTGTATGTTGAGGCCATTGTAAGTTGAGGGATCACTGTATTCTACAGCTTGAAGGCCAATATGATGTTGTATAAACGTGTAAAGGGCTTCTACATCAATGCTTGCCATAATGGTACCCTCACTGATGTTCACTCCTTCAATGCTTTTAAGAAAGTCCATAGTGTCCCTCAAGTAAGAAGGTAGTGTAGGTACAAATTGTCTGAGTATTCTATCCACATATATTCCCACATTCCGCGTAATGCTCCCTATGGCAGACACAATTGGTTGGCCCTTAAGGGGAATAACCCTTAGGTAATGCGTAGAATGTGGGAATAGTGGGGGTACTCGACATGAGAAACTCAAATTCCTTACTGTCAATTAGTTTTTTGCAAAGTGCATTTTTTTAAATGTCAGATAATTCCTTGATGTATACAAAGGTGGAATCTGAAGACTATACCTCATAGGTCTCGTGATCTTCAAGGAGGTGCCTACACATATGAGTATACTTAGATTGATGAAGTAAAACAATATTACTTCCTTTGTCAGAGGCTTTAATCACTAGTTGTTCATTTTGGCTCAGTTGCCTAAAGTCTTGTCTTTCCTGAAATGTAAGATTCTCTCTAAGACCTCTACAAGGAGGGGTTTCTGAATGCAGATCTCGAAGTACAAGTTCCGGGAAAATGTCTATGCAAGAAGTGTCACTCAATGGTGGAAATGTTTTGCTTTTAGGTTTTAGGTCGGTAAATCAGAATACACAATGATATAATGACCTGAAGGACGTCTTCTCTGTTGTCCTTTTTTTTCTTCATCTGGTCCGGGCACCAGGACTTCTTCCAGCTATGTCTTCTCTGCAGAGTCTGATGCCCGGTCATCAAAGGCTTCTCACTTTGTCAGTAGATTCTCATCCTCTGTATGAAGACAGTAATCAGTATAACCCTGCCAGATACTGTACCCTCTAAATATAATAATGCCACACATTGTACCCCCAAATATAACCCTACCAGACACTGTGCCCATCATAATATTGTCACACACTGTACCCCCTGAATATAATACTGACACGCACTGTTTCTTCTCAGTTCAGCTTAATCCCACCCCTGCACTGTCCTCCTTTCCACACTTCTCTGCCCTCCTTCCCAGACCCCTTCACACTGATGTACAGTATAAATATGCATGCATGTATAATTGATGTGTGTATGTATGATAGATGTGTGTATGCATGGATGTATGTATGATGTGTTTGTATGATAGCTGTGTGTGTTTGATAGATGTGTGTGTATGATAGATGTATGCATGTATTATAGATGTGTGATCTATTCTACATACACACATCTATCATACATCCATCCTACATACACACATCTATCATACATACATCTATGGTCTTGTTCACATTTCTGTCAGATTCTGCTATTCGGAGTTTCAGCGGCATTCCTGTCAGAAAGATGGGAGTTTAGCGGAGAAAAAAAATAGTGCATGCGCTATTTTTTTTCTCCGCTAAACTCCCTTTAACTACCAGATCCCCATCACTTGAATGGCAGTGTCAGTTGTCTTCAGACCCGTTTTCAAGGTCCGTATTCCTAAAAAAAAAAAAAAGCCGAACAGACCCTAAACAGGACAGAAGACAATGGCAGTATGAACTTAGCCTATCATGCACACATCATACATAGCAAAAGAAGAGATTGTCCAGCACAGAATGTGCAATCTTCAACAATTTGTTTAAAAACCAACATCAGGACAAGTAATTCATGTGTCGCGTTTCAGGTGTCAGCATACACCCTTAGTCATACATAGTATTCCATAGAAAGCGTTTCATTATAAAGGGAAACATGTGAGCACCTCAGGTGAGTTCTGAGTAGGTGTAACCAACTCAGGTGAACTCTCAGGAGGGAATGTGTCAAAGGAGAAGTATCAGAATAGCAGAAAAACGTATCCCCTCTTCCTAGGATAGGGGATAAGTTTTAGATGGTGGGGGTCCGACTGCTATGATCCACTGCATGGGACCCTGATTTTTCCCAGGAGCTAAGCCCGGCGTTAACCCTTTAGACGCCGCGATCAAAGTTGATTGTGGTGTCTAAAACGAAAGTAAAGGAATCCCGGCAGCTCAGCGGAGCTGATCTGGACTATCGCGATGTCCTGATCAGCTTACCGGAAGAAGAGAGGGTCCTCACTTGCCTCTCCATTGTCCGATGGGCGATCTACTGCTCCATGCCTGCAGCAGGCTAGAGCAGCAGAGTACTGATCAGAAGATTGCATGATTTTAGCTAAATAAAAAAAAAAAAAAAAAAAAAAAATTCATAAAAGTTCATTAAAGGGGAACTCCGGTGGAAAACTTTTTTTGTTTAAATGAACTGGTGCCAGAAAGTTATACAGATTTTTAAATTACTTCTATTAAAAAATCTTTATCCTTCCAGTACTTATTATCATCTGTATGCTACAGAGGAAATTCTTTGCTTTTTTAATTTCTTTTTTGTGTTGTACACAGTGCTCTCTACTGACACCTGCTGCCCGTGTCAGGAACTGTCCAGAGCAGCATAGGTTTGCAATGGGGATTTTCTCCTGCTCTGGACAGTTCCTGATATGGGCATCGGGTGTCAGCAGAGAGCACTGTGGACAAGACAAAAAAGAAATTCAAAAAGGGAAATAATTTCCTCTGTATCGTACTAATAAGTACTGGAAGGATAAAGATTTTTTAATAGAAGTAATTTACAAATCTGTTTAACGGTCTATCACCAGTTGATTTAAAAAAAAAAAAAAATCCCTCGAGTACCCCTTTAACCCCTTTGCTATTAAACGTTTAAATCACCGTCCTTTTCCCATTTTTTAAATAAAATAATGTAATACAGAATAGAAATAATCATGTGGTACGGCCGTGTGCGTAAATGTACGAACAATTAAAATATTAGGTTAGCTAAACTGCACGGTCGATGGCGTACACATAAAAAAATACCAAAGTCCAAAATTGTGCATTTTTGGTCACTTCATACACCATAAAAAATATTAATAAAAAGCGATCAAAAAGTCACATCAAAACAAAAATGGTACCTATAAAAACTACAGATGACTGCGCAAAAATATTATTCCTCATACCGCCCCGTACACGGAAAAATAGAAATGTTATGGGGGTCATAAAATGCCAATTTTAAACATACTAATTTTAGTGCATGTAGTTTATACATTTAAGTATTAAAATAAAACCTACATAAATTGGGTATCCTTGTAACCGTATGGACCTACAGAATAAAGATAATTTGTCATTTTTACCAAATATTGCACTGCGTAGAAAAGGGCGCCCCCAAAAGTTACAAAATTGCTTTTTTTGTTGTTTTTATCTCACCCCACACAAATTTTTCTTGTTTTTGTTTTGCCACATATAAAATAAGTGATGTCATTGCAAAGTACAATTGGTGACGCAAAAAAACAAGCCTTTATTTGGGTCTGTAGGTGCAAATTTGAAAGCGTTATGATTTTTAGAAAGGAAGGAGGAAAAAGCGAATATACGAAAACGAGTCCTTAAGGTGAAAATAGGCTTTCTTTAAGGGGTTAAACAAGTATGGGCATCATCTACCTACATCAATAAATATCAATACTTTTTCTTTTTTTTTTTTTTTTAAGACATCACTGTGCTTCAGCTGCATTCCCTAAGGAGACCTATGCTTACAGATTGCTATCTAGAATCATTGCCCTTTTCATGCATAGCAATGTCTTGTAATTAATCATCCAGTCTTGGTAGATGCAAATGGCCACTGTAGCTTCAGCTTGTAACAGGTAAAAATATACTCCGCTACGTATTATTCTCAACAAGTGAACACAACTTGATATTAAGGCTTAGAAGGAAATGTATTGATGTTTGCATCTGGAGATGACTGGCAAAATGTTGTTAATTTGTGCGAGAACTTCAGTTTTTTTGAAAAAAAAAAGTGACTTTTTTATCCTTAGTAATGTACTATCCAAGTAGGTGAGGCTTTGAGTAAAAAGGGTGGGGGGGGGGGTGCTTCGTACAAAGGGACTACTATGGGCCTCCCTTGCACACACAATTTACTACAATTCTAAGCCTTTTGAGCACAGCTGATAGTTTTTATGCTGTGTACTTTTGATGTTTTTCTTTCTGGACTTGGGACACAGCCTTTCTTTTCCCCATGGTGGTACAGCTCTTCTATGTCATTTGTATGTACCGTACTTTCTGGTGATAATAAAGTATAATATTTTCAAATTCATATAGGTGTCCCTTCGCTCTTTGTAGGTTTGTGAACAATGGGGCATTGCATAAGCTGTGACTACAGTCAATCTGTGTGGAAGTTAATTTTTTTGTTACATTTAGGTTCCAATCAAATTGCAGGCATGCGGGGAAGCAGATGGTGTGCCCATTAACAGGTGGGAGGTTGGGCAGCATGCTCTTCAGTTCTAATGGCAGTATACTCTAGTTCTATATGTGAATTAACTTCACTAATGTGTGTCTAATCCTCTACCCTGTACAAGGATACAGCTCTATAATAACATAAAACAAAAAAATCATAACTATTTAAAGGGGTTATCCACCATAAGGTGACTTTAGTACTTCCCTGACAGACAGTAATGGGCATGCTTGGGAAATACCCACGCTTGTCCTGGGGCTAACTGACTGTGTTGTAAGTTCACCATAACGCTTCTGCTTTCTATTTGTGAACTGGCTATTCCCTGTTGGAGTTCCTTCTCTCCAACTACAAGTCCCAGGATCCCTTGTTTGTACATCAGCCACCTCACCCTTTGCAGTACAGCTGAGCTTAGCTACAATTCCCTGGATAATGATCTCTCCCCCACCCGGTGATCTCCCCACTCATTGAAGCAGACAGGCTCCCTTTCGACACCTGACTAGTAATGTAATGTCTCGGGCCGCATCCGCAACCTGGGAAAAGCTGAGACAACACTTGTTTTGTATGCTGCTAAAAATGAAGATCGGGCCAAGGACCACATTAGAATGGTGAGCGCAGCCATCAAACATAGGTACAGGCATTTATTATGAACTACACTAACTTAGTAGCATAGTCCAATAAAAAAAAAATCTCGGAATACCCCTTTTAAATTTGCTTATAATCAAAGTCAAACCCCTCCCTTTGTAGGCAAGATGTATGTTGGGACTTATAGGTAATGCTTACCTGCTTTTTATTCTCCTCAGTCCTTTCTGCTTTATGCTGTTGTTTAGCTCTGGTCTATTAGGGCTGCACTGTTGCTACAATGTAGTCGAGTGGTCTCCAAACGGTGCCCCTCCAGAAATTGCAAAACAACAATGTCCAGCATGCCCCACTTTGTGGTTAACAACAAATTGAGTGAACAGTTATCAAAACTCAAGGTTGAAACCTTCACTTTTGGAGGTGTCTTTACATTTTAAAAATTCATAGTGTGTCATGGAATGGAAGGTATCTAATTTAGCATTTTCAAGAGTGACCTTTATCATTTGTGTTTTTGGTTTTTTTCTTTGTATAGGTTGCGCTCATTTAAATAGCAGGTTTTATGGAACTGATATCATTTGCTTTCCAATCTGATATTAGCCTGAACAGTAGTTCTATTTCTCAAGTGACCATCTCCAAAAATTGAAGGGAGAGTCTCTCCCAAGTTCCTACAAAAATTAAGCCCCAGAACTAATACTTCAGTGATATTCTAGCAAGGCACATAATCCTTCCATTCATCTTCGTACCAGATAGCCTGTGCATGTATGAGAATAGAGCTGAGCCGCAGAACTCTGGTCTTCTGAGTCATTCTAGGCCATACCTATTGCTTTAATCCTTAGATATCTAAATATGAGTAAAAGGAAATTAATCACTGGAATTTATGGGAATAAAATGGTCCCAAAGTTTGCAATTTCAGGTTAAAAGTGGCGCATTTAATGTCATTTAGTACATTTTATAATGTTTTCTAATGTTTTTAAGCCAGTGCAGTTTGTTATACAATTTATATGATCGCTAAGAGAAAAAAAAAAAAAATCCAAGCAAATACCACTGTAAGGCTAAGTTTCCACTATTTATTTTTCTGGCAATTTTTGGAGATTTGCCACAGCAGTTTTTGAGCCAAAGTCAGAAGTGGATCCATAAGGGAGAAGTATAAGTCCTTCCTTTATATGTCCTATTCCTTTTGAATACACTTCTGGCTTTGGCTCAAAAATTGCAGTGGCAGATCTCCAAAAACTGCCAGAAAAAAAAACAAGTGCAAACTTAGCCTAACTTCTAGTGCAGGGACTCGGGTGGCGCGTCACACAAGGGGTCCTCTCCTTATGTCATAGCTTTACTCTAGGTATAACATAGTTAACAAGTTATTCCTGGGTGTGTCCTGTTGCTTTTGGCACCTGCCCCCTTATACTATTGTAATACTTAAAGGGGTGCTGTGGTGGAAAACATTATTATTGTTTTGTTATTATAAAAAAAAATTTCTTCAGATCAACTGGTGACAGATTTGTAAATTTACTAACTCTTAATCCTTACAGTACTTATCGGTTGCTGTATACTACAGAGGAAGTTGTATAATTCTTCTCTGTATGACCACAGTGCTCTCTGCTGTCTGTGTCTAGAACTGTCCAGAGCAGGAGGAAATCCCCATAGCAAACCTCTCCTGCTCCGGACAGTTCCTGACATGGACAGAGGTGTCAGGAGAGAGCACTGTGGTCAGACAGAAAAGAACAACAACTAAGAACTCCACTTCCTCTGGATCACAGAGCAGCTGATAAGTACTGGAAGAATAAAAAAAATGTAATAGAAGTAATTTAAAGATCTGTTTAACTTTCTGGAACCAGTTGACTTGAAAAAAAAAAAATGTTTTCCACCGGAGTACCCCTTTAAAGAGCCAAAGTGAAGGTATAAAGTATTAGGACGTTCTAACTCTTCTAAATTTATTCCAATCTCCCTTCTTCTGTCACCTCTGCCATATAAAAAAAAAAATGTAAATGCTAAAATCTGTGGGGGTGTAAAGTAGTACAATAACTTTGTGCCAAGTATGTCTTGTCTGTGTTTATTAGAATAATGCCAAGTCTACTGCCAAGGGTTAAAATAGTAAATTATAATAGACCCACATTGCGTGAAAAATCTACACATTGCTGTTATTTTGTGTCTGGTTCCCAAATGAAAAGACAATTATTTGTCTTACCCAATTTCCTTGTCTGGTACACTGCTTTTCTTTTCTACAAGTGGTGTGTGTAGATTCATTAGTTATGGCTAGGCCCTCCTATTAGGTAGAAAAGGTTTATAAATGGCCTAAGTGTTAGCAATTTTTTAAGTATTTCTGGGGCATAGTTGTATTGTGGATGTGATGTAATTTACTGTATTTTTTGCCCTATAGGACGCATCGGCATATAAGACGCACCCAATTTTAAAGGTGCAAAATCTAGAAAAAAAGATTCTGAACCCAACAGTGATCTTCAACCTGCGGACCTCCAGATGTTGCAAAACTACAACTTTTGTAGTTTTGCAACATCTGGAGGTCCGCAGGTTGAAGACCACTGGATAGGAGGTAATACTTGCGTGTCCCGCCGCTCCGGACCCGTCACCGCTGCCCTGGATGTCTCTCCATCGCTGTCGCCGCGTCCCCATGGTGTCCCCGACGCTCCGGACATCTTCTTCCCCGGGATCCACACTCTCCCTCGCCGTCATCACGTCGCTACGCATGGCGCTACGCACGCCGCTCCTATTGGATGATGGGACAGCGTGCGCAACGACATGATGACGTCAAAGGAGAGCGCCGGCCATGCAGGGGATCCCGGCACGGAGCAGACACCGAGAAGGCAGGTAAGGTCCCTCCCGGTGTCCTGTAAGCTGTTCGGGATGCCGCGATTTCACCGCGGCGGTCCCGAACAGCCCGACTGAGCAACCGGGTTAGTGTTACTTTCCCTTTAGACGCAGCGGTCAGCTTTGATCGCCTTGTCTGAAGGGTTAATACAGGGCATGAACGCGATCGGTGATGTCCTGTATTAGCCGTGGGTCCCGGCCGTTGATGGCCGCAGGGACCGCCGCGATAGGTGTGTATTCGCCATATAAGATGCACCAACTTTTCCCCCCCCCCAGTTTTGGGGAAGAAAAAGTGCGTCTTATACGGCGAAAAATATGGTAACTGATGACCATTTTTTGGTCTGGAAATAGGTGCAAGAAGCTGTATAGGGCATTGGCTGAAATAAAAGCTTGATGCTCAGAACATTCTGGTGTATTAGAGGTCTTCTAATAGAACCAAAATGAAAAGTGAGTGGTCCATCCGTTGTTGTCCTGGGGTTGGTAGCCTGGGCAAGAGTTCATAGATAAAGAGGGGTTAGAAATCTGCATAAATTCTTTAGCTTCCTGATGGCACGCTCAAAGCATTAGGACATAAGATTCCACGCAACATGGTATTAAGACTGATTTACAGTAGTTGCCTTGACAACCAGGAAAATATATTCTGCTTGGTTATGAACATGAGAATACATTGCAAACAGAGCAACCTTGGCTGAGTTGAATTCATTATTTTCAGGCACTTCAGTATTTAATAAAACCATATGTATGTATGTTTTGCATTTGTTTGCTCTGTCTTTACTTTAGTTGTATTCCTGGATTTTTTTTTACTTTTGTTGAACCTTTTTGTTCTGATAACTGTAGCATTTTAGATAAACCAGAAACCCCAGCAAGTACATTTTTCATAGTACTTTTTCTCCCAAATATTTTGGCTCCTGTGGGAATCTCTTACCCAAATTACTCTGGAAGGGCTAAGAATGTGCTTTTATATCTGCCCTTATTGCCCTGGTTCATGGAAAAGGATTTAGCATGCAACTACTGGTAAAAGCAACTTCAGCAGAGGAAACGGAGTGTTGGGAGCTTCATGGATTGTGTTTCCATGGCTGAGCGGCTGAATACAAGACTATAGTTTACATTCTGTAGTCAAATCAGTGACTAGAAAATAACAGGAAAAAGCCTCCTGTGGAGGAAGCTATGGCTAAGGCTGGGCCCATTACTTCTACTTCCCATATAGAATAAATTAATGACACAAGTTTGGTGGGATAGGCCAATCATCTGATATTTATGGGGTGTCCCAACTCTCTACTGATAGGATGAGGGCCGTCTTTAATTTTGATTGGACCCTGGGCAAGCAATTTCTTTGTCCCCCCCCCCCCCCCCCCCGCCTGACCGACCGACACACACACACACACACTAGTAGACACACACACACTAGCAGACACACACACACTAGCAGACACACACACACACACACACACACACACACACTAGCAGACACACACACATACACTAGCAGACACACACACACACACACACACTAGCAGACACACACACACACACACACACTAGCAGACACACAAACACTAGCAGACAGACACACTAGCAGAGACACACACACACACTAGCAGACACACACTAGCAGACACACACACACTAGCAGACACACACACACACACACACACACACTAGCAGACACACACACACACACACACTAGCAGACACACACACACTAGCAGACATAGACGCTACAGGCACACGCTAACAGACACACACACACTAGTGGTCTGCAGATCATTTCAACATGCAGAGCATAACCAGTCAATGTGGGTAGCACCTGGTCCCCCTCCTGGTCTGCAGATGGTTGCACCCTCATAGCATACTACCTCACCCTAGGAAACCTGGGATGCAGATCATTGCAACATGCAGAGCAAAACCCAGTGTTTCCCAACCAGGGTGCCTCCAGCTGTTCCAAAACTACAACTCCCAGCATCCCCGGACAGCCAAAGGCTTATCTAGTCTATATGGGTAGCACGAAACCCTCCTTCTGGTCTGCAGATGGTTGCACCCTCATAGCATACTACCTCAGGCATACCTCCCAACTAGTCTCTCCCACTAATCACTCCCTCAGCCACACCCCTAGCCACACCCCATCATGCCACAACATGCAGAATGGGAATACCTCTTAAACAGCAATAATGTTGTCAGTCTGTCATCTAAGTTTAGAAGGACGTTCTATACAGGTGGCAGACTGACAACAACCTCCATCACGTCCCCAATAGCCACCTGATGCAACTGTATTTAATCTTTTATATAGCCTAACAACAACCCCCATCATTACCCGTCCCGCTAGGACCCGCCCTGAGGACTAGTTACTCTGGAGCGTTTTTTTAAACTAGGATTACTCGGAATGTTGGAGTGTTTCAGAGTAACTCATAGTGTCCCGGATTGTGATGCCTGCACCAGTTTTATGCTGCCCCAACAGCACAAAACCGATTCCTCTTAACAGCAGTTAAATATATTAAACTATAGTTAATTGAAAAACAATAAATAACTTAAAAGAAAAAAAAAAAAAAGTGCCCCTCACAAAAATAGCAACACACACACACATACGACAGGTCTTCCTCTCCAGTACCCCTTCCCCCAACCACACACACATACATAACAGGTCTCCACTTAATCCCCAGCCCCCCACCCCACCCTCCTCTAATAACTGGTCCCCCCTATCAAGCCCTCTACCCCCCCCCCCCCTCCTGCATGGGCAGGGTACCGACCATTAACGGCTCTGCGGGCAGATACCTTGGCTGTCTCCAAGGGGGATGCTGGGAGCATTTGTGGTCCCTTAGTAGCTTCGGCGAAAAGGGACATTGAACCTGGAACCTCGCAGGTACATTTTGGTCCGGAGACTAAGGGTAAGGTATGTTTTTAGTGTAAAGGCTGGGTTCACATCACGTGTTTACCAATACGGGACCGCATATGGCTGGAGGGGGGGGGGACACTAAAACCTTGCCGTATGCCGCCCGTATGTAATGTATTTCAATGAGCCGACCAGAGTGAACTGGTCGGCTCATTTTGCCCCGTATGCTTTTTTTTCCACCGGACCTAAAACCGTAGTCAACCACGAGCGTTTCACTCCGGTCGGCTCATTGAAATTAATTTCAAACGGGCGGCATACGGCAGGGATACGGGAGTGCAAGGTTTTAGCTCCCCCAGCCGTATGCGGTCCCGTATTGGTAAAAATGTGATGTGAACCCAGCCCAACATGTTTTGCACTTTTTCTTGCGCTTTGGGTGATTTGAGAGCACGTTCCTCGGCTCTTAGATAAAAAATAAATAAAAAAAAAGTAAAAAAAACATCCATGGAAAAAAACTTGATGGTTGACTGTTTGGTGTAGAGAAACCTTCACAGTGATTTGACTTTTACCACATGAAAAACCTGAAGACTTGTTCCAAAATAGAGTGGAAATTCCTGCTAGAAGAGCAAAGACAAATGATATATTTAAAGGGAATCTGTCAGCAGTTTTGAGACATCATAGAAGGAAGTAAAATCTTACTTTAGATCTCAGTCCTTCAACTTACAGATAAATTCTGTTCTGTGCCCTTGCTTCCTCCGCAAGTGTCACAGAGGCGGGAACTTCTGCAGTGTAGGGAACTCGCTGCATTAAGCACTTTTGCAGCTCCTCCTCTCTGCTGTGATTGACAGCTCTAACTGTTTTGTGACTGGACACCAGAGCTGTCAACCATACATGTGAGGTGGAGTGGGGAAAGCTCCTCCATTTACTAATGTCTTCGGGGGCTGTCAGCATTTTGTTAGCTCTGAACTGCTTATAGATTCCCTTTTAATAATCACACATGTACATAATCTTTGACAATACACAGGCCATGTTCACCATATCAGTGGGCCTAATCCATGGCGTAATGCAGATTTTGCATTGAAATTAGTTAGAGACAGATTTCCTGTAGATTTAAATGTGCAATATTTGTCTGAATTTCAAAGTGAAAAATACGGTGTGAACGTACCCTTATAAATGACATGCTGTCTTGTTACCTTAGTGTATACAGTTTCTCTGGACCCCATGGCATATCACATTTTGTTGTATTCATTTCTTTCACTGCTATTATTGCAGGGGATTGAATGGAGACACAGAAGCATAACTGATGGTAGGACTCGAGTCCTTTATCCGCATTCATTCATCTGAACATATGTGTGCTTCATGCATGCTTGGGTGCAAAGCCAAGGACAAATGTACACACACTTCACATCACATTTTTGGTTCATAGAAAAGTAATGAGAAAGAACAAATGAGATGTAGGAGGTCAGGCAAAACTATTAAGGGTAGAAAAAAGCGTGTTTGTGCTAAAACCTTTGGTCACATAATCCATAAGGTCAAGTCTTTTCAGCACAATATCTCAGCTTCTTTAAGTGCCTAAGAATAGATGTGATAATATAAAGCTATTAAAAAATGACTTTATTTCTACTTGCATGCATTTTGTGGCTAGGCTTATACAAAATATGGACAAAAGTATTTTGATGCCTACTCATGCTTTTAGCATAGGCTTTTAGAATATTTATTATAAATCCATTGGCATTAACATGGATTTGGTCCCCTCTTTGCAGTTATAACCACATTCACTCTTCTGGGGAAACGGCCTACAAGATTCTGGAGTTTCTGTGGCGTTCCTCAAACTGTTCCCTCAAATTTGGAAGCATAAAATTGTCCAAAATGCCTTGTTATGCTAAAGCTTTAAAATTTCCCTTTGCTGGAATTAAGGAGTTTAGGTCAACCTAGATAAACAACTCATAGGATTATCCCACCCATACAATTAATTTTAAAGTTGGCACAATGCAGTCAAGTAACATTCTCCTGGCATTAACCAAACCCAGACTTGTCCATCAGGCTGAAAGACAGAGAAGTGTCATTCATCACTCCACAGAACATGTTCTTACTGCTCCAGAGTTCAGTTACATTGTTCTTTACACCACTCAATCCAATGCAAAGCATCATGCTTGGTGATGTAAGGCTTGTATGCAGCTGCTCGGCCATGGAAACCCATGCCATGAAGTTCCGGGTGAATCACAGGATTTGTGGTGATTTTACGGTGAGTTGTGGTTTGGAACTCTGCAGTTATTGAATCAGAAGAGTGTTGACTTCTTTGCACTATACACCTCAACACTCGACAACTCAACTCTAATTTTTACTTGGCTGGGTTGCGGTGGTTTTGGTCTCTTCCACGTTTTCAATGATACTGCTCACTGTATATTGTGAAAGATGTAGAAGGGAAGAAATCTCATGAACTGACAATGTTGCCATCCTGGAATTTATTGAGCTCTTAAGAATGACCCATTCTTTCACAAATGTTAGTAAAGGCAGACTGCATTGCTTGGTTCTTTATTTTATACATCTGTGGCTATGGGACTGAATTAATTACCTGAATTGTGAAAGGTCTCCAAAGTTGGATCTGAGTCTGTCATGCAAAAGCCTCTAGATGTAAAAAATATGCTGCTTTTTATAAGGGTTGTTCACTCAGGAAAGCCTTTGGCCTTATACCCTATTGGAGCGTATGGTCATCGTAGAAAGGGTCCTCAACAAATGCACCTCCTCCCCATCGAATTAGCCAGGGTTGCAAAGGTTACCTCTCACTTTGGAGTACTTTAATTCTTACAGAAATAGATTGTGTTTGTTGGAGGTTCTGTCTATGGCTGTGAAGGAAACAGAAGGTATTTTATCAGTAAGCATGTGTACTGATGGAGAGTAGAACATGATGCTTATCTGTATTCGTTTTTCACGTGACAAGGCTGATTTAATTGTGATGAACCATGTTGCTCTTGACTCGTTCGTCTGCCTACTTCACATCCTGAGCTCACATCTAATTTATGGACTTCACATGTCCCTTTTAAAGATGTCAGTAGTTATATACCAGTTATTGACCACTGACATTTGCAGAGCAAGACCTTATTTACAGGGGATACTAGCTTTCCTTTTAGTCATCCAAATGGAGCTCTCTGTCTGGAGCACACACTAAATCATTAATTTCTATTCAATCATAGGTTCACATTTAAGGACTCTCCAGCGCTTTATTGCCATCCATTTCTGGGTGCTTTTTGACATATGTTTGGGGTCATTGTCCTGCTGGAAGACCCAAGATCTTGGACGCAAACCCAGTTTTCTGACACTGGGCTGTACAGTGCCACACAAAATCCGTTGGTAATCCTCAGGTTTCATGATGTCTTGCAAACATTCAAGGCACCCAGTGCCAGAAGCAGCAAAACAACCCCAAAACATAATTGAACCTCCACCGTATTTCACTGTAGGTACTGTGTTTGCTTTGGTCTCATCTGTCCACAAGATGTTTTCTCAGAAGGATTTAGGCTTACTCAAGTTCATTTTGGCAAAATGTAGTCTTGCTTTTTTATGTCTCTGTGTAGGCAGTGGGGTCCTCCTGGGTCTCCTGCCATAGCATTTAATTTCATTTAAATGTTGACGGATAGTTTGCACTGACACTGATGCTCCCGTAGCCTGCATGACAGCTTGAATATCTTTGGAACTTGTTTGGGGATGCTTATCCACCATCCGGACTATTCTTTGTTGACACCTTTCATCAATTTTTCTCTTCCGTCCACGCCCAAGAAGATTAGCTACAGTGCCGTGGGTTGCAAACTTCTTGATAATGTTACGCACTGTGGACAAAGGCAAATCTAGATCTCTGGAGATGGAATTGTAACCTTGGGATTGTTGATAACCTTGAGATTGGTTTAGTTCCAATACACACAAAGGGAATAAACGTGTATAGCAATGTGTTACTGCAATCCTTTTCTGTGAGAAATACTTCATTTTCTGGAAAAATTTCAGGGATGCCAACATTTGCGGCCATGACTGAATATTGCATTGCTGTTTTTCTGTTCTTTTCCATTGAATATTCTGTTCTTAGCATATAATAGTGTGCACTGAAGTTATAGCATTTATGCGTATGCAGTCTCTCTGCTGTTGACAGCTGTGAGGTAAAGTTTTTAGTTACCATAGAGACAGATTTTACAGCCAAATCATTTCTTAATCATAATGGTTGTAGGCTCTGAATGTATATGTGTGTGTGTGTACTTATGAGTGCAGTGTAAGCTGTCTGTATTAGCCACAAATTCCAAATTTTTCCACCCGGCCTTTAAAATATGGGCTTGCAGAAAACCATCTCTACAGATAGAGGCCTACAATGATGTATTTCTTTTATAAATGTTTGTGTATCACTTTGTTTTTCTTATGGTGTTTTTAGTTGTATGCAATTTGGTTACAAATAACTAAATATGTGTGTGTTTGTGTGTATAAAATAAAGGGAACATTTAAACAACACAATCAATTTCACATGCTGTTGTGCAAATGGAACAGACAACAGGTGGAAATTATAGGCAATTAGAAAGACACCCCCCCAATAAAGGAGTGGTTCGGCAGGTGGTGACCACAGACCACTTCTCAGTTCCTATGCTTCCTGGCTGATATTTTGGTCATTTTTGAATGCTGGCGGTGCTTTCACACTAGTGGTAGCTTGAGACAGAGTCTACAACCCACACAAGTAGCTCAGGTAGTGCAGCTCATCCAGGATGGCACATAAATGCGAGCTGTAGCAAGGTGGTTTGCTTTGTCTGTTAGCGTAGTGTCCAGAGCATGGAGGTGCTTCCAGGAGACGTGGAGGAGGCTGTAGGAGGGCAACAACCCAGCAACAGGACCGCTACCTCCGCCTTTGTGCAAGGAGGAGCACTCCCAGAGCCCTGCAAAATTACCTCCAGCAGGCCACAAATGTGCATGTGTCCACTCAAATGGTCAGAAACAGACTCCATGAGGGTGGTATAAGTACCCGATGTCCACATGTGTGGGTTGTGCTTACAGCCCAACACCGTGCAGGACGTTTGGCATTTGCCAGAGAACACCAAGTTTGGAAATTTGCCATTGGCGCCCTGTGCTCTTCACAGATGAAAGCAGGTTCACACTGAGCACATGTGACAGAAGTGACAGAGTCTGGAGACGCCGTGGAGAACGTTCTGCTGCCTTCAACATCCTCCAGCATGACTGGTTTGGCAGTGGGTTAGTAATGGTGTGGGGTTGCATTTCTTTGGGGGGTCGCACAGCCCTCCATGTGCTTGCCAGAGGTAGCCTGACTACCATTAGGTACCGAGATGAGATCCTCAGACCCCTTGTGAGACCATATACTGGTGCAGTTGGCCCTGGGTTCCTCCTAATGCAAGACAAAGCTAGACCTCATGTGGCTGGAGTGTCAACAGTTCCTGCAAGAGGAAGGCATTGATGCTACGGACTGGCCCACCCATTCTCCAGACCTGAATCCAATTGAGCACATCTGGGACATCATGTCTCATTCCATCCACCACAGACTGTCCAGGAGTTCGCGGATGCTTTAGTCCAGGTCTGTTAGGACATCCCTCAGGAAACCATCCACCACCTCATAAGTAGCATGCCCAGGCATTGTAGGGAGGTCATACGGGCACGTGGAGGCCACACACACACTACTGAGCCTCATTCTGATTTGTTTTAAGGACATTACATCAAAGTTGGCTCAGCCTGTAGTGTGCTTTTCCACTTTGATTTTGAGTGTGACTCCATATCCAGACCTCCATGGGTTGATAAATTTGATTTCCATTGATAGTTGAATGTGCTGACAACAAGATCACACAAAAATTATGTAAAGACGAAAGTATTTCATATGATTAATTCATTTATTCAGATCTAGGATGTGTTATCCTAGTGTTCCCTTTATTTTTTTTGAGCAGTGTTTATAAAATGTTAATCATTGCTAAAGCATTTGACTGTAATTTTTTGCTTTTTGTGAATTAAAATGTAAAATCCCATACTCAGACTGCCTGGACCATATCACCATATGTAGAAATGGTGTGAATTTTGGCTGTGCAGCCATTAGTGGGGCACCTTAGAGTATTGGCTTAGTCCAATAAAACAGCTTGCTCTGCTAAGCCTGGGTTAGTTGCAAAAATAACCTTCATTAATGTAAGCACAGGACTTCCCCTTTTAATGGGATTAATTCCACAAGCATTCTGACATACATTTAACTTTAATCTTCTTCGGGTATTACAACAATCCTGGCAGCATTACCGAGTTGTGTGCTCTTTTTGTTTATGAAATGAAATCCATGTGCCATTTTGTAAAGCTGCTACAAGACAACATACAGTAACATACAGTATATTTAATGTATACCAGAATTCCCAGTAATTTATTTATAAAGAATACAGTATAATGTAACTTATAGTGCATCCTGTAACCTATAGTAAACATTGGTAAACTGGGGCAAATGCAAAGCTGACATAATTGGGGAAATTTACCAAACTATATAGCCAGCAGTATTTTAGGCAGGCCATCTAAACTTATAAATGCATTTACTATCTTGGCTCCTGTTCATTTATTAAATTAGCTATGCACCCAAAAAGTGTCCAGCTCTGAAAGTGTCAAACTTTTGACACCAATTTTATCTTTGTGTACAATGTGCTACTTTTATGCACCAGATGTCTATTGGGCTCCGTAAATGTGGCTTAACGTGCATCCACATACAGTAATACTCATTGATAAGCACTCTGTGACTTGCCTCTCTGTATTGGTGGCAATTCTCCAAGAATTTGTAGCTACACAGCGACTTAGCATCTGCCAAGTTATCAGTTATTTTCTACCATCCCCTAGGCTTAGGACCCCTCAGGACTCGGCTGATATATAGATGGAAGAAACACGTAGGGAGGTCAGGGTATAAAGGGGATAGGCTCTAGTGTGGGGCAAAGTAGCACACTTGCTAAGAAGGAAAACTAAGATTATTGCCAGTAAGCACTAAAGATTCCATGTTAAATACTTCTGCAGACTGACAGTGTCTAATTGGAAGAATGCTACATCTAGATCTTACTGCTAGAACCCCCACTGATGCTGAGAATCAGAATGTCCAATTTCAAAATGACTACACATGCATAGTCAGTGACTAAAACAGAAACTATTGAGTGGTCCCCATTTTAACTTATTCCTCATAATTTTTGAAGGGAACTTGTAACTCAGAATACTCCTTTACAGTGATAACACTTATCCCCTATCTACAGGATAAGTGTCAGATTGTAGGGGGGTCCAACCGCTGGGAACCCACCACCATCTGAATAGCACTGCCCAGAGTGTTAGTTTTAAATGGAGAAGTTAGTTGCACATGCAGAAGATTAAATACAACACTCTATCTCTAGCAGCAAAATAGACAGTGAAATGTAAAAGTAGTGGCATGCATGCACAACTTGCGCTCCATTCAAAACAAAGACTCTAGGCCCTGTTATTAAGACCATAAGAGGTTCCAGAAATCAGACTCCAGTGATCTGACACTTATCCTATAGCCACAGATTAGGGAATAAGTGTTGTAAAGTGGAAGATCCCTTTAATGCTGCTCCAACTAAGAGGTATTGGCGGGGTACCGTGCTGCTTCTACAACTAGTCTTTATTAATAGATCTCTTCTTGTTTAGGTATAGGGAAGAACAGAAGCCACAAGGGACCGGCCCTGATGACTTGTTCAGGCAGCATTGAAGTGATGACTGGTTCCCTTTTAATAGAAAGCACACATTGCAATTGGGCCCTGGTAATTTTTGCTACCCCTTTTTGTATCCATACACCAAGCCTGCAGTATAAAAGTTGTGACATCACCTTATCTCGACAGCCAGTCAGCATGAATAAAATGTCACCCTGAAAGACCTATTTAATCTTACTTGTAACTTAAAAGGAAGTAGCAATGTAGTTTCCTTCCTTACAGCACAGCTATTGATAGATATGCCTGCAGCAAAAATACGCTGTCTTTATTGGGGTTATTCAGTCGAAAGAACTTAAATAAATTGTCTATATTAAATTTAAAAAAAAAGTATTCAGTTGCCTTGTAAAGAAAAAGAAAAAAAAAAGCATCAGTTTTTCTTTTATAAGTTAAAGTACCCTTCAATTCCCTGGTTGAACTTGATGGACGTATGTCTTTTTTTCCGACCGTACTAACTATGTAACTATGTAAAAGTTAGTTACTTAGTTTATAAACTATCATATTGTTTCATATACTCATAAAATACATATTTTAATAAACTTTCAACAGGCACACAGGACACTTCTTAACCCTTTAAGGACCAAGCCCATTTTGACCTTAAGGACCATGCCAGTTTTCGTTTTTGCACTTTCCTTTTTTCCTCCTCTACTTCTAAAAATCAGACAACTTTCAATCTCGCATCTACAGACCTATATAAGGGCTTTTTTTTTGCGCCACCAATTGTACTTTGTAATGACATCAATCATTTAATAATAATAATCTACCGCAAAACCAAAAAAATATATATTTGTGGGGGGAAATTGAAAGAAAAAAACACCATTTTGTAAATTTTGGCAGCTTCCGTTTCTACACAGTGCAATTTTTTTGTAAAAATGACACCTGATCTTTATTCTGTAAGTCCATACGGTTACAAAGATTACCAATTTATGTAAGTTTTATTTATTTTACTACTTGAAAAAAATCCTAACCACATGCACCAAAATTAGTAGGTCTAAAAATGTCATTTTCTGACCCCTATTACTTTTTTAAATTTTTTTTTTTTGGTATATGAAGTGACAAAAAATGCCCAATTTTGGACTTTAGCTAACCTTATATTTTAATAGTTCGGACATTTATGCATACGGCGGTACCACATATGATTATTTTTATTTTTTATTACATTATTTTATAAAAAAAATGGGAAAAGGGGGTTGATTTAAACTTTTAATAGGGAATGGGTTAATTCACTTTTATGAACTTTTTATTTTACACTTTTTCTAAGCCCACATAAGGGGCTACAACATGCAATCTTTTGATTGCTTACACTGATGAATAGCACTGATCAGTGTTCTTGGCCTTCCGCTGCTCTAGCCTGCTGAGCAGGCTTGCAGCAGCAGGTTGCCAAACAGAAGACGAAGAGACAAGTGAGGATCCTCTCGTTGTCCGGTAAGCTGATCGGGACATCGCGATTTTGTTGCGATAGTTCCGATCAGCTCCGCTGAGCTACTGGGAGAGTTTCACTTTCATTTTTGCGGCGTCTAAAGGGTTAATGCCTGGCATGGGCCCGATCGGCGGTTCCCAGCATTAGCCGTGGGTCCTGGCTGCCCGTAGCAATCGGGACCCATGGGGTTTAACCTGTTCTCTGCTGGTGAGAACGGTTTAAACCCCGTAAACGGGACTAGGGTGTACATGTACGCCCTTGGTCCTTAAGTACCAGGACTCGAGGGTGTACCTGTGCCTTGGTCCTGGACAGGTTAAAAGGTTACAATGAATAGAAAAAACCTTTGATATGTTGCTCAGCTGTGTCAAAATGTGTTGATTGCAACCTGTCTCACTCCTGAGACCTACTCTGATCGCAAGTTATAAGCCAGGGAGGCGGGCAGCAGTGCACTTCGTACTCCCCGGCTGTCAATCAAATCTGACCTTTTTTCTGTATAAGTCTATTTTTTTGTGGCCTTTAGTGTTTTTTGAGGCCTTAAAGAGTTATTATGGGCTGCTGAAATTATAACTTAACCCCTGTGTTTTATTCACCAGTGCCATAGATTTTAAATGAAGCAATACAGTGCATGCTTCTATTTGCTCTTCTCCTAGCTATGGTCTTGTGACCTGTATCGAACAGGGAATCTTGGTACCATGTACTGACTATTAGTTTGGATCTCAGCGCGCTTACTGATCTAGATAATTAGGTGATATAAGCTGCTGTCTGGAATACTCCTTTAAGGCTTTTTCTGTTTAATCAGTGGGGGTCTGACTCCCGACCCATCAACAGTTCCAGGCACAGACACAGCCATGTTTTTATTCCTATAGTACAGGGTAACTCTTCTCGCCAGTAACCTATTGTGTCGTGTCTACCAAGAACAGTGAAAAGCCATACTCTTCTAATAGCACTGCCCTACTTATTAGTCATACAACTGACTAGACCTGTAGTTTGTATTGTGAAATTGACAAAGGTTTGGCACACAAGACCCTAGATGGAACGGGTTAAGTACTCCACTCCTAGGAAACGGTCTCAGTAGACCTGGCCAGAACTGTTAATGAACATCTTTCTGCTCCCACACAACAGGAAGGCATTTGCACCAGAACAAAGAACTGAATGTAGACACTTTCTACCTGCATCAAATGGTTTCCCTTAGACCAGTGGTTCCCAACCAAGTCCTCAAGGCCCACCAACATTCTGTGTTTTTTTTTTTTTTTAGTTACTCTATTGGAATAGAACAGGGAAAAATTCACGTCCTGGACTCTTGGTGGACCTTGGATTGGGGACCTCTGCCTTAGACAATATGCACATCATGGAGCTAAAAGAAACCTGCTGAAACCACCCTGCACTGTCCACTGTTGTTGATCTGTAAGCCTGTATAGCTGAGTGTTATGTATGATTTCAGCAATGTTTGACATATGCAGATACAAAAGGTTGTATATATTTAGATTTTTGTTGGCATATTTTCTAATAACAAAAAAATTACTGAAATGTATCTACATTGTTCCTGTTGCCTTAGTAATTCTTTCACAGCATTTGACATTCAATGGTAGTGATTAGTCAGAGCCTCTGACACTGAAAGCATCATTTGGTTTGGTATATGGATTATTCTGATGAGGTCTTTGCAGCTGATATGAACAGGCTTGTGGTATTATTGAAGCCTTCTCCTGGAGATGCTATCTGTTCCATTACTTCATACCGAATGCTCTAGCCTGCAAATGATTTTGAACCTCTATCAGGCAGTCTTTGCTTTTTCTCTTGCACAGAAATTTACTATGTTTTTATGTTACTGCACAAGCCTCATGCCGCCTATAAGGTGGCATCCTCTGCACTAAAACACATGACCCATAAATACAAGCAGATTTTAAAGGTGAACCCTTCCACTAGTACCCTGCCCCTAGACATCTTATACCCTATCCAAAGCATAGGGGATAATATGTCTGATCGCAGGGGGTCTCACCGCTGGGGACCCCTGCGATCTCCCTGCTGCACGCGGCGTTTGTTTAGAGCTGCTTCCTGCTCGTGATGTCACGGCCATGCCACCTCAATGCAAGTCTATGGGAGGGGGTGTGACTGGCATCACGCCCCCTCCTATAGACTTGCATTGAGGGGGTATGGCCATGACGTCACCAGCCTCCACCCCTCATCGCCAGTCATCCGCCATAAAGCGAAGTTCGCTCCGTGCACCGGATGTCTGGGGTGCTGCAGTCGAGATTGTGGGGTCCCTAGTGGCAGGACCCTCGCTATCAGACATCTTATGCCCTATCCTTTGAATAGGGGATAAGATGTCTAGTGGCGGAGTAGCCATTTAAGGGAGTGCGAAAACTATGCTATGTTTACCTATAAAACTGTTGATGGATTTTCTGCAGGGTATAGTCAGAGCAAATATCAGGGTCTAGCCTTCACAAAGGATCATTGCCAGTCTAAGAACTATTGATTAAAACATAGATTGGTTCCTTCCACTTTAAGCTGTGCGGCTGGCTGACTGTGAGCTTAACATCGCACAAAATATATACTGTAAAGTAGATTAATTCATGTTCTGAATGTGCTGTGTACACGAACGGCATGCATAAACTAGTACGCGCCCTGAATAGCATCCATATATATGAACATCATTCAAGCAACTGGATCTCAAGTATAATGGGGACATTTATTAAAACTAGGGTGCAGGAAATCATAGTAATAAAACCAGAACTATGATCCAGTTGGTAGCTATTACCAGATATCTCAGGCAAAAATATTGTAAAGTCCTTGGATGAAAACAACAGGAAAATCAGAAAAAGAATGTTTTTTTTCTTTTCTTTTTTTTTTTTCTATAATCCCTACCTTATCTCTCCTTTCTCCAGTTCCGATACCCTCCAGATACATTGACGCGTATATACATGAATGATATCGGTAGCTGTTTATATAAACCAATATATTTTAGGTGTAATTCTTCTGCCATTATTTATATTAGATTATTATTTAACATTGGCATCTTGTACTTGTAGTTTAACCACTGACTTGCTAGTCAGTGGGTTATTGTAGTTTGTTACACATCCCTTTCTCTTTCTGATGTTGGCAGCAGTTATACGTTTTACTAGCTACTAAATATGCAAAGCCAAATCTCTGCTTCCATTAAGAATGCTGTGCGTTCTCTAGTGTTTCTAAATCACAAGGACAAATTAGTTTCTCAGCAGTGACCGGAGGGGAAGTGGATGAAACAGAGCAGAACGCAAATTTTTTTCAACACTGGTTGGAATTTTCTAAAGTCATGTAATTGAAAAGCATCTTCTGATTAGGAACTTCACTCGCTTTCAGAAGAACCGTCTTAGTTGTGCTTGGGTTCCTTTGAGCCCTTCTGGTCACCAAGAGCTCAATTAGTAAGAAACAGGACAAAGATCCAGGCAAACTTGTTTAACAATGGTGTCATGAATTAATAAGTGTGATTCTTCATGAATGATGAGCCACGTGCTGACATTGTATCACAGACATCAACAAATTTAAGAGTCCAAGGGTGGAATTTATTATTGGTCCTTGTGCTTTTTTTGCTTTGAATTCCGTGGAGTTGAGGAACATTTATTAAAAGTTTGTACGACGTGTGTTAGGTTTCGTGCAAGTACTCTTGAAGTACTCTGAATTTCGTGCAAGTACAAGAAGGCTGTGAGGTTAAAAATATGTACCAGAGCCTTGGGATGGTGTATATTTGCAAATTCTTGGTGGGTTTGTGACTGTGTTTTTATGCAAATTTCCCACATGATAAATTTATTACCATTGCATGCACATCCAGTGGAAAATTCATAGCTAGTCACTTTTGTTGACAGATATTAGAAAAATTCACAAAAATTTTGAATTATTAATAGATGTGAAAATATATGCGCACAAATTGCACACGCAGTCCAAAAGATTACAGATAATAAGGGTAAGCACGTCACAGTAGCGTCAGTAGATAAAGAGCTGAAAAAGAGAAAACCACTATGAAGTGAATAAAGCCCGGCCTGTGTGGCTGAAATTACATGATAAACCGTAGACCTCTCATCCATCAGCAATAGCAGAGTACTAAGCACCTGTCCTAAGCAATAGGAAGGCATGTATGTCAGAGTATATCTCTATCAGCATGCATGGCAGGTTTGTAGAGCTTAACAGGGAGAACATCTTGCTGAATTTAGCATTTTATTATGGTGCTTGTATAGACTAGCACCACAGAAATAAGGAAAAATGGGCTGCTACGAAGTGTGTAAAGAATCATCAAACTAAAAACTGAAGATACATTGTATTAGATGTACAAATAAGCAAAAGGAGTCATTTATGCAGATGTCATTTTTGTATATCAAATTTTATTGATATACATTAAAATTGAGCACACACATAAAAAGGAGAACAGTGCATCAATTGTGCGGCAACACCGAATCCTTGCAAACAGGATGTCAATCAGGGGGTATTACCTGTAAAAGCGTAATAAAGTGAAATAATTAAGCAGAGACACCAGTCTACACAAGAATGATGTAGGAATTCTATATAAGAGATCTAAAAAACACACCACCGATACCCTTATTAGGGAAGGCAATCAACTTCAAAACACCAGTGCCAAAAAGGCATAAAAAGCCTGTTACCCCTAATAGTAAAACGTAACTTTTATTTAATATGTATTAAGATAGACGTTAATTTAAAAAACGCCTATATTGTCACGGTCTTCCAGGATTCATAAATAGACATAGTGTGGAAAGTATTAGGAAACTTGTTTAGCACCTAATACTAGGACCAATGCCTCCAACACTGTGATACACTTTGAATGTATATTATTATAGCCCAAGGCTGCAGTCCATTAGGCTGTGACCAGTGACAACACTGAAATTTTAAAAGCGAACAGACACTGCCTCCTAACTAGTTTCACTCATATACATGAGCTTCATCAGAAGTGCAGGCAAGTGACTGTCAGTTTGACGGTCGTTTATACTTTTATGTCCTCTGTTGCTGACATCACCCACTTGACCTGATGTCTCTATGACCAATCACTCAGTCCATATTGAATGGACATCTAATTTCTCCAATAAGGTTCTCTATCCACATACATCCTGTTACAATCATTTTGATTGTTTGTCCATTTCCAATAACTACCCCAATCACGAGGGACTACCTCATAGGGTTTTCTACACCCACCTCGGTGTTCCAGCCAATAGGCTAGCTTTCCTGAATAGCCAATGATGTCCCCTCTTTGTCTGCACCAATCATGAATCTCCGCATGTTAAAACTCACCACATTCACCTCCGGGTAAGGTGCCCGTCACTTCCTGAGTATAGCGCATGCGTCCAGCCGATGTTAATACAGCCACATCGGTTACGTGCGCCCGCAATCTGCTGCGCACGGACCCGAACTGCAAAGCCGGCTGTCGGAGTCCACGCGCATGCGCAAGAACTTATACTGCGGTCTGCATCACCACCAGTGTGGTGTGTGCCTACGCCCATACTTATCCCTATCTTAGCAATTTAGCTGTAAAGTGCACATACATACCCCATGAGAGAGTCCCTCGTGATTGGGGTAGTTATTGGATACGGACAAACAATCAAAATGATTGGAACAGGATGTATGTGGATAGAGGACCTTATTGGAGAAATGAGATGTCCATTCAATATGGACTGAGTGATTGGTCATAGAGACATCAGGTCAAGTGGGTGATGTCAGCAACTTGAGGACATAAAAGTACAAACGACCGTCAAACTGACAGTCACTTGCCTGCACCTCTGATGAAGCTCATGTATATGAGTGAAACTAGTTAGGTGGCAGTGTCTGTTCGCTTTTAAAATTTCAGTGTTGTCACTGGTCACAGCCTAATGGACTGCAGCCTTGGGCTATAATAATATACATTCAAAGTGTATCACAGTGTTGGAGGCATTGGTCCTAGTATTGGGTGCTAAACAAGTTCCCTAATACTTTCCACACTATGTCTATTTATGAATCCTGAAAGACCGTGACAATATAGGTGTTTTTTAAAGGAACGTCTATCTTAATATATATTAAATAAAAATTAAGTTTTTTTTTTTTTTCAAATTCAACGCTTTATTAAACATCACATAGCAGGTTCGCAAAGTATAAGAAATGCATGCATGTTATCAGTGACAACGTCAAAGGGTACAAACACAAACCCAAAAGAATAATAAAACATACCACCTTACACAGGACTGGTAGAAACCGGTATGGGTATATTTGCAAAAGACGGGTCAAGAGCAAAAGGAAGCACATAATTAGCTCATCTGAGAAAGGCTGCCAGTAAGTTACATGGATCCTGGGAAAGGCAGCTAAACGAAAATATGGGGTAGTTATAATGGGAGAGATCCTAACACATTTAGGCAGGAATTGTAACTGAAGAGAGAGTGCAATAGGAAACAAAGAGGGGTAATTGTAGAAAGGAAGAGGGATAGAAGAGGGAGGGGAAAAGGAGAGACTAAGAAGGGTGTGGGAGAGAAGAGAGAGGAAGAGAGGACAGATTGCCCAAAACGAGAGAGAGAGAGAGAGAGGAGCAGAGGGCTAACCAGTGGTCGTTGAAGAAGGGGAAAGGCTAAACTGCAGGAATTGAGGAGTAAAAAGAAAATCTAGCCAGTGTCGCCAGCGCAACTAAAACCTATCAGAGGTGCCATTCAGTTCCGCCAGACTCCTCCAACCCCTGGATATGCAAGACTTCTTTCAGCCAGTCCGTCACCGTGGGGGGGGAGGTGGACTTCCAGCGTCTAGGAATGACCCGCGTAGCCGCTGCCATCAACAAGCCCGTGAGACTCTTCTTAAGGGACCTGGGGGTACCCGCAAGTATGGACAGTAGCAGAACCTGTGGGGTGAATGATAAATGCGTGCCAGTAATGTCAGTAATAAGCTTGTAAACCACCTGCCAGAAAGGAGCTAGAATGGGGCAGGATAACCACACATGTGTCAGCGTCCCACCCGATTGGCCACACCGCCAGCACACATCTGGGACCGCAGGATAAAATTTATGAAGGGGGGGATGGAACCCTGTACCATCGAGAGAGTAATTTGTAATTGGTCTCCTTGACCGCCACTGCTATGGAAGATTTATGGCCTAGCAGAAAGGATGTCTCCCAATCAGATGTGCTAGGTGTGTAGCCAAGTTCTGCAATCCAACCTCTCTGAAAGGGGAGGAGGTCACCAGAGCCCCGCGGGCGCAACAAGGCATATAGTTGGGATACTGCGTGAGTTGGGGCATCAGTAGACAAGCAGAGGTGTTCAAACGCTTTGAGATCCCGGTGGAAATCCCCAAGGGACCTCCATGTCATGTAAAAGTGCTGCAGCTGCATGTGTTGAAAGGAATAGATAGGAGAGGTGGGGAGAGCACCTAGGATGCCAGGGAGGGGGGTCAGGCATGAGGATTGGAGCACTTTGGTAATCGGGAGGGGACTAGCAGCGTCCATCCCTAGGAAATTGCCAACAGACAAACCCGGAGGGAAGTCAGGATTACCAACCAGGGGGGACATAGGGCCCAGAGGCTGGAGGAGTTTTGTCTTATACAGGTGTTGGTGGCAGGTGAGAAGAAAGGTGCGGGAAATGAGATGGAGGCCAACCGTGTTATGTTTAGTCCAGAATCCCGGGGGAATCCATGGCAGCGCAGTAAGCGGGTATGGTGATAAAGCCTGTTCCAGTTGTACCCACAGCTTCACCCGCATATAGTGAAAAACAGTCTAAAATGCGAGTAGCAGATGCTGCCAGGTAGTAGGAGTATGGGTCAGGGAAGGCCAAACCACCATCCCACTTGGACACCATCGCCCTAGACAGGGAGTCCTTAGCGACACGAGGGCGAGTGTGGGACCAGACGTAATCTGTGAATAAACCAGTGAGGGGGCGAAAGAAAGCTCTGGATAGGACCATGGGGAGGGTCTGAAAGAGGTAGAGCAATCGGGGAAGAAGATTCATCTTCAGAATATTAACCCGTCCTAGCCAAGAGAAATCTTTATGATCCCATTTGCGCAGATCACCCTTAAACCTAGAAATCAAGGGAAGGAGATTAAGGTCTACAATTTGGGATAAATTATGTGGGACTATGACCCCCAGATATTTGAAGGAGGGGTGCCAGGAGAATGGATGGATAAGATGTACATAGTCGCTGGACCATGAGGGGCTCTAGGGACACATTCATGGCCACACTCTTAGAGCAATTGATTTTAAAATTACAAGACTCACCATGTTCATCTAGAACCTTCATAAGAGCCGAAAGAGAGTTATCGGGGGAAGAAATGTAAAGAAGAAGGTCATCAGCAAATGCAGAGCACTTAAAGTGCATGTTACGGACCTGAATGCCCTGAATGTCTGGGTGATGGCGTATAGCCTTCAATAAGTGCTTTATAACCAGTACATAGAGCAAGGGGGAGAGGGGGCAGCCCTGGCGTGTGCCGTTTCGGATCTTGATAGTGCGAGAGAGGGAGCCGTTAACTCGCATCCTCGCCGTAGGATTACCATACAGCGCCAGGATCCGACTAAGGGTCAGCTGGCTTAGACCTATCTGCTGCAGAACGCCCCTGAGGAATCCCCAGCTCACCCGATCAAACGCCTTCTCGGCATCAAAGGATAAAACCATTCAAGGAACCTTGGCAGATTGAGCATAATCAATCAGAAAAAAAGTTTTTTTAGCGTGTTGTCGGGAGGGTATAAAACCCACTTGGTCCGGGAGAACCAGGGAGTCCAGCAGGGGAGTAAGACTCAGGGCCAGTAATTTGGCATACAATTTAGTGTCCACATTTAGAAGTGATATGGGGTAGTAGCTGGGGCATAGATTGGGATCTTTTCCCTCCTTGGGGATCACAGTAATAAACGCCGCCAGGAAGGAGTCAGGGAATTGTGAGGTAGGGGAAATTGCATTAAAGGCCGCTAGGAGGTGAAGAGCCAGGTCGGGGAGGAGCACCTTGTAGAACCGGGCGGTGTAACCATCTGGGCCCGGAGCCTTGCCCGAAGGAAAGTGAGAGACGGTCGCCTCCAGTTCCTCCACCGCAAAGGGCCTATCGATGTCTACCAGAGCCTCTGCAGGGAGAGAGGGGAGGGCGGTACGTCTCAACAACGAGAGCATAGCAGAGTCAGAGAAATCTGACCAAAGGCCAATGCATCCTAAGTCATACAGCTGTGTGTAATAAGCATGAAAGCAGTCCAAGATATTGGACGTGGTGTGTTCAAGTCTGCCAACAGAGTTCTGAAGGGATGGGACATAGAGGGCCGCACGCTTATCTCGCAGTGCTCGCGCCAATAGCCTGCCCGCCTTGTTACCTCCTTCATAACGGGACGCTACGCAGATCTGTCTAACGGTAATGCTTATGTTCTATAAGGACCTGGACTTCCTTACGCACCCTGAGGAGGTCCCTGAGGACCCCCTCCTACTGCAAGCGTTTATGAGTAGCCTCCAAACGGTAAAGCTGGTCCAAAAGGACAGCCAATTTGCTAGATGCTTCCCTTTTACGCCTGACGCCATGTCTAATCAAAATACCATGGAGTACAAATTTCATTGCCTCCCATTGGGTCTGCGGGGATGTAGTGTCAGCTGCATGCGCAGAAGCAAAGTCAACTATTGCTGATTTAAGATCGGCCAGGGAGATGGGGTCTGAAAGCATGGTCTCATTGAGACGCCAGGAGAACTTTCCCTTAGCAAGATATGGCAAATGCAGGACGCAGGTGACTGCCGCATGGTCCGAGTATATCATCGGATCGATGACAGTTGTCCCCAGGGCGGGAAGGAGATGATGAGAGAGAAAAACGTAGTCGAGCCACGAGTACACCCTCCTAGCATGCGAATAAAATGTTTAATCACGGTCTGAGGGGTGAGTCAGACGCCAGGAATCACACAGCTGTTGTCTGTGCAAAGCGCGTTTGATCCCGTTCAGAGCAGCATATGAGAGGGTACTGGAGCCCGACGACGTGGCCATGGCAGGAGTGAGGGCCACATTAAGGTTGCCACACACAATCAATGTACCTTGCGAAAAGGCATTTAAGTCTTCAAGTGCCTTCTCAAGGAAGGCGCGCTGGCCATGGTTGGGGGCGTACATAGAAGCCACTGTGTATTCCCTACCCTGAATTAAGCACTTGACAAAAACAGAGCGTGGATCACTGTCTGAGCGGGTGTCTATCTGTACCGCTAGCGATTTATGGAAGAAGATAGCAACTCCCTTGACCTTCTGTGATGGGGAACTACTATGAAACCACAGAGGATAGTACCTGTTGTGAAACCCCACTAACTGGTCCTGTCTCAAGTGAGTCTCTTGCAGACATACCACCAGGGACTTTCGTTTGTGGAAACCATAAAGAATTTTCGCTCGCTTCCCCGGAATGTTAAAACCCTGAACATTCAGGGAAGAGACCCTCCACGACGCCATCAGGGAGGGTGAGTCCTAGAGGGGACAGAGAGGAGTTACAGAGGAGCGAGCAAAAATCGGGGCCTCTCGCTATAGCGCGGAAGCAAAAAGGGGTAGGAGAAGAGAGAAAGAGGGAGGGGGACGAGGAGGGAGTAGGAGGAGAAGGAGAACCAGAGGCAAAATGGAAGGAGGTAGAGAGAAAAGAGAAAAAGAGAGAAGAAAAGTGGAAAGAAGGTGGGGGGGGAAGAAGAGATAAAGGCAAAACCGGGTGGCTCGGGAGGAGAATAGGATGGAAAGCGCACAACAATAAGATGACTATCAAAGGTGCCAAAAGGCAAACACCTGGTAGAGGGTTATTCTACCAACAATCTACTAGGGGCGTAGGAACAATGAATGGATATCCGGGGTACACCAGCCGCGGTAAAACAGGTCCGCAAACTGGAGAGCTCCGTATGACCATAGATGACATGACAATAATATCATAAACAGATTGAGGGAAACCTAAAGTCAATACAATTAGCATACGTAAGATATAAGACATCAGGTGAAACGAAATACTCATCAGTCTCAGGAGGGTTCCAGAGGAGCGGAGAATCCTATAGTCAGGTCAGGACCTCAAGTTGAGCGTTGGAAGCCTCTGCCCGAGCGGGAAGAGCTAAATCGTCGTCCACAGGAACGTTGCGGGCGAGGCGTATTAGGAGGGCGGACCGCGGACACCACCCCCGGGGAAGTGTCAGTCAAGGGTTGGTAAAAGGGGTCCTGTAAAAGTTCAGTCCATTGCAGTAGAGTGAGAGGTGGCAGTCCCAGGGTCCGCAGAAACAGCGGCAATTCAACAGCAGCCTGTGGAGGAAGGACGAGGGGGTGCAAAGTCCCCCACGCTATGAGACAGCAGAGGCACCGGATAACACGCCAGGACCGGGGCGGAGCAGTCCGGCGTGTCAAGGTCTATAAGGTGGATTGGTGCAGGTTGTGGGAGCGGGGAGGACTCACCCAGCGGTGCTCCCGGTCACCCACGGCTCGCGGCGGCAGGCAGATCCGGAGCGGAGGTAGAGGAGGAGCGCTTAGACAAAGATGGCGCCCGCTGGGGGCCGCGCAGGTCAGGAGCCGAGGGATCCGGGTCCAGGGGGGGGAAGAAGTTGGAGATAGTAACCCCCCGATTAGCAGGGGTTCCTGCACACCTGGAGCTCTTCTTGGAGCGGCGTTTCACCATTTTAGGTGACTCAGGGGCCCTCAACGGAACGGTCAGGGACGTAGCTCTCCTTCAGCACGTCCTCACTGCTGCATGGTCAAGACACGCCCCCCCCCCCTAAAAGTTAAGTTTTATTATTAGGGGTAACGGGCTTTTTGTGCCTTTTTGGCGCTGATGTTTTGTATAAGAAATCTATAAACAATATCTAAAGTGCAAACTAATAAGGTGCTGTGCACTGACATATGTATATTATATGTCAGAAATAAGGTGCATGCTGTAACAAGGAAAGTACATGATACCTGCAAGAGACCAAAGGGTCATGAGACTGCTGCAGGGACCGGGAGGCCGCCACTCCAACTGGCCCAAGAAATTGCATTTGATCAGCTTTTTTTTTTTAGCTTAGTTTTTCATAAATAGTCTGTATACAATCTTTGAATGCATATAAGGAACTGGCCACCAGTTCACTTATGTGAAAACCAATAAAGCTTTGGGTTTAGCAGGTACTAAATATCTATAATGACCTATACACTTAAAAGTGGATAAAGAGAAAACTTTATACTGGTTTCAAGTAGAATAAAATGCTCAAAACACCACAGTTTTCAGCGTCCTGACTCTGGTCCCTGTGCTGCCATGGCATGCCACGGCAGCACAGGGAGCAGAGTCAGGACGCCAAAAACTTAACCAGTATTTTAGACCCGAGGAAGGGCCGAAACTTATTGTCTCGTTGTGAATGTTGCACGAATAGATTGTCCTTTGCACCTGTGGCTATTTGTGAGCTTTTTATTCCACTTGAAACCAGTAGCGCTCTACAAAGACCCCCTGTTTGCTTTTTATCCACTTCGATCCAATATTCTGTACCCTCTGGGGTTACGGATAGGGGCCTATGAGCAGCATACTAGTACTACTCCTATAACCCTAAGCCTATGACTCCATGAGTGTGGTGGCGGGTCTCCTTTTCTATTTTAAAGAAAATACTGCAATACACATAAAGGGAGTTATGGATAGAAGACATGTTCCACAGTCTGTGGTTCTCCATAATTCATTTGCAGCACTCTCAGAATGTAAGGGCAACATTGGCTCAAGCACAGAGGGTGAGGAACCATCGACTCCTATGTCTAATGTATGCAAGACTGCAGCAAAGGACAAAAAATATAAAGTCTGAAAGGAAGCAGCTGTTGCTAGACGATTCAATTATGAGAAGTGTGGAGCTTAAGGAAAAGGGTTTTGTGAGATGTTTCCTGGGTGCTTCAGCTAGAAGAGATAGAAGACTTATTCTTATTATTGTTAAGCAAGTAAAGCAGGAAGGGGACTTGGATGTTCTTGTCCATCTAGGGGCAATGAAGTTTCAGAGGTGAAGGAATCTTTTATCACACTTGGTAATGATGTACAGGATTTTGCATCCACTGTTTCATTTTCTGAAGTTCTGCCTGTGCATAACATTCAGAATGATAGGCAGAGGCGCATTAAGGAGTTCAACTTATGGCTTAGTAAATGGTGTCAAGAGCAAGGATTTTGCTTTGTGTCTCATGATAGCTCTACTTGGAATAGAAAGGAACTGTACAAAAAAAGATGGTTTGCATCTTTCTCTCCAAGGAACGAATATACTCAGTGAACAATTCCAAGAATTTGCTAAGGAGTATTTAAACTAGGAAAGGGGGGCAAAAGAGTGAAAATCCATGAGTCCAATTGCCCCCCGAAACAACATGTCAGTAGCACAGAGGTTAAGAAATGACAAGCTCAGAGTCCTGTCTACAAATGCCCGCAGTTTAGGTAATAAAATCCATGAACTTGGGTCAATAATTACATCCGAGAATGTAGATATAGTGGCTGTTATTGAGACATGGTTTAATGACTGGGACATATCCATACCAGGGTACTCTTTTTATACAGAAGAGACAGAGAAGGCAAGAAAGGAGAAGGAGTGGCCCTATATGTGAAAGATAGCATAAAATCTAACCTAATACGTTAGTGAGGCCAACATAGAGTCAGTTTGGGTTATGTTGCAGTTTGGTGATCAGACAGTAACTCGTGTAGGTGTGATATATAGACCACCAAGTTAAAGAATTAAATGATCTACTAGTTGAAGAAATAACTAAAATGACAATAAAAGGAGAAGTTTTCTTTATGGGAAACTTCAATCGTCTGGATATAAACTGGAAAACCAAAATAGGTAGTTCTGCCAGGAGTACAGAGATTCTAAATTCCCTACTGGGATTATCTCTACAACAAGTGGTCTAGGAACCAACCTGGAGGGAGGCCATTTTGGGATTTTGTATTCACAAATGGGGATTTGGTATATGATGTTATTGTAGGCGGAAGCTTGGGATCTAGTGATCACCAGTCAGTGTGGTTTAATATAAGAACAGTGAAGGAGTCACACCACACAAAAACAAAAGTTATAGATTTTAGAAAAACAGATTGAGTCATAAATGAGTCCCTATCACACTTGACAGTAAAAGCAGAGCAAGGAAGAGACCACTGTGGTACTTGGCAGAAGTGGCCAAAATCATAAAAAAAACAAAAAGCTAGCATTTAGTAATTATAAAACAACCAAGAGCAAAGAAGATGGGGAAATCTACAAGACTAGGCAGAAAGACTAGGAAGAACTTCTAAAGCGCAGGCAGAAGAAAAACTAGCTCAGTCTGTGAAATAAGGGGATAAGACATTCTTCAGATATATAAATGAAAAAAGGAAATTAAAACAAGGAATAAATTTAAAAACAAAGGAAGGAACGTATGTAGAAGAGAATAAAGGGCTAGCCGACTGCCTTAATAAATAATTCTGTTCAGTTTTTACAGAAGAAAAAGAAGGAAAAGGACCTCAATTAGGGAGAAAGACTAATGAATCATTTGCATGTGTCTTTACAGAGGAAGAGGTTCTACGTTTGCTGTCTAAAGTGAAGACAAATAAGTCACAGGGGCCTGATGGGATACAACCAAAACTATTAAGTGCTTAGTGGTGAGCTAGAAAAACCGTTATCAGATTTATTTAACCAATCACTGGTAACAGGAGTCGTCCCGGAAGATTGGAAATTAGCAAATGTCGTGCCCATTCACAAGAAAGGTAGTAGGGAGGAATCAAGCAACTATAAACCAGTTAGTCTGACATCAATAGTGGGTAAATTAATGGAAACCCTACTAAAGGATAGGATTGTGGAACATCTAAAATCCCATGGATTGCAAGATGAAAAACATGGGAGATCATGTCAAACAAATCTTATTGATTTTTTTGACTGGGTGACTAAAATAATAAATGGTGGAGGGGCAGTAGACCTTGCATGTCTAGATTTTAGTAAGGCTTTTGACTCTATCCCAGATAGAAGACTTATCAATAAACTACAGTCATTGGGCTTAGACTCCCATATTGTTGAGAGGTTTGTAGTCAATGGAGTATATTCAGACCAAGGTCTTGTTACCAGTGGGGTACCTCAGGGAACTGTACTGGGACCAATTTTGTTTAATATCTTCATTAGCGATATTTCAAAAGGTCTCGATGGTAAGGTATGTCTTTTTGCTGATGACACAAAGATTTGCAACATGGTTGATGTTCCTGGAGGAATCTGCCAAATGGAAAAGGATTTGGGCAAACTAGAAGAATCGTCAGAACTCTGGCAACTGAAATTTAATGTGGATAAGTGCAAGATAATGCACCTGGGGCGTAAAAACCCAAGGGCAGAATATAGAATATTTGACACAGCCCTGACCTCAGTATCTGAGGAAAGGGATTTAGGAGTAATTATTAGTGCTTTGCGGTAGGGATCGACCGATATCGTTTTTTTAGGGCCGATACCGATAATCTGGGAGGTTAGGGCCGATAGCCGATATCTTATACCGATATTCTGGTATAAGTTATCAGCTATTTATCCCCCTGCGACACCGCTGCAGATCATTGATTTAAAGCAGGCGCTTTAAATCAATGCACTGCAGTGGCTTTTGCGGTGCCATAGGCCGCCGCCACCGCCGCCATCCGCTGCTCTCCCCCCTGCCTGTCCGGGGGTCCTGAGACCTATCACCGCCAACGCTCCCCCCGCAGCGCCGCACCGCGCCTAGGGGTGCCTCCAGCTGTTGCAAAGCTACTACTCCCAGCATGCCCGGACAGCCGTTGGCTGTCCGGGCATGCTGGGAGTTGTAGTTTTGCAACAGCTGGAAGGCCTCAACAGCTGGAGGGCCTACTGTAGGTATAGTATATTATACAGACCCCTGTCCATCCCGGAACCCTGACTCACCTTCCCAGTTGCTGCAGGGACCGTCCGGGGAGGGTGGTCCAGGCCATCCATCCTTCCTGTAGTGTCCGGTGGCATTCCGGGTGGAGGGTGAACCGATCCGGGCTGTCCTTCTTCTCCGGGGGTCCTCTTCTCCACTCCGGGCAGGCTCCGGCCTAGTAACGCTGCATAGACGCCGCTGCGCAGCGACGCACCTGACGTAGCGGCGTCTATGCAGTGTACTAGTCCGGAGCCTGCTCGAAGTGGAGAAGAGGACCCCCGGAGAAGGAAAGCCCGGGCCGGTTCACCCTCCACCCGGAATGCCGCCGGACACTACAGGAAGGAAGGATGGATGGCCCGGACCACCCCCATTACGGGTAAGTAAAAACATTTTTATTGACTCGGAGGGTGGGGGAGGGGCCCGACCGGTATAGCGTCATGGGCAAAAATCCATACCGTGGGAGAAAAAAAAAACGGTATCCATTTCATACCGGTATACCGCCCAGCACTACGGTGGGGGGTGCGACGCGGTGGGTCGGGGGGGCGGTCGCGGTGCTGTGGGTCAGGGGGGGTGGCGGGGGTGGTGCGGGGGGCGGGGCATTATCGGCTTATTGGCAAGGTAATTGCCGACACCGATAATGCCGATAATCGGTCGATCCCTACTGTGCGGTATACCGAATTTTTTTCTCCCACGGTATGGATTTTTGCCCATACCGCTATACCGGTCGGGCCCCTCCCCCACCCTCCGGATGAATTGTAGAGCCGAGCGCGGCGCCCTCACTTGTCCCGGTGTGCTTCTCTGGCCCGATTCCGAGATCGAAATCGGGCCACAGAAGCTAATCAATTTACTGTGTCCCCCCGCTGCGCCAGTCAGCCAGTGTCCCGCGAGCACAATTAATCCCCACCGCTAGCGGGATCCATGTGCCCACTAGCGGTGTCAAAAGAATGCTACCATCACCGCTAGCAGAGAATGCTGAGCGCGGCTCTGTTCCCAGTCCCTGTCAGCTCTCAGGGTATGGGAACAGATTTAAAAGCCTCACGCGCGGCCAACGTAGTACTGCGCAGGCGCAGCACTATGCAATTAGCGTAGGGCTAACGTAGGCAGTGCTAGGAGCCTAGCGTTAGCCCTACGCTATTTGCGTAGTACTGCGCATGCGCAGTACTACGTTGGCTGCGCGCGAGGCTTTTAAATCTGTTCCCGTACCCTGAGAGCTGACAGGGACGGGGAACAGAGCCGCACTCTGCATTCTTGTGACACCGCTAGTGGGCACAGGGACCCCGCTAGCGGTGATGGTAGCGCTCGCGGGAGGCATTCTTGTGACACCACTAGTGGGCACAGGGACCCCGCTAGCGGGGTGTGGGGGGGGACAGGCGGTAATACCGTGATACCGCGATAATAAAAAAAAAATTCCGTGATATTCATTTTAGGCCATACCGCCCAGCACTAGTAATTATTTCAGAAGACTTAAAGATAGGAAGACAATGTAATAGAGCAGCAGGAAATGCTAGCAGAATGCTTGGATGTATAGGGAGAGGTATAAGCAGTAGAAAGAGAGAAGTGCTCATGCCGCTGTACAGCACACCGGTGAGACCTCACTTGGAATATTGTGCACAGTACTGGAGGCCGTATCTCCTAAAGGATATAGATACTCTAGAGAGAGAGTTCAGAAAAGCTACTAAACTAGGGCATGGACTGCAGGATAAAACTTACCAGGAAAGGTTAAAGGACCTTAACATGTATAGCTTGGAAGAAAGAAGAGACAGAGGGGATATGGTAGAGACTTTTAAATACATAAAGGGAATCAACATTGTAAAGGAGGAGAGCATATTTAGAAGAAGAAAAACTACCACAAGAGGACATACTTTTAAACCTTTGCCCCTCTAATTTAAAACTAATATCGGGAAGTATTACTTTACTGAGAGAGTAGTAGATGCATGGAATATCCTTCCTGCAGAAGTGGTCGCTGCAAATACAGTGAAGGAGTTTACACATGCATGGGATAAGCATAAGGCTATCCTTTATATAAGATAGGGCCAGGGACTATTGATAGGATTCAGATTATGGTTCTTATCTGCCAACACATTCTATGTTTCTATGATACAGTGAAACCATTGAACTTATTTACAACTCTTTATTAAATATGGTTCCTCTGCTGTTGCCTAGGTATGGTAGTTGTTATATGGTGGCCAGCAAATGCTGCAATATATGGGCGATGTACAGAAGTGCTGGTAGTGTGTGTGTGTGTGTGTGTGTGTGTGTGTGTATATATAATTTATATTTACAGTAGATAGATACAAATATATATATGTGAGAGAGAGCTGAGTTGTTCAGACAGTATAGTAGGCACTATAATAGGTTAGGTATAGTAGGTATAATAAAAATCTACAATGACCCTGCCCCCAGGCAGGAGAATGCCAGCATTGCCAGTCTACATTAGGAAGCAGAGGAGGCTTTCTCGAGACTCTCTCTGGCTAAATATATTTGATGCCTGCTTCAGATATACGTATGTGCATTTCTTAAACTGCGGCTGACGTAGGCCTGTCTTTAGTAATCCTTCACATTTCTTTAGTTAACACGTTGAGGCAGCATCGCAGGAAAGAGTATTAAAAATATCTGGGGAGGAGGAGTAGTGAGGTTCAGACAAATCCAGCTGTTGCATTTAAAAATAGCTGCACATGTCCGTGGTGATAAAGGGTTTCCTTGCGTTGTCATAGCAACTACAATTCCAGAGAATCTCCATATAATGTGATGTTGGGCGTTTTCCCACCGCATTTATATTTCAACAAATTGTAACATCAGCTGCTAGGCATTAACCCTTGGCTCTCCTATTTGTCATACCAATTTGATCTCTTTATTGTAGCTGTTTAATACATCAGAAATAGAACCAAATATACTTTTATTATTAAGCTTGATTCACGGTGGCCTTGAGAAATGCTTAGAAAATGAGAGATTTTGTTGGTAACCTTCCGGTTTCCTTGATCTTTAGTTGTGAACGCAGGTTTACCTTGGGTTGCATTCCTTTTCTGACAGCGTCTCTTTTCTTCAAGGTAACTATAATGAACTGCTTTGATTTGTGAAAAGACATGATATCCTTAGGTGAACCATACGGTCTTTGAAGTTGTGTTCCCACAGTATTTGGCAGTAAATCTCCCGTTTGGTACGATGTGGGCTGGTATACATTTATATGCATCGAGTGTAATGTGTAGAAGAAATGAGTCCTGGCTTAGTGATGGAAACTAGGACAGGAGATAACACCATTATGAAGATTGCTCAGAGCAGTTTCCTAAGAAAAGGGAAGCTGTGCAGTAAGAAATCTCCCACACATAGTCAACAGCATTTCGATTTCTGATGCGTTATAGTATTCAAGTCCTCAAGTACCCCTGCATGTCATGTATTGAGGATTTCCTTCATATCAGTGGTGGTTTAATGGCTGTCAATACATGTATAATGGCCACCAGGGTTCTTGAGGACTGTAGCAGAGAATATGGATATAAAATATCCCCTTCATGTATTGAACAGAGATGAAACAAAAGAAAAATGTATCCAGTAAGTGATAGGGTTATTGTATTGAGGATTTCCTTCGTATTAGGGGTGGTTTAATGGCTGTCAATACATCTATAATGGCCACCAGGGTTCTTTAGGACAATAGCTGAGAATACGGATGTAAATTATCACCTTCATATATATCCTGTAAGTGATAAGGTTATGCTCTTCGCTTCCTACGTTTGGTATATTTTGATACACCTAAGAAATGTCACACAATGGCCTCAATACAGATATGGCTTTCACCTGGTCTCTTAATTTTCTTGTTTTATGTATATCCCGCACAGACACTGTTCTTATTGGTCTATTGCTTATGCTGATATGTATAGTAGTTCACCAGCACTTACATTTTAAAGCACACAGTCAAATGACAAGCACTATAAGAGAAAAGTCCCAGGATTCAGTAGGTGCTGCTCTCCCGCCCACCTATCAATGATTGACGGACTTCTCCCCATTACTGCACATGAGAAGTCTGTCAGCCATCAATAGGTGGGTGGGGGGTGCATCACCTTTTGAATACTGGAGACTCTTCTCTCATGGTGCTTGGCACGCACTGTGTACTTCATGGTGACTGTGTCTTGCTATGTTATACTGCCCTGGCACTACGAGCAGTCTGACAGGTTCCCTTTAAAAACAGAATACTTGAGTGTTATTAATACGCATCATTGTTTCTTATTCTATATTACATGCTTTTAACTTATTCGTACTATTTGTGTGTCTCAGTTGAACCATGGCTGCCATAGACTAGTGAGCCTGGCAACGGTTGCTTTAGTTACATGGTTATGAATATAAAAACTATAAATGGAATGGTCTTGTTGTGAAGTTGTTGTAAGGTGTTTTATACCTCATAAAATGTACTGACAGAATAGTAATTTAATGAATAGAAATCTTGTTCCTTGATTTATCTGGAGATAGAAATTATGCATTTTCCACAATCTGTTTATAAAAACCTTGAGAAAGTCATTGGCTCGTATAGGATTCTACATTGGCTTAAACTGATACAAACCAGTTGTCTTTAAAATGCCAACTGGGGGAGTGCTGATAATAGTAATATAATTTTACCTCACTAGAAGGAAGATTGTAGACAGTTCTCCTTTTTCTCCTGTATGGTTGTCACTTAAAGGGGTTCTCCGGTGCTTAGACATCTTATCCCCTATAGGATAGGGGATAAGATGCCTAATCGCGAGAGTCCCGCCGCTGGGGACCCCTGTGATCTTACATGCGACACCCCGTTTGTAATCGGTCCCCGGAGCGTGTTCGCGTTGTCTTTTGTAGTGACAGCTTTTTTGTTTTTGTTTGCTAGCCTTCAAAGTGAGTCTGGGTCATAACCCAGCATGTTGTTACTTTATCCCACTGATACAGTATGCCTAGATGGAAAAAAACAGGTACCTCCTCTCCCCTCCCCCCCCCCCCCCCCCCCCCCATCTCCTTTGCTTAAAACTACAAGCAAGAAAAATAAATAATTTAATATACACTAACCAGTGATAATTCTGTCTGGGAATAACACTTATATTTGCCATACTTAGTTTCCTTCTTCTATTACAATGTATATAACCTCTTCTATACAACTACTAGCCAGAGCTGTCCAATGTCCTGAAAATTGTTAGGCCTCCAAATAGAATAGTTTGCAAACCAAAATGTTTATACAGTAATGGCTGTGTGTTGAGTTATTATGAGGGCAAACAACATTAAACACTCAAAGGAAAATGTCCGGTGCCAACTCCTTGCCAAACGTTTCACTTTATTAATTGAAACCTCGGTACACAGTCAGTATGAACACAGGTGACGCGTTTCAGCCCTCACCAACAGGCCTTAGTATGATTAAGGCCCGTTGGTGAGGGCCGAAACGCATCGCCTGTATCCATACTGACTGTGTACCGAGGTTTCAATTAATAAAGTGAAACGTTTGGCAAGGAGTTGGCACTGGACATTTTCCTTTGCTTGTTTATATTACATTGGTGGATTCTGCACCAGTCCATGCGCAACGGGACAAGGGGGTGAGCTGGAACTTTATATATCTTTAATATTAAACACTGTTATACCGGCTGTATACCGGTATGATTAGCGCCGCGGCCATAACAAATTTATTGTTCTCGGGGGGTGCCTCCAGCTGTTTCACCACTACAACTCCCAGCATGCCCTAGTGGTGATACAGCTGGAGGCACCCTGTGTAGAAGAACTAAGGGCGGAAGTGTCGGCCCCAGCAGGCATCAGTGACGTTGTGCCTGCTGGGGAAGTCTGCCTGGTAGTGAGCACACTACCAGGTAGACAAAAAGGCATTTTTCATATAGTAAAAAAGTTAATTAAAAGCAGGGAGGGGGTTAGGGAGAAACGGGCAATAGGCAGGAACAGAAAAAAAAATGGAGGGAGCTACCCTTTAACATTTTACATGAGTTGGGTAAAGTGTGTAAACTTGTGCCTCATTGATCATACAGCATGTGCCTTTTAAAAATAAAAATAAAAATAGGTGGAAGTACACAGAAAAAAACCCTTAAAAATAACTACAAAATCACGTCAGTGGCACCACTATTGAAAAATTCAACCTGTTGTCATTGTCTAACATTATAATGACTGTGATACAATACATGTAAACGCTGTTTGGACAACCATATGCATTGCCGGCGTATGTTAGACTATGGCTTAAATGTGGTACATTTTCCACCTTGTATAGTCTAGCTTCTATTGGTCATTCAGACATTCGAGTATTCAAAAAAAATATATGTCTGTGTGCAAACCCTGTGCAAGACCGGTTACTGCAATGGAATGTGCTTATTCTACATGATATTGTATACAGTCACCGAACACCCCTTCGTAAATATTGAGAAGAGATATCTGGTATGGACTTCCATGGAAGCTTTTTCTGTGCTAGGAAGGAGTGCAGTCTTCACAATAGAGCTAAATATGTATGCACAGGCCTACACGTTTCTTTTACAATTCAAGCTAATGTACATTATGTTGTCACTGAAACATGTATATGTATGAGTTTAAGAACAAAATAAGCTCAGATGAGACATAATGTTCTGCTGGTTGAACAAACATCCAGTTTAGATAAATGATAGTTTCTTTGTTGTGATTAAATGCTTCAATTGGCAGAATAATGGCCAGAGAGCGTTTCCACAGTGATAAAGCAATGGGGTGCTAATAAAGTCATAACCTAGCACAGGGAGTATTATAGCTAATGTGTTAAGATGGCTTTTTTTGTTCTTATATATACAGTGGTGGTGGTGGTGGTGGCTGAACATCTGAACATAGCTGTACTGACAACGATAACTCAAAGGGGGGCAATGCTTTATCTACTTTATCATAATAGACGGACCACACGCATAGAGGCTAAAGCTACAAGGATAAAAATAATTTGCAGGTCCTGGCATCCAATCTGTAAGACTTTTTTTTATTTTTTTTCTTTTCTCCTTTTTAGTGAACATTGAACGTATTAGAAATGACCTTCAATAGAAAGTGGGGGGACAATCAGATATCTGTATTTCATAATGTAGAAACCGATAATAACCAAGTAAGAATCTGTAACCTCCTTTTAAGGAGTTATTTTCTTTTTAGCTATGGAGACTCCTTAAAGAGGACCTGTGGACTTTTTTTTTATTTTTTATTTTTTTAAAGCCATGCCTCTTTCAACTGCCGTATAAGCCGAGTTTTTCAGCACGATGCTGAAAACGTCCCCCTCGGCTTATACTCGAGTGAACAAAAAGAAACAAAAAAAAAGCTTCTGGCATAGCTGTGAGGGGATGGGCCAGGCCATCCATCTTTGGCCATCTATGCTACAGGGACCGTCCGGTGTGGAGGGTTAGTCGTTCTGGGCTCTCCATCTTCACCGGGAGGCCCTCTTCTCCGCTCTGGGCCGGCCCCGAACTAGTGACGCTGCATTGATGCCACCGCACAGGGACGTTCATGCGCAGGGATGCCCCGGACGTCACGGACATCTGCTGCGCACGGACGTCCCTGCGCGTCGTCGTCAATGCAACGTAACTAGTCCATGGCGACCCGGAGCAGAGAAGAGGGCCTCCCGGTGAAGATGGACGACCCGGACCAGCTCACACTTCCTTCCCACCAAGAAAGCAACAACTGGGGAGGTGAGTAGAAAACAAAAGGGGGGTCTGGATGATGACTAAGGGATTGACAGGCGGTGATGATGACGGGGGTGATGATGGGGGGGTGGGGGATGACGACGAGGGGGATGACTATCACGGGACTGGAGCATTGTGACGTCACGGCCCCGCCCCTGTGTGTCGACACTCTGTGGGCCGTGATGTCACAATGCACCGACCCCGTGATCGTCAGTAATCGGATCCGGAGCGAATGTGCTCCGGGGACTGATTCTAACCGGGTGCTGCGTGCAAGATCACGGGGGTTCCCAGCGGCGGAACCCCCGCGATCAGGCATCTTATCCCCTATCCTTTGGATAGGGGATAAGATGTCTTAGCGCCGGAGTACCCCTATAAGATTTCCATTCAGTGGAACTAAGTGGCCTAGGCCAGCCTTTGAAAAATAACCACATTATTTTTCCCCCACTTCACAGTTGGCACAATGCATTCAGGTACAGAATGTTGCTCTGCCATTCACGATAACGACTCATTCATCAACGCAGTGTAGGTGTTCTATTACCCTATTGGAATTCACCAAGCTCTTTTAGAATGTCCCCTATTTTACAAATGTATATAAAGGCTGACTGCATATGTAGGTTGTTTTTTTCTTTTCTTATTTTACACTTGTGGCAATAGGACTCAAGGAAACTGCTAAATTCAACTATTGGTGTCCCAATTCTTTTTGTTCATATAGTGTATATTACAATTTCTTTAGTCTGGTTAAAGTTAGAAGTGACAGTCAGCTATGTATTTACAATTATTTCTGCCTAAGGCTTGTATTTTCCTACAGGCAACTACATGGCTTTTGTGATTTTCTGACAGTGCAGGGCTGGTACGATTATTCAAGGCTCTGAAGGTTCACCCATGACCTCTTGGTCACAGCCCTCATCAGAATAAAAAGAGTGACTTGTAGGCATTTGATCCCTGCTAACCCACTGGATATGGACATGTTCTTGTTTTTCCAGTAGTAAGATATGTAAAAAAAAGTCTCTCTTAACTTGATGTTGTATGAAAAGAGCCAGACAACTATTTGCCCTGTATTCGTTTCCACAAAACATCATACAAACTGTTTTGAGACTTTCATCTTTTAGGTACAAAGAATTGGAGCCCACAGCCAACCACATAGCAAGAATGTATTTCTGTTTCTTATAAAGAGCCTATATATTCTGTAACGCACTACAGAAAATGTGATAAATTCGCATCATTCCTGGTCTCCAGTGGAGTAAATCACTATGCTTTGAGTGTGAGAGGACACCGGTGCAAATACTGTGCAGATGATGTTCATGTTCAGATCTAACCCAGGACCCCAGGAGTGCAGAGAAGTCACTACCCCAGGAGTCAGTATACTACCTGTCCTAACAATCTGCCGAGCGCAAGGGTAAATCTGGAGGTCTGATCTCCCCTCGTATGTTTGATTTATGTCCTGAATTCATGATCCATATGGAGTTTTAGTCCAGTTTCCATTTTTCTCTTCATGGCAAGGAAAGCACACAAGTGATGTTCTGTTGGAATGATTCTACCGTATCATTTGAAACCTCTGATGTTCACTAGTACCAAGGTCACAATCTAGGCCTAGTTCCACACACAAAGTCCATCTGCCATGATATTTTCTTTAAAGATGTTGGTAAGGGTTCTGTGATTCCTTGAGCTCACAGATGGCCCAGATATTCAGTACCGGGGCTCATAACGGGGGTAACCAGTGTTGATCAGCCAGCCCTTCAGGTCTGGATTGCCATATTGCCCATCTGGCCTAGCTGTAATGTTAATTCTTTTAACCTAATTCTGGTATGCAAGCCTTTATGTATCATAAACTCTATGTAGGTCATGCCAATGACCAATTTATGTGCTGTCTAGCTAGACAGCATAGCTAGAACAGCATGTAGTTGTAAGATGAAGACTGGGGGGAGTTAGACTTTTCTAGTGTAAGGCAGTGGAAGTGTGCAGCCCACATGAGACCAAGATGCTGCTAGCACATGACAAGCCTTGACATTTACAGATATTTTAAGGCAGACTGGGAAATGACATTACAGAGAGAGCTGCAGGCTCCTGAGGGAGCTGCAGCTGAATAGAAGGAAAGCTCTCTGAAGGAAAAGTCAACTTGAAAAAGCCGAAGCTACAGTATCAAGGGCTAATATATTGTTACATTAATCTATCACATAGAGCAGTCATCTGCATACAAATGGTATTTACATAGCTAATAAAAGGAAGGATGTTACTTCAAATGGCATAGTAGACAGAAACATGTTCATGGAACCACATCGATATACTGCGATTCACAAGTACAGGTCCAGTTTATTCCAAACTGCAAGTAGCCATTTAGGACTAGTTAGCCTCTACCTTACGATATCAAAAATAGCTTCTGTGGCTCTATAACTGGGGTCTTGCTATATACAGTTAAGACTTTAAAGACTTTACAGATAGTGATTTATAAATCAAAACTTTAGATATTAGATCTGTAATAATAGATTACCTCTATATTAATAAATACACACATGTATTGATCCTGTATCAAATTACTGTAAGGGTAAAGCTAGGCAAAGCTCAAATAAAAAAAATATATACATATTTCTTCTGAGAACACTTTGGCGGTGTGAAACAGAAATAGCAACTACAAGGCAAAAAATGAAGCATACTATGATTTGCTCTTGTCAAGGAGAGGGGATTCCTCTCGGCCTGGAAACTCTACAAGCATCATTTGCATTGGCAGCGGTAAAGATGTCAGATTCCCTCCTCGAGTCACCCATTTCGTTGTTTAGAGATGCTGTGCACACCTCTGCTTTTTTTTTTATAGTCACCTATGCAGTTAAGGACAGTATATGCCATTTTCATCTTTTCTAAACGCCAGCAGGTAAAGTGTTGACCAAATGCCTGGCATTATTCGACACTCCATTTAGAATTGCAAAATACAGTGCTTTTCCACTCTGGGTGTGATGCAATGGATCTTGGCACTGCTATCTAACAATTTAATAAAGGGCTTGCTTTCTCAATGTTCCATTACTCTGTGTGCCTATCTATTAGACTGAATACACTTTCTACTGTCACATTTTTTATTATATTCAATTAGGGTAAAAGTATGAGAAACAACAAACGTCAAATACACCACAATCAGATGCCCGATTTTGTAGTAGCACCCTCATTAAAGAAGGTATTTTAAGGATTGAAAAGCTCTGTAGTAACTGTAAAGAAAAACATGGTTGTCAAAGGATGGTTTCATTCCCATCCAGGAATTTAGAACATTTCTATGAAAATTTTTTACATATAATTCTCATGTTTTAACCCAGTTTAATGGGTTTGTTTGTTTTATCGAATATTTAGGCTGTGTATATTAGAGGATTCTTCAGTACTCACTGGTGCTTGACTTGTCTTTGAAGTTGTCTTTCTATCTTCACATATTATCCCCTATCCTCCTGTCCGGCTATAGCAGTAGGTCCCGGGACCGGAGGAGTGGTGCTCGGAACACCGAAGGAGACTCGCCCCTGGTAACACTTACCAAGTTGACAGCGCGCGTCCTCCTCGATGCTCTTGTTCTCCGCGATTGCTGCTATGGGCGCACGCATGGGACGTCAGTGACGTTCCTGCGTGCGCTACCCCCCAGGCGGTCCCCACGTTTTTAAAGTAAACGCGGGGCCGCAGGGACTTAATAGAGGCATCCCTGTGTCCCGAAAGCAACTCCCCCCACTGTGTTAAGGAATACAGCCAAGAATTTCACATATTAGACCAGTTTGCTTTTCATCCTAAATATACAAGCTTCAATGGATAAAAAAAACTTAGGGTCTGTTTATGCCACAAACCTATAGAGAATGAGAGGACAACCATGAGTGAACTATCAAATAATTTGAGTATATAGTTACATAGTTAATAAGCTTGAAAGGAAAGGATCATTGCACACAACACATTATCCTAGTACATACTAAATATATGAAAGAGAACAGGATGTCCAGCAGGGGTGCGGAATGGAACCATTTATTCCAGAATGTAACCTTAGTACAAGGACATAGTAGACAGTGGTGACACGTTTCGGCTAACAAACTGGGCCTTAGTCATTATTGGTATATTACATAGTTGGTATGACTAAGGCCCAGTTGGGCCGAAACACGTCACCACTGTTTGTCCTTGTACTGAGGTTACATTCTGCAGTAAACTGCTCCGTTCCGCACTCCTTGCGCTTGACATCCTGTTCTCTTTCGTCTACAAGCACTAAGCGCAGCCAACGCCAGTCCGGGCGCTCCGGGCTTTGAGGGAGAGAGGCTGAGAATTTGTGTTTGCCACCTAAATATATATAGTTCATTTGTTTGTCTCACTGCTGCCCCCTCTGTGCTCCTTCTCCATGCAGCAAGAGTAGGCAGGGCTTCAACAGCAGCCCAAATAGGTAGCAGACTAGAGTACCCATCATGCATTGCTGATATCTGCTCCAGACTGTCATTCTCTACCTCTCACATTAGCTCCTAATTCCCATCACCCACTTTTTTAGACAACACCACCCTCCTATAAATCCTAGTGCTGCAACAGAGCATGCCCAACCAGAAAGATAAAGCTAAACTGCAGATTGTAACCCTAGGAGACAAACTATAATCACCAAATGTTATGGTTGTTTGTAATTTTATGCTTGTTTGTAGGTTTCTCTGCACCTACAACATGCATTCTCTTAAAATATATTCTATATACTTTAAAATATATTCTTTATATACACAATTATTTCAGAAATGTCATTTAAAATGATGTAACAGGACTTTACTGTTAAGATATGGACATTTCATGTATTATGGTTATTAAATTCTGACATTCATGAGGATTGTAATTTGATGGGGCCACGGATAGAACAGACTGTTCCTAAACAGATCAGAGAAATGTTTACATGAATTCCCTGCTGAAGGCAAATGGTTAGCCAGATGGGAGGAAGACGTCAGGGATCTACCATTATCTTCATAGGCTCGTTGCCGTATTACTGTCCAATAATGGAATACACCAAAGAAGCCACAACTGTATCTTTTTGGGAAATATGTAACTGCATAGACATATAAATTATTAGAGACCTTCCAAAACTCCAAGTCCTCACTAACCTTTAACATAAATGCCATCCAAATACCTGCTACCACATACAGTAGAACCTGACTAAACAAATTTGCCCCATAAAACCTTCTAGGAGGGGTGTTGGTCTCAAAGGTTGCATAATAAATTTGTAACTGAAAATCTGTCTCAGAAAATCTAGTCTAGATAGGTTTCTCTGTATATGGTAGGCATGCATGTAGAGTTACAGTAGTTGACTTAAATGGGCACTGTCACCAACTTTATTTTTTGATATGTTGTAGTACTTATGTACTACAACATATCCCTAATATACTTTTTATTATTATTTTTTTTTTTCATTAAAAACGTTTAATTTACATTTAAAAACCGACCACTGAAAAAGGACTGATTTTGGAGTGGCAATCAGTCCTTTTTCAGTTAGGCTGCACTCGCTCCCTGCCTGTCAATCAGACAGGCGGAAGCGAGCGCATTGGCTCCCCGGCCACTGGCTGGGAGGCCACTTCTCACCGCCGCCTCGTTGCCGACGCTGTCCCTGCACGCCTGCTGCCGGACTCTGCAGTAACTGCAAGTGTAATGAGGGAACGGGGTATGCGGGGCGGGGGGTTGTTGATTGAGGAGTGTACGGGCTAGTGCCATAGTGGGGGGGGAAACGGGCTAGCAAAAAAAAAAAAAATAGGATGGTGGGAGCTACCCTTTAACTAAAAGCCAAGCTTTAACACA